>NW_027441848.1:0-360484 GCF_048569485.1 Anomaloglossus baeobatrachus | reverse complement strand
ATTTTGAAGCGAAATTGTTCCTTTCAGGGGGTATTGCAACTTTTGGCCATTTTGAAGCGAAATTGTTCCTTTGGGGGGGTATTGCAATTTTTTGCCATTTTGAGGCGAAATTGTTCCTTTGGGGGGGTATTGCAACTTTTGGCCATTTTGAAGCGAAATTGTTCCATGGGGGGGTATTGCAATTTATTGCCATTTTGAGGCGAAATTGTTCCTTTGGGGGGGTATTGCAACTTTTGGCCATATTGAAGCGAAATTGTTCCTTTGGGGGGTTTTTACAATTTTTGGCCATTTTGAGGCGAAATTGTTCCTTTGGGGGGGTATTGCAACTTTTGGCCATTTTGAAGCGAAATTGTTCCTTTGGGGGGGTATTGCAATTTTTTGCCATTTTGAGGCGAAATTGTTCCTTTGGGGGGGTATTGCAATTTTTTGCCATTTTGAGGCGAAATTGTTCCTTTGGGGGGGTATTGCAACTTTTGGCCATTTTGAAGCGAAATTGTTCCTTTCGGGGGGTATTGCAATTTTTTGCCATTTTGAGGTGAAATTGTTCCTTTGGGGGGGTATTGCAACTTTTGGCCATTTTGAAGCGAAATTGTTCCTTTCGGGGGGTATTGCAACTTTTCAGCATTTTGAGGCGAAATTGTTCCTTTGGGGGGGTATTGCAATTTTTGGCCATTTTGAAGCGAAATTGTTCCTTTTGGGGGGTTATTGCAACTTTTCGGCATTTTGAGGCGAAATTGTTCCTTTAGGGGGTATTGCAACTTTTGGCCATTTTGAAGCGAAATTGTTCCTTTGGGGGGGTATTGCTAATTTTGGCCATTTTGAGGCGAAATTGTTCCTTTGGGGGGGTATTGCAATTTTTTGCCATTTTGAGGTGAAATTGTTCCTTTGGGGGGGTATTGCAACTTTTGGCCATTTTGAAGCGAAATTGTTCCTTTGGGGGGTATTGCATTTTTTTGCCATTTTGAGGCGAAATTGATCCTCTGGGGGGTATTGCAACTTTTGGCCATTTTGAAGTGAAATTGTTCCTTTGGGGGGGTATTGCACTTTTTTGCCATTTTGAGGCGAAATTGTTCCTTTGGAGGGGTATTGCAACTTTTGGCATTTTTGAGGCGAAATTGTTCCTTTGGGGGGGTATTGCAACTTTTGGCCATTTTGAAGCGAAATTGTTCCTTTGGGGGGTATTGCAATTTTTTGCCATTTTGAGGCGAAATTGTTCCTTTGGGGGGGTATTGCAACTTTTGGCCATTTTGAAGCGAAATTGTTCTTTTCGGGGGGTATGGCTAATTTTGGCCATTTTGAGGCGAAATTGTTTCTTTGGGGGGGTATTGCAATTTTTTGCCATTTTGAGGCGAAATTGTTCCTTTGGGGGGGTATTGCAACTTTTCGGCATTTTGAAGCGAAATTGTTCCTTTGGGGGGGTATTGCAACTTTTCGGCATTTTGAAGCGAAATTGTTCCTTTCGGGGGGTATTAGAACTTTTCGGCATTTTGAGGCGAAATTGTTCCTTTGGGGGGGGTATTGCAACTTTTGGCCATTTTGAAGCGAAATTGTTCCTTTGGGGGGGTATTGCAATTTTTTGCCATTTTGAGGTGAAATTGTTCCTTTGGGGGGGTATTGCAACTTTTGGCCATTTTGAAGCGAAATTGTTCCTTTCGGGGGGTATTGCAACTTTTCAGCATTTTGAGGCGAAATTGTTCCTTTGGGGGGGTATTGCAATTTTTGGCCATTTTGAAGCGAAATTGTTCCTTTGGGGGGGTATTGCAACTTTTCGGCATTTTGAGGCGAAATTGTTCCTTTGGGGGGGTATTGCAACTTTTGGCCATTTTGAAGCGAAATTGTTACTTTTGGGGGGTTATTGCAACTTTTCGGCATTTTGAAGCGAAATTGTTCCTTTGGGG
Organism: Anomaloglossus baeobatrachus; assembly: GCF_048569485.1. Taxonomy (NCBI): domain Eukaryota; kingdom Metazoa; phylum Chordata; class Amphibia; order Anura; family Aromobatidae; genus Anomaloglossus; species Anomaloglossus baeobatrachus. Next base: position 358,586 of record NW_027441848.1, on the reverse strand, counting down.
GGTATTGCAATTTTTTGCCATTTTGAGGCGAAATTGTTCCTTTAGGGGGTATTGCAACTTTTGGCCATTTTGAAGCGAAATTGTTCCTTTGGGGGGGTATTGCTAATTTTGGCCATTTTGAGGCGAAATTGTTCCTTTAGGGGGGGGTATTGCTAATTTTGGCCATTTTGAGGCGAAATTGTTCCTTTGGGGGGGTATTGCAACTTTTCGGCATTTTGAGGCGAAATTGTTCCTTTGGGGGGGTATTGCAACTTTTGTCCATTTTGAAGCGAAATTGTTCCTTTTGGGGGGTTATTGCAACTTTTCGGCATTTTGAAGCGAAATTGTTCCTTTGGGGGATATTGCAATTTTTTGCCATTTTGAGGCGAAATTGTTCCTTTAGGGGGTATTGCAACTTTTCGGCATTTTGAAGCGAAATTGTTCCTTTGGGGGGTATTGCAATTTTTTGCCATTTTGAGGCGAAATTGTTCCTTTGGGGGGGTATTGCAACTTTTGGCCATTTTGAAGCGAAATTGTTCCTTTGGGGGGGTATTTCAATTTTTTGCCTCTTTGAGGCGAAATTGTTCCTTTGGGGGGGTATTGCAACTTTTGGCCTTTTTGAGGCGAAATTGTTCCTTTGGGGGGGTATTGCAACTTTTGGCCATTTTGAGGCGAAATTGTTCCTTTGGGGGGGTATTGCAATTTTTGGCCATATTGAAGCGAAATTGTTCCTTTGGGGGGTTTTTACAATTTTTGGCCATTTTGAGGCGAAATTGTTCCTTTGGGGGGTATTGCAACTTTTGGCCATTTTGAAGCGAAATTGTTCCTTTGGGGGGGTATTGCAATTTTTTGCCATTTTGAGGCGAAATTGTTCCTTTGGGGGGGTATTGCAATTTATTGTCATTTTGAGGCGAAATTGTTCCTTTGGGGGGGTATTGCAACTTTTGGCCATATTGAAGCGAAATTGTTCCTTTGGGGGGTTTTTACAATTTTTGGCAATTTTGAGGCGAAATTGTTCCTTTGGGGGGGTATTGCAACTTTTGGCCATTTTGAAGCGAAATTGTTCCTTTGGGGGGGTATTGCAATTTTTTGCCATTTTGAGGCGAAATTGTTCCTTTGGGGGGGTATTGCAATTTTTTGCCATTTTGAGGCGAAATTGTTCCTTTGGGGGGGTATTGCAACTTTTGGCCATTTTGAAGCGAAATTGTTCCTTTCGGGGGGTATTGCAATTTTTTGCCATTTTGAGGTGAAATTGTTCCTTTGGGGGGGTATTGCAACTTTTGGCCATTTTGAAGCGAAATTGTTCCTTTCGGGGGGTATTGCAACTTTTCAGCATTTTGAGGCGAAATTGTTCCTTTGGGGGGGTATTGCAATTTTTGGCCATTTTGAAGCGAAATTGTTCCTTTTGGGGGGTTATTGCAACTTTTCGGCATTTTGAGGCGAAATTGTTCCTTTAGGGGGTATTGCAACTTTTGGCCATTTTGAAGCGAAATTGTTCCTTTGGGGGGGTATTGCTAATTTTGGCCATTTTGAGGCGAAATTGTTCCTTTAGGGGGGGGTATTGCTAATTTTGGCCATTTTGAGGCGAAATTGTTCCTTTGGGGGGGTATTGCAATTTTTTGCCATTTTGAGGTGAAATTGTTCCTTTGGGGGGGTATTGCAACTTTTGGCCATTTTGAAGCGAAATTGTTCCTTTGGGGGGTATTGCATTTTTTTGCCATTTTAAGGCGAAATTGATCCTTTGGGGGGTATTGCAACTTTTGGCCATTTTGAAGCGAAATTGTTCCTTTGGGGGGGTATTGCAATTTTTTGCCATTTTGAGGCGAAATTGTTCCTTTGGAGGGGTATTGCAACTTTTGGCATTTTTGAGGCGAAATTGTTCCTTTGGGGGGGTATTGCAACTTTTGGCCATTTTGAAGCGAAATTGTTCCTTTGGGGGGGTATTGCAACTTTTCAGGATTTTGAGGCGAAATTGTTCCTTTGGGGGGTATTGCAATTTTTTGCCATTTTGAGGCATAATTGTTCCTTTGGGGGGGTATTGCAACTTTTGGCCATTTTGAAGCGAAATTGTTCCTTTGGGGGGGGTATTGCAATTTTTTGCCATTTTGAGGCGAAATTGTTCCTTTGGGGGGGTATTGCAACTTTTGGCCATTTTGAAGCGAAATTGTTCCTTTCGGGGGGTATTGCAACTTTTCGGCATTTTGAGGCGAAATTGTTCCTTTGAGGGGGTATTGCAACTTTTGGCCATTTTGAAGCGAAATTGTTCCTTTGGGGGGGTATTGCAACTTTTCGGCATTTTGAGGCGAAATTGTTCCTTTGGGGGGGTATTGCAACTTTTGGCCATTTTGAAGCGAAATTGTTCCTTTGGGGGGGTATTGCAATTTTTTGCTATTTTGAGGCGAAATTGTTCCTTTCGGGGGGTATTGCAACTTTTGGCCATATTGAAGCGAAATTGTTTCTTTGGGGGGGTATTGCAATTTTTAACCATTTTGAGGCGAAATTGTTCCTTTGGGGGGGTATTGCAACTTTTGGCCATTTTGAAGCGAAATTGTTCTTTTCGGGGGGTATTGCTAATTTTGGCCATTTTGAGGCGAAATTGTTCCTTTGGGGGGGTATTGCAATTTTTTGCCATTTTGAGGCGAAATTGTTCCTTTGGGGGGGTATTGCAACTTTTCGGCATTTTGAAGCGAAATTGTTCCTTTGGGGGGTATTGCAATTTTTTTTCCATTTTGAGGCGAAATTGTTCCTTTGGGGGGGTATTGCAACTTTTGGCCATTTTGAAGCGAAATTGTTCCTTTGGGGGTATTGAATTTTTTTGCCATTTTGAGGCGAAATTTTTCCTTTGGGGGGGTATTGCAACTTTTGGCCATTTTGAAGCGAAATTGTTCCTTTGGGGGGGTATTGCAATTTTTTGCCATTTTGAGGCGAAATTGTTCCTTTGGGGGGGTATTGCAACTTTTGGCCATTTTGAAGCGAAAATGTTCCTTTGGGGGGGTATTGCAACTTTTGGCCATTTTGAAGCGAAATTGTTCCTTTGGGGGGTATTGAATTTTTTTGCCATTTTGAGGCGAAATTTTTCCTTTGGGGGGTATTGCAACTTTTGGCCATTTCGAAGCGAAATTGTTCCTTTTGGGGGTATTGCAATTTTTTGCCATTTTGAGGCGAAATTGTTCCTTTGGGGGGGTATTGCAATTTTTTGCCATTTTGAGGCGAAATTGTTCCTTTGGGGGGGTATTGCAACTTTTGGCCATTTTGAAGCGAAATTGTTCCATGGGGGTATTGCAATTTATTGCCATTTTGAGGCGAAATTGTTCCTTTGGGGGGGTATTGCAACTTTTGGCCATATTGAAGCGAAATTGTTCCTTTGGGGGGGTATTGCAACTTTTCAACATTTTGAAGCGAAATTGTTCCATGGGGGGTATTGCAATTTATTGCCATTTTGAGGCGAAATTGTTCCTTTGGGGGGGTATTGCAACTTTTGGCCATATTGAAGCGAAATTGTTCCTTTGGGGGGTTTTTACAATTTTTGGCCATTTTGAGGCGAAATTGTTCCTTTTGGGGGGTATTGCAACTTTTCAACATTTTGAGGCGAAATTGTTCCTTTGGGGGGGTATTGCAACTTTTGGCCATTTTGAAGCGAAATTGTTCCTTTAAGGGGGTATTGCAATTTTTTGCCATTTTTGAGGCGAAATTGTTCCTTTAAGGGGTATTGCAATTTTTTGCCATTTTGAGGCGAAATTGTTCCTTTGGGGGGGTATTGCAACTTTTGGCCATTTTGAAGCGAAATTGTTCCTTTGGGGGGGTATTGCAACTTTTTGGCATTTTGAGGCGAAATTGTTCCTTTGGGAGGGTATTGCAACTTTTGGCCATATTGAAGCGAAATTGTTTCTTTGGGGGGGTATTGCAATTTTTAACCATTTTGAGGCGAAATTGTTCCTTTGGGGGGGTATTGCAACTTTTGGCCATTTTGAAGCGAAATTGTTCCTTTCGGGGGGTATTGCAACTTTTCAGCATTTTGAGGCGAAATTGTTCCTTTGGGGGGGTATTGCAATTTTTGGCCATTTTGAGGCGAAATTGTTCCTTTGGGGGGGTATTGCAACTTTTGGCCATTTTGAAGCGAAATTGTTCCTTTCGGGGGGTATTGCAACTTTTCGGCATTTTAAAGCGAAATTGTTCCTTTGGGGGGTATTGCAATTTTTTGCCATTTTGAGGCGAAATTGTTCCTTTGGGGGGGTATTGCAACTTTTGGCCATTTTGAAGCGAAATTGTTCCTTTGGGGGGGTATTGCAATTTTTTTTTCATTTTGAGGCGAAATTGTTCCTTTGGGGGGGGTATTGCTAATTTTGGCCATTTTGAAGCGAAATTGTTCCTTTGGGGGGGTATTGCAATTTTTTGCCATTTTGAGGCGAAATTGTTCCTTTGGGGGGGTATTGCAACTTTTCGGCATTTTGAGGCGAAATTGTTCCTTTGGGGGGTATTGCAATTTTTTGCCATTTTGAGGTGAAATTGTTCCTTTGGGGGGGTATTGCAACTTTTGGCCATTTTGAAGCGAAATTGTTCCTTTGGGGGGGTATTGCAACTTTTGGCCATTTTGAAGCGAAATTGTTCCATGGGGGTATTGCAATTTATTGCCATTTTGAGGCGAAATTGTTCCTTTGGGGGGGTATTGCAACTTTTGGCCATATTGAAGCGAAATTGTTCCTTTGGGGGGGTATTGCAACTTTTCAACATTTTGAAGCGAAATTGTTCCATGGGGGGGTATTGCAATTTATTGCCATTTTGAGGCGAAATTGTTCCTTTGGGGGGGTATTGCAACTTTTGGCCATATTGAAGCGAAATTGTTCCTTTGGGGGGTTTTTACAATTTTTGGCCATTTTGAGGCGAAATTGTTCCTTTTGGGGGGTATTGCAACTTTTCAACATTTTGAGGCGAAATTGTTCCTTTGGGGGGGTATTGCAACTTTTGGCCATTTTGAAGCGAAATTGTTCCTTTAAGGGGGTATTGCAATTTTTTGCCATTTTTGAGGCGAAATTGTTCCTTTAAGGGGTATTGCAATTTTTTGCCATTTTGAGGCGAAATTGTTCCTTTGGGGGGGTATTGCAACTTTTGGCCATTTTGAAGCGAAATTGTTCCTTTGGGGGGGTATTGCAACTTTTTGGCATTTTGAGGCGAAATTGTTCCTTTGGGAGGGTATTGCAACTTTTGGCCATATTGAAGCGAAATTGTTTCTTTGGGGGGGTATTGCAATTTTTAACCATTTTGAGGCGAAATTGTTCCTTTGGGGGGGTATTGCAACTTTTGGCCATTTTGAAGCGAAATTGTTCCTTTCGGGGGGTATTGCAACTTTTCAGCATTTTGAGGCGAAATTGTTCCTTTGGGGGGGTATTGCAATTTTTGGCCATTTTGAGGCGAAATTGTTCCTTTGGGGGGGTATTGCAACTTTTGGCCATTTTGAAGCGAAATTGTTCCTTTCGGGGGGTATTGCAACTTTTCGGCATTTTAAAGCGAAATTGTTCCTTTGGGGGGTATTGCAATTTTTTGCCATTTTGAGGCGAAATTGTTCCTTTGGGGGGGTATTGCAACTTTTGGCCATTTTGAAGCGAAATTGTTCCTTTGGGGGGGTATTGCAATTTTTTTTTCATTTTGAGGCGAAATTGTTCCTTTGGGGGGGGTATTGCTAATTTTGGCCATTTTGAAGCGAAATTGTTCCTTTGGGGGGGTATTGCAATTTTTTGCCATTTTGAGGCGAAATTGTTCCTTTGGGGGGGTATTGCAACTTTTCGGCATTTTGAGGCGAAATTGTTCCTTTGGGGGGTATTGCAATTTTTTGCCATTTTGAGGTGAAATTGTTCCTTTGGGGGGGTATTGCAACTTTTGGCCATTTTGAAGCGAAATTGTTCCTTTGGGGGGGTATTGCAATTTTTTGCCATTTTGAGGCGAAATTGTTCCTTTGGGGGGGTATTGCAACTTTTGGCCATTTTGAAGCGAAATTGTTCCTTTCGGGGGGTATTGCAACTTTTCGGCATTTTGAAGCAAAATTGTTCCTTTGGGGGGTATTGCAATTTTTTGCCATTTTGAGGCGAAATTGTTCCTTTGGGGGGGTATTGCAACTTTTGGCCATTTTGAAGCGAAATTGTTCCTTTGGGGGGGTATTGCTAATTTTGGCCATTTTGAGGCGAAATTGTTCCTTTGGGGGGGGGTATTGCTAATTTTGGCCATTTTGAGGCGAAATTGTTCCTTTGGGGGGGTATTGCAATTTTTTGCCATTTTGAGGTGAAATTGTTCCTTTGGGGGGTATTGCATTTTTTTGCCATTTTGAGGCGAAATTGATCCTTTGGGGGGTATTGCAACTTTTGGCCATTTTGAAGCAAAATTGTTCCTTTGGGGGGGTACTGCAATTTTTTGCCATTTTGAGGCGAAATTGTTCCTTTGGAGGGGTATTGCAACTTTTGGCATTTTTGAGGCAAAATTGTTCCTTTGGGGGGGTATTGCAACTTTTGGACATTTTGAAGCGAAATTGTTCCTTTGGGGGGGTATTGCAACTTTTCGGCATTTTGAGGCGAAATTGTTCCTTTGGGGGGGTATTGCAACTTTTGGCCATTTTGAAGCGAAATTGTTCCTTTGGGGGGGTATTGCAATTTTTTGCTATTTTGAGGCGAAATTGTTCCTTTGGGGGGGTATTGCAACTTTTGGCCTTTTTGAGGCGAAATTGTTCCTTTGGGGGGGTATTGCAACTTTTGGCCATTTTGAAGCGAAAATGTTCCTTTGGGGGGGTATTGCAACTTTTGGCCATTTTGAAGCGAAATTGTTCCTTTGGGGGGTATTGAATTTTTTTGCCATTTTGAGGCGAAATTTTTCCTTTGGGGGGTATTGCAACTTTTGGCCATTTTGAAGCGAAATTGTTCCTTTGGGGGGGTATTGCAATTTTTTGCCATTTTGAGGCGAAATTGTTCCTTTGGGGGGGTATTGCAATTTTTTGCCATTTTGAGGCGAAATTGTTCCTTTGGGGGGGTATTGCAACTTTTGGCCATATTGAAGCGAAATTGTTCCTTTGGGGGGTTTTTACAATTTTTGGCCATTTTGAGGCGAAATTGTTCCTTTTGGGGGGTATTGCAACTTTTCAACATTTTGAAGCGAAATTGTTCCATGGGGGGTATTGCAATTTATTGCCATTTTGAGGCGAAATTGTTCCTTTGGGGGGGTATTGCAACTTTTGGCCATATTGAAGCGAAATTGTTCCTTTATGGGGTTTTTACAATTTTTGGCCATTTTGAGGCGAAATTGTTCCTTTTGGGGGGTATTGCAACTTTTCAACATTTTGAGGCGAAATTGTTCCTTTGGGGGGGTATTGCAACTTTTGGCCATTTTGAAGCGAAATTGTTCCTTTGGGGGGGTATTGCAATTTTTTGCCATTTTGAGGCGAAATTGTTCCTTTGGGGGGGTATTGCAATTTTTTGCCATTTTGAGGCGAAATTGTTCCTTTGGGGGGGTATTGCAACTTTTGGCCATTTTGAAGCGAAATTGTTCCATGGGGGTATTGCAATTTATTGCCATTTTGAGGCGAAATTGTTCCTTTGGGGGGTATTGCAACTTTTGGCCATATTGAAGCGAAATTGTTCCTTTGGGGGGTTTTTACAATTTTTGGCTATTTTGAGGCGAAATTGTTCCTTTGGGGGGGTATTGCAACTTTTGGCCATTTTGAAGCGAAATTGTTCCTTTGGGGGGGTATTGTAATTTTTTGCCATTTTGAGGCGAAATTGTTCCTTTGGGGGGGTATTGCAACTTTTTGCCATTTTGATGCGAAATTGTTCCTTTGGGGGGGTATTGCAATTTTTTGCCATTTTGAGGCGAAATTGTTCCTTTGGGGGGGTATTGCAACTTTTCGGCATTTTGAGGCGAAATTGTTCCTTTGGGAGGGTATTGCAACTTTTGGCCATATTGAAGCGAAATTGTTTCTTTGGGGGGGTATTGCAATTTTTAACCATTTTGAGGCGAAATTGTTCCTTTGGGAAGGTATTGCAACTTTTGGCCATTTTGAAGCGAAATTGTTCCTTTCGGGGGGTATTGCAACTTTTCAGCATTTTGAGGCGAAATTGTTCCTTTGGGGGGGTATTGCAATTTTTTGCCATTTTGAGGCGAAATTGTTCCTTTGGGGGGGTATTGCAACTTTTGGCCATTTTTTAGCGAAATTGTTCCTTTGGGGGTATTGCAATTTTTCGGCATTTTGAAGCGAAATTGTTCCTTTGGGGGGTATTGCAATTTGCCATTTTGAAGCGAAATTGTTCCTTTGGGGGGGTATTGCAACTTTTGGCCATTTTGAAGCGAAATTGTTCCTTTGGGGGGTATTGAATTTTTTTGCCATTTTGAGGCGAAATTTTTCCTTTGGGGGAGTATTGCAACTTTTGGCCATTTTGAAGCGAAATTGTTCCTTTGGGGGGGTATTGCAATTTTTTGCCATTTTGAGGCGAAATTGTTCCTTTGAGGGGGTATTGCAACTTTTGGCCTTTTTGAGGCGAAATTGTTCCTTTGGGGGGGTATTGCAACTTTTGGCCATTTTGAAGCGAAAATGTTCCTTTGGGGGGGTATTGCAACTTTTCGGCATTTTGAGGCGAAATTGTTCCTTTGGGGGGGTATTGCAATTTTTTGCCATTTTGAGGCGAAATTGTTCCTTTGGGGGGGTATTGCAATTTTTTGCCATTTTGAGGCGAAATTGTTCCTTTGGGGGGGTATTGCAACTTTTGGCCATTTTGAAGCGAAATTGTTCCTTTCGGGGGGTATTGCAACTTTTCGGCATTTTGAGGCGAAATTGTTCCTTTGGGAGGGTATTGCAACTTTTGGCCATATTGAAGCGAAATTGTTCCTTTGGGGGGGTATTGCAATTTTTAACCATTTTGAGGCGAAATTGTTCCTTTGGGGGGTATTGCAACTTTTGGCCATTTTGAAGCGAAATTGTTCCTTTGGGGGGGTATTGCAATTTTTTGCCATTTTGAGGTGAAATTGTTCCTTTGGGGGGGTATTGCAATTTTTTGCCATTTTGAGGCGAAATTGTTCCTTTGGGGGGGTATTGCAACTTTTGGCCATTTTGAAGCGAAATTGTTCCATGGGGGGTATTGCAATTTATTGCCATTTTGAGGCGAAATTGTTCCTTTGGGGGGGTATTGCAACTTTTGGCCATATTGAAGCGAAATTGTTCCTTTGGGGGGTTTTTACAATTTTTGGCCATTTTGAGGCGAAATTGTTCCTTTTGGGGGGTATTGTAACTTTTCAACATTTTGAGGCGAAATTGTTCCTTTGGGGGGGTATTGCAACTTTTGGCCATTTTGAAGCGAAATTGTTCCTTTGGGGGGGTATTGCAATTTTTTGCCATTTTGAGGCGAAATTGTTCCTTTGGGGGGGTATTGCAATTTTTTGCCATTTTGAGGCGAAATTGTTCCTTTGGGGGGGTATTGCAACTTTTGGCCATTTTGAAGCGAAATTGTTCCTTTCGGGGGGTATTGCAACTTTTCGGCATTTTGAGGCGAAATTGTTCCTTTGGGGGGTTTTGCAACTTTTAGCCTTTTTGAGGCGAAATTGTTCCTTTGGGGGGGTATTGCAACTTTTGGCCATTTTGAAGCGAAATTGTTCCTTTCGGGGGGTATTGCAACTTTTGGCCATTTTGAAGCGAAATTGTTCCTTTCGGGGGGTATTGCAACTTTTCGGCATTTTGAGGCGAAATTGTTCCTTTGGGGGGGTATTGCAACTTTTGGCCATTTTGAAGCGAAATTGTTCCTTTGGGGGGGTATTGCAACTTTTCGGCATTTTGAGGCGAAATTGTTCCTTTGGGGGGGTATTGCAATTTTTTGCCATTTTGAGGCGAAATTGTTCCTTTGGGGGGGTATTGCAACTTTTGGCCATTTTGAAGCGAAATTGTTCCTTTGGGGGGGTATTGCAATTTTTTGCCATTTTGAGGCGAAATTGTTCCTTTGGGGGGTATTGCAACTTTTGGCCATTTTGAAGCGAAATTGTTCCTTTCGGGGGGTATTGCAACTTTTCGGCATTTTGAGGCGAAATTGTTCCTTTGGGAGGGTATTGCAACTTTTGGCCATATTGAAGCGAAATTGTTCCTTTGGGGGGGTATTGCAATTTTTAACCATTTTGAGGCGAAATTGTTCCTTTGGGGGGTATTGCAACTTTTGGCCATTTTGAAGCGAAATTGTTCCTTTCGGGGGGTATTGCAACTTTTCAGCATTTTGAGGCGAAATTGTTCCTTTGGGGGGGGTATTGCAACTTTTCGGCATTTTGAGGCGAAATTGTTCCTTTGGGGGGGTATTGCAACTTTTCGGCATTTTGAGGCGAAATTGTTCCTTTGGGGGGTATTGCAACTTTTGGCCATTTTGAAGCGAAATGGTTCCTTTCGGGGGGTATTGCAATTTTTGGCCTTTTTGAGGCGAAATTGTTCCTTTGGGGGGGTATTGCAACTTTTGGCCATTTTGAAGCGAAAATGTTCCTTTGGGGGGGTATTGCAACTTTTCGGCATTTTGAGGCGAAATTGTTCCTTTGGGGGGGTATTGCAATTTTTGGCCATTTTGAGGCGAAATTGTTCCTTTGGGGGGGTATTGCAACTTTTCGGCATTTTGAGGCGAAATTGTTCCTTTGGGGGGGTATTGCAACTTTTGGCCATTTTGAAGCGAAATTGTTCCTTTCGGGGGGTATTGCAACTTTTCGGCATTTTGAAGCGAAATTGTTCCTTTGGGGGGTATTGCAATTTTTTGCCATTTTGAGGCGAAATTGTTCCTTTGGGGGGGTATTGCAACTTTTGGCCATTTTGAAGCGAAATTGTTCCTTTGGGGGGGTATTGCAATTTTTTTTTCATTTTGAGGCGAAATTGTTCCTTTGGGGGGGGTATTGCTAATTTTGGCCATTTTGAAGCGAAATTGTTCCTTTGGGGGGGTATTGCAATTTTTTGCCATTTTGAGGCGAAATTGTTCCTTTGGGGGGGTATTGCAACTTTTCGGCATTTTGAGGCGAAATTGTTCCTTTGGGGGGGTATTGCAATTTTTTGCCATTTTGAGGTGAAATTGTTCCTTTGGGGGGTATTGCAACTTTTGGCCATTTTGAAGCGAAATTGTTCCTTTGGGGGGGTATTGCAATTTTTTGCCATTTTGAGGCGAAATTGTTCCTTTGGAGGGGTATTGCAACTTTTAGCCTTTTTGAGGCGAAATTGTTCCTTTGGGGGGGTATTGCAACTTTTGGCCATTTTGAAGCGAAATTGTTCCTTTCGGGGGGTATTGCAACTTTTGGCCATTTTGAAGCGAAATTGTTCCTTTGGGGGGGTATTGCAACTTTTCGGCATTTTGAGGCGAAATTGTTCCTTTGGGGGGGTATTGCAACTTTTCGGCATTTTGAGGCGAAATTGTTCCTTTGGGGGGGTATTGTAATTTTTTGCCATTTTGAGGCGAAATTGTTCCTTTGGGGGGGTATTGCAACTTTTGGCCATTTTGAAGCGAAATTGTTCCTTTCGGGGGGTATTGCAACTTTTCGGCATTTTGAGGCGAAATTGTTCCTTTGGGGGGGTATTGCAACTTTTGGCCATTTTGAAGCGAAATTGTTCCTTTGGGGGGGTATTGCAACTTTTCGGCATTTTGAGGCGAAATTGTTCCTTTGGGGGGGTATTGCAATTTTTTGCCATTTTGAGGCGAAATTGTTCCTTTGGGGGGGTATTGCAACTTTTGGCCATTTTGAAGCGAAATTGTTCCTTTGGGGGGGTATTGCAATTTTTTGCTATTTTGAGGCGAAATTGTTCCTTTGGGGGGTATTGCAACTTTTGGCCATTTTGAAGCGAAATTGTTCCTTTCGGGGGGTATTGCAACTTTTCGGCATTTTGAGGCGAAATTGTTCCTTTGGGAGGGTATTGCAACTTTTGGCCATATTGAAGCGAAATTGTTCCTTTGGGGGGGTATTGCAATTTTTAACCATTTTGAGGCGAAATTGTTCCTTTGGGGGGGTATTGCAACTTTTGGCCATTTTGAAGCGAAATTGTTCCTTTCGGGGGGTATTGCAACTTTTCAGCATTTTGAGGCGAAATTGTTCCTTTGGGGGGGGTATTGCAACTTTTCGGCATTTTGAGGCGAAATTGTTCCTTTGGGGGGGTATTGCAACTTTTCGGCATTTTGAGGCGAAATTGTTCCTTTGGGGGGTATTGCAACTTTTGGCCATTTTGAAGCGAAATTGTTCCTTTCGGGGGGTATTGCAACTTTTCGGCATTTTGAAGCGAAATTGTTCCTTTGGGGGGTATTGCAATTTTTGGCCTTTTTGAGGCGAAATTGTTCCTTTGGGGGGGTATTGCAACTTTTGGCCATTTTGAAGCGAAATTGTTCCTTTGGGGGGGTATTGCAATTTTTTGCCATTTTGAGGCGAAATTGTTCCTTTGGGGGGTATTGCAACTTTTGGCCATTTTGAAGCGAAATTGTTCCTTTCGGGGGGTATTGCAACTATTGGCAATTTTGAAGCGAAATTGTTCCTTTGGGGGGGTATTGCAACTTTTCGGCATTTTGAGGCGAAATTGTTCCTTGGGGGGGTATTGCAACTTTTGGCCATTTTGAAGCGAAATTGTTCCTTTGGGGGGTATTGCAATTTTTAACCATTTTGAGGCGAAATTGTTCCTTTGGGGGGGTATTGCAACTTTTGGAGATTTTGAAGTGAAATTGTTCCTTTCGGGGGGTATTGCAACTTTTGGCCATTTTGAAGCGAAATTGTTCCTTTGGGGGGGTATTGCAATTTTTTGCCATTTTGAGGCGAAATTGTTCCTTTGGGGGGGTATTGCAACTTTTGGCCATATTGAAGCGAAATTGTTCCTTTGGGGGGTTTTTACAATTTTTGGCCATTTTGAGGCGAAATTGTTCCTTTCGGGGGGTATTGCAATTTTTTGCCATTTTGAGGCGAAATTGTTCCTTTGTGGGGGTATTGCAACTTTTGGCCATTTTGAAGCGAAATTGTTCCTTTGGGGGGGTATTGCAACTTTTGGCCATTTTGAGGCGAAATTGTTCCTTTGGGGGGGTATTGCAACTTTTCGGTATTTTGAGGCGAAATTGTTCATTTGGGGGGGTATTGCAATTTTTTTTAAATTTTGAGGCGAAATTGTTCCTTTGGGGGGGTATTGCAACTTTTGGCCATTTTGAAGCGAAATTGTTCCTTTCGGGGGGTATTGCAACTTTTCGGTATTTTGAAGCGAAATTGTTCCTTTGGGGGGTATTGCAATTTTTTGCCATTTTGAGGCGAAATTGTTCCTTTTGGGGGGTATTGCAACTTTTGGCCATTTTGAAGCGAAATTGTTCCTTTGGGGGGTATTGACATTTTTTTTTCATTTTGAGGCGAAATTGTTCCTTTGGGGGGGGTATTGCAAATTTTGGCCATTTTGAAGCGAAATTGTTCCTTTGGGGGGGTATTTCAATTTTTTGTCATTTTGAGGCGAAATTGTTCCTTTGGGGGGGTATTGCAACTTTTCGGCATTTTGAGGCGAAATTGTTCCTTTGGGGGGGTATTGCAATTTTTTGCCATTTTGAGGTGAAATTGTTCCTTTGGGGGGGTATTGCAACTTTTCGGCATTTTGAGGCGAAATTGTTCCTTTGGGGGGTATTGCAATTTTTTGCCATTTTGAGGCGAAATTGTTCCTTTGGGGGGGTATTGCAACTTTTGGCCATTTTGAAGCGAAATTGTTCCTTGGGGGGGTATTGCAACTTTTGGCCATTTTGAAGCGAAATTGTTCCTTTGGGGGGGTATTGCAATTTTTAACCATTTTGAGGCGAAATTGTTCCTTTGGGGGGTATTGCAACTTTTGGCCATTTTGAAGTGAAATTGTTCCTTTCGGGGGGTATTGCAACTTTTCAGCATTTTGAAGCGAAATTGTTCCTTTGAGGGGGTATTGCAATTTTTTGCCATTTTGAAGCGAAATTGTTCCTTTGGGGGGGTATTGCAATTTTTAACCATTTTGAGGCGAAATTGTTCCTTTGGGGGGGTATTGCAACTTTTGGCCATTTTGAAGCGAAATTGTTCCTTTGGGGGGGTATTGCAATTTTTTGCCATTTTGAGGCGAAATTGTTCCTTTGGGGGGGTATTGCAACTTTTGGCCATATTGAAGCGAAATTGTTCCTTTGGGGGGTTTTTACAATTTTTGGCCATTTTGAGGCGAAATTGTTCCTTTCGGGGGGTATTGCAATTTTTTGCCATTTTGAAGCGAAATGGTTCCTTTCGGGGGGTATTGCAATTTTTGGCCTTTTTGAGGCGAAATTGTTCCTTTGGGGGGGTATTGCAACTTTTGGCCATTTTGAAGCGAAAATGTTCCTTTGGGGGGGTATTGCAACTTTTCGGCATTTTGAGGCGAAATTGTTCCTTTGGGGGGGTATTGCAATTTTTGGCCATTTTGAGGCGAAATTGTTCCTTTGGGGGGGTATTGCAACTTTTCGGCATTTTGAGGCGAAATTGTTCCTTTGGGGGGGTATTGCAACTTTTGGCCATTTTGAAGCGAAATTGTTCCTTTCGGGGGGTATTGCAACTTTTCGGCATTTTGAAGCGAAATTGTTCCTTTGGGGGGTATTGCAATTTTTTGCCATTTTGAGGCGAAATTGTTCCTTTGGGGGGGTATTGCAACTTTTGGCCATTTTGAAGCGAAATTGTTCCTTTGGGGGGGTATTGCAATTTTTTTTTCATTTTGAGGCGAAATTGTTCCTTTGGGGGGGGTATTGCTAATTTTGGCCATTTTGAAGCGAAATTGTTCCTTTGGGGGGGTATTGCAATTTTTTGCCATTTTGAGGCGAAATTGTTCCTTTGGGGGGGTATTGCAACTTTTCGGCATTTTGAGGCGAAATTGTTCCTTTGGGGGGGTATTGCAATTTTTTGCCATTTTGAGGTGAAATTGTTCCTTTGGGGGGTATTGCAACTTTTGGCCATTTTGAAGCGAAATTGTTCCTTTGGGGGGGTATTGCAATTTTTTGCCATTTTGAGGCGAAATTGTTCCTTTGGAGGGGTATTGCAACTTTTAGCCTTTTTGAGGCGAAATTGTTCCTTTGGGGGGGTATTGCAACTTTTGGCCATTTTGAAGCGAAATTGTTCCTTTCGGGGGGTATTGCAACTTTTGGCCATTTTGAAGCGAAATTGTTCCTTTGGGGGGGTATTGCAACTTTTCGGCATTTTGAGGCGAAATTGTTCCTTTGGGGGGGTATTGCAACTTTTCGGCATTTTGAGGCGAAATTGTTCCTTTGGGGGGGTATTGTAATTTTTTGCCATTTTGAGGCGAAATTGTTCCTTTGGGGGGGTATTGCAACTTTTGGCCATTTTGAAGCGAAATTGTTCCTTTCGGGGGGTATTGCAACTTTTCGGCATTTTGAGGCGAAATTGTTCCTTTGGGGGGGTATTGCAACTTTTGGCCATTTTGAAGCGAAATTGTTCCTTTGGGGGGGTATTGCAACTTTTCGGCATTTTGAGGCGAAATTGTTCCTTTGGGGGGGTATTGCAATTTTTTGCCATTTTGAGGCGAAATTGTTCCTTTGGGGGGGTATTGCAACTTTTGGCCATTTTGAAGCGAAATTGTTCCTTTGGGGGGGTATTGCAATTTTTTGCTATTTTGAGGCGAAATTGTTCCTTTGGGGGGTATTGCAACTTTTGGCCATTTTGAAGCGAAATTGTTCCTTTCGGGGGGTATTGCAACTTTTCGGCATTTTGAGGCGAAATTGTTCCTTTGGGAGGGTATTGCAACTTTTGGCCATATTGAAGCGAAATTGTTCCTTTGGGGGGGTATTGCAATTTTTAACCATTTTGAGGCGAAATTGTTCCTTTGGGGGGGTATTGCAACTTTTGGCCATTTTGAAGCGAAATTGTTCCTTTCGGGGGGTATTGCAACTTTTCAGCATTTTGAGGCGAAATTGTTCCTTTGGGGGGGGTATTGCAACTTTTCGGCATTTTGAGGCGAAATTGTTCCTTTGGGGGGGTATTGCAACTTTTCGGCATTTTGAGGCGAAATTGTTCCTTTGGGGGGTATTGCAACTTTTGGCCATTTTGAAGCGAAATTGTTCCTTTCGGGGGGTATTGCAACTTTTCGGCATTTTGAAGCGAAATTGTTCCTTTGGGGGGTATTGCAATTTTTGGCCTTTTTGAGGCGAAATTGTTCCTTTGGGGGGGTATTGCAACTTTTGGCCATTTTGAAGCGAAATTGTTCCTTTGGGGGGGTATTGCAATTTTTTGCCATTTTGAGGCGAAATTGTTCCTTTGGGGGGTATTGCAACTTTTGGCCATTTTGAAGCGAAATTGTTCCTTTCGGGGGGTATTGCAACTATTGGCAATTTTGAAGCGAAATTGTTCCTTTGGGGGGGTATTGCAACTTTTCGGCATTTTGAGGCGAAATTGTTCCTTGGGGGGGTATTGCAACTTTTGGCCATTTTGAAGCGAAATTGTTCCTTTGGGGGGTATTGCAATTTTTAACCATTTTGAGGCGAAATTGTTCCTTTGGGGGGGTATTGCAACTTTTGGAGATTTTGAAGTGAAATTGTTCCTTTCGGGGGGTATTGCAACTTTTGGCCATTTTGAAGCGAAATTGTTCCTTTGGGGGGGTATTGCAATTTTTTGCCATTTTGAGGCGAAATTGTTCCTTTGGGGGGGTATTGCAACTTTTGGCCATATTGAAGCGAAATTGTTCCTTTGGGGGGTTTTTACAATTTTTGGCCATTTTGAGGCGAAATTGTTCCTTTCGGGGGGTATTGCAATTTTTTGCCATTTTGAGGCGAAATTGTTCCTTTGTGGGGGTATTGCAACTTTTGGCCATTTTGAAGCGAAATTGTTCCTTTGGGGGGGTATTGCAACTTTTGGCCATTTTGAGGCGAAATTGTTCCTTTGGGGGGGTATTGCAACTTTTCGGTATTTTGAGGCGAAATTGTTCATTTGGGGGGGTATTGCAATTTTTTTTAAATTTTGAGGCGAAATTGTTCCTTTGGGGGGGTATTGCAACTTTTGGCCATTTTGAAGCGAAATTGTTCCTTTCGGGGGGTATTGCAACTTTTCGGTATTTTGAAGCGAAATTGTTCCTTTGGGGGGTATTGCAATTTTTTGCCATTTTGAGGCGAAATTGTTCCTTTTGGGGGGTATTGCAACTTTTGGCCATTTTGAAGCGAAATTGTTCCTTTGGGGGGTATTGACATTTTTTTTTCATTTTGAGGCGAAATTGTTCCTTTGGGGGGGGTATTGCAAATTTTGGCCATTTTGAAGCGAAATTGTTCCTTTGGGGGGGTATTTCAATTTTTTGTCATTTTGAGGCGAAATTGTTCCTTTGGGGGGGTATTGCAACTTTTCGGCATTTTGAGGCGAAATTGTTCCTTTGGGGGGGTATTGCAATTTTTTGCCATTTTGAGGTGAAATTGTTCCTTTGGGGGGGTATTGCAACTTTTCGGCATTTTGAGGCGAAATTGTTCCTTTGGGGGGTATTGCAATTTTTTGCCATTTTGAGGCGAAATTGTTCCTTTGGGGGGGTATTGCAACTTTTGGCCATTTTGAAGCGAAATTGTTCCTTGGGGGGGTATTGCAACTTTTGGCCATTTTGAAGCGAAATTGTTCCTTTGGGGGGGTATTGCAATTTTTAACCATTTTGAGGCGAAATTGTTCCTTTGGGGGGTATTGCAACTTTTGGCCATTTTGAAGTGAAATTGTTCCTTTCGGGGGGTATTGCAACTTTTCAGCATTTTGAAGCGAAATTGTTCCTTTGAGGGGGTATTGCAATTTTTTGCCATTTTGAAGCGAAATTGTTCCTTTGGGGGGGTATTGCAATTTTTAACCATTTTGAGGCGAAATTGTTCCTTTGGGGGGGTATTGCAACTTTTGGCCATTTTGAAGCGAAATTGTTCCTTTGGGGGGGTATTGCAATTTTTTGCCATTTTGAGGCGAAATTGTTCCTTTGGGGGGGTATTGCAACTTTTGGCCATATTGAAGCGAAATTGTTCCTTTGGGGGGTTTTTACAATTTTTGGCCATTTTGAGGCGAAATTGTTCCTTTCGGGGGGTATTGCAATTTTTTGCCATTTTGAGGCGAAATTGTTCCTTTGGGGGGGTATTGCAACTTTTCGGCATTTTGAGGCGAAATTGTTCCTTTGGGGGGTATTGCAACTTTTGGCCATTTTGAAGCGAAATTGTTCCTTTGGGGGGATATTGCAATTTTTTGCCATTTTGAGGCGAAATTGTTCCTTTGGGGGGGTATTTCAACTTTTGGCCATTTTGAAGCGAAATTGTTCCTTTCGGGGGGTATTGCAACTTTTCGGCATTTTGAGGCGAAATTGTTCCTTTGGGGGGGTATTGCAACTTTTGGCCATATTGAAGCGAAATTGTTCCTTTCGGGGGGTATTGCAACTTTTCAGCACTTTGACGCAAAATTGTTCCTTTGGGGGGGTATTGCAATTTTTTTTCCATTTTGAGGCGAAATTATTCCTTTGGGGGGGTATTGCAACTTTTGGCCATTTTGAAGCGAAATTGTTCCTTTCGGGGGGTATTGCAACTTTTCGGCATTTTGAAGCGAAATTGTTCCTTTTGGGGGGTATTGCAACTTTTGGCCATTTTGAAGCGAAATTGTTCCTTTCGGGGGGTATTGCAACTTTTCGGTATTTTGAAGCGAAATTGTTCCTTTGGGGGGTATTGCAATTTTTTGCCATTTTGAGGCGAAATTGTTCCTTTTGGGGGGTATTGCAACTTTTGGCCATTTTGAAGCGAAATTGTTCCTTTGGGGGGGTATTGACATTTTTTTTTCATTTTGAGGCGAAATTGTTCCTTTGGGGGGGGTATTGCAAATTTTGGCCATTTTGAAGCGAAATTGTTCTTTTGGGGGGGTATTGCAATTTTTTGTCATTTTGAGGCGAAATTGTTCCTTTGGGGGGGTATTGCAACTTTTCGGCATTTTGAGGCGAAATTGTTCCTTTGGGGGGTATTGCAATTTTTTGCCATTTTGAGGCGAAATTGTTCCTTTGGGGGAGGTATTGCAACTTTTGGCCATTTTGAAGCGAAATTGTTCCTTTCGGGGGGTATTGCAACTTTTCGGCATTTTGAAGCGAAATTGTTCCTTTGGGGGGGTATTGCAATTTTTTTTTCATTTTGAGGCGAAATTGTTCCTTTGGGGGGGTATTGCAACTTTTGGCCATTTTGAAGCGAAATTGTTCCTTTGGGGGGGTATTGCATTTTTTTTAAATTTTGAGGCGAAATTGTTTCTTTGGGGGGGTATTGCAACTTTTGGCCATTTTGAAGCGAAATTGTTCCTTTCGGGGGGTATTGCAACTTTTCGGTATTTTGAAGCGAAATTGTTCCTTTGGGGGGTATTGCAATTTTTTGCCATTTTGAGGCGAAATTGTTCCTTTTGGGGGGTATTGCAACTTTTGGCCATTTTGAAGCGAAATTGTTCCTTTGGGGGGGTATTGACATTTTTTTTTCATTTTGAGGCGAAATTGTTCCTTTGGGGGGGGTATTGCAAATTTTGGCCATTTTGAAGCGAAATTGTTCTTTTGGGGGGGTATTGCAATTTTTTGTCATTTTGAGGCGAAATTGTTCCTTTGGGGGGGTATTGCAACTTTTCGGCATTTTGAGGCGAAATTGTTCCTTTGGGGGGTATTGCAATTTTTTGCCATTTTGAGGCGAAATTGTTCCTTTGGGGGGGGTATTGCAACTTTTGGCCATTTTGAAGCGAAATTGTTCCTTTCGGGGGGTATTGCAACTTTTCGGCATTTTGAAGCGAAATTGTTCCTTTGGGGGGGTATTGCAATTTTTTTTTCATTTTGAGGCGAAATTGTTCCTTTGGGGGGGTATTGCAACTTTTGGCCATTTTGAAGCGAAATTGTTCCTTTGGGGGGGTATTGCATTTTTTTGCCATTTTGAGGCGAAATTGTTCCTTTGGGGGGGTATTGCAACTTTTGGCCATTTTGAAGCGAACTTGTTCCTTTGGGGGGGTATTGCAACTTTTGGCCATTTTGAAACAAAATTGTTCTTTTCGGGGGGTATTGCAATTTTTCGGCATTTTGAGGCAAAATTGTTCCTTTGGGGGGGTATTGCAACTTTTGGCCATTTTGAAGCGAAATTGTTCCTTTGGGGGGGTATTGCAACTTTTGGCCATTTTGTAGCGAAATTGTTCCTTTGGGGGGGTATTGCAATTTTTTGCCATTTTGAGGCGAAATTGTTCCTTGGGGGGGTATTGCAACTTTTGGCCATATTGAAGCGAAATTGTTCCTTTGGGGGGTATTGCAATTTTTAACCATTTTGAGGCGAAATTGTTCCTTTGGGGGGGTATTGCAACTTTTGGCCATTTTGAAGCGAAATTGTTCCTTTCGGGGGGTATTGCAATTTTTTTTTCATTTTGAGGCGAAATTGTTCCTTTGGGGGGGTATTGCAACTTTTGGCCATTTTGAAGCGAAATTGTACCTTTGGGGGGGTATTGCAACTTTTCGGCATTTTGAAGCGAAATTGTTCCTTTGGGGGGTATTGCAACTTTTGGCCATTTTAAAGCGAAATTGTTCCTTTGGGGGGGTATTGCAATTTTTTGCCATTTTGAGGCGAAATTGTTCCTTTGGGGGGGTATTGCAACTTTTGGCTATTTTGAAGCGAAAATGTTCCTTTGGGGGGGTATTGCAACTTTTCGGCATTTTGAGGCGAAGTTGTTCCTTTGGGGGGGTATTGCAATTTTTTGCCATTTTGAGGCGAAATTGTTCCTTTGGGGGGGTATTGCAACTTTTGGCCATTTTGAAGCGAAATTGTTCCTTTCGGGGGGTATTGCAACTTTTCGGCATTTTGAGGCGAAATTGTTCCTTTGGGGGGGTATTGCAACTTTTGGCCATTTTGAAGCGAAATTGTTCCTTTGTGGGGGTATTGCAACTTTTCGGCATTTTGAGGCGAAATTGTTCCTTTGGGGGGGTATTGCAATTTTTAGCCATTTTGAGGCGAAATTGTTCCTTTGGGGGGGTATTGCAACTTTTGACCATTTTGAAGCGAAATTGTTCCTTTGGGGGGGTATTGCAATTTTTTGCCATTTTGAGGCGAAATTGTTCCTTTAGGGGGGTATTGCAACTTTTGGCCATTTTGAAGCGAATTTGTTCCTTTCGGGGGGTATTGCAACTTTTCGGCATTTTGAGGCGAAATTGTTCCTTTGGGGGGGTATTGCAACTTTTGGCCATATTGAAGCGAAATTGTTCCTTTGGGGGGGTATTGCAATTTTTAACCATTTTGAGGCGAAATTGTTCCTTTGGAGGGGTATTGCAACTTTTTTCCATTTTGAAGCGAAATTGTTCCTTTCAGGGGGTATTGCAACTTTTCAGCTTTTTGAGGCGAAATTGTTCCTTTGGGGGGTATTGCAATTTTTTGCCATTTTGAGGCGAAATTGTTCCTTTGGGGGGTATTGCAACTTTTGGCCATTTTGAAGCGAAATTGTACCTTTGGGGGGGGGTATTGCAACTTTTCGGCATTTTGAAGCGAAATTGTTCCTTTGGGGGGATATTGCAATTATTTTTTCATTTTGAGGCGAAATTGTTCCTTTGGGGGGGTATTGCAATTTTTTGCCATTTTGAGGCGAAATTGTTCCTTTGGGGGGTATTGCAACTTTTGGCCATTTTGAGGCGAAATTGTTCCTTTGGGGGGGTATTGCAACTTTTCGGCATTTTGAAGCGAAATTGTTCCTTTGGGGGGTATTGCAATTTTTTGCCATTTTGAGGCGAAATTGTTCCTTTGGGGGGGGTATTGCAACTTTTGGCCATTTTGAAGCGAAATTGTTCCTTTGGGGGGTATTGCAATTTTTTTTCCATTTTGAGGTGAAATTGTTCCTTTGGGGGGGTATTGCAACTTTTGGCCCTTTTGAAGCGAAATTGTTCCTTTGGGGGGGTATTGCAACTTTTGGCCATTTTGAAGCGAAATTGTTCCTTTCGGGGGGTACTGCAACTTTTCAGCATTTTGAGGCGAAATTGTTCCTTTGGGGGGGTATTGCAACTTTTGGCCATTTTGAAGCGAAATTGTTCCTTTGGGGGGGGTATTGCAACTTTTGGCCATTTTGAAGCGAAATTGTACCTTTGGGGGGGTATTGCAACTTTTCGGCATTTTGAAGCGAAATTGTTCCTTTGGGGGGGTATTGCAACTTTTTGCCATTTTGAAGCGAAATTGTTCCTTTGGGGGGGTATTGCAATTTTTTGCCATTTTGAGGCGAAATTGTTCCTTGGGGGGGTATTGAAACTTTTGGCCATTTTGAAGCGAAATTGTTCCTTTCGGGGGGTATTGCAACTTTTCGGCATTTTGAGGCGAAATTGTTCCTTTAGGGGGGTATTGCAACTTTTGGCCATTTTGAAGCGAAATTGTTCCTTTGGGGGGGGTATTGCAACTTTTCGGCATTTTGAGGCGAAATTGTTGCTTTGGGGGGGTATTGCAATTTTTTGCCATTTTGAGGCGAAATTGTTCCTTTGGGGGGGTATTGCAACTTTTGGCCATTTTGAAGCGAAATTGTTCCTTTGGGGGGGTATTGCAATTTTTTGCCATTTTGAGGCGAAATTGTTCCTTTGGGGGGGTATTGCAACTTTTGGCCATTTTGAAGCGAAATTGTTCCTTTCGGGGGGTATTGCAACTTTTCGGCATTTTGATGCGAAATTGTTCCTTTGGGGGGGTATTGCAATTTTTTTTCCATTTTGAGGCGAAATTGTTTCTTTGGGGGGGTATTGCAACTTTTGGCCATTTTGAAGCGAAATTGTTCCTTTCGGGGGGTATTGCAACTTTTCGGCATTTTGAAGCGAAATTGTTCCTTTGGGGGGGTATTGCAATTTTTTGCCATTTTGAGGTGAAATTGTTCCTTTGGGGGGGTATTGCAACTTTTGGCCATTTTGAAGCGAAATTGTTCCTTTGGGGGCGTATTGCAATTTTTTGCCATTTTGAGGCGAAATTGTTCCTTTGGGGGGGGGATTGCAACTTTTCGGCATTTTGAAGCGAAATTGTTCCTTTGAGGGGGTATTGCAACTTTTGGCCATTTTGAAGCCAAATTGTTCTTTTGGGGGGGTATTGCAATTTTTTGCCATTTTGAGGCGAAATTGTTCCTTGGGGGGGTATTTCAACTTTTGGCCATATTGAAGCGAAATTGTTCTTTTGGGGGGGTATTGCAATTTTTAACCATTTTGAGGCGAAATTGTTCCTTTGGGGGGGTATTGCAACTTTTCAGCATTTTGAGACGAAATTGTTTCTTTGGGGGGGTATTGCAATTTTTTGCCATTTTGAGGCGAAATTGTTCCTTTGGGGGAGTATTGCAACTTTTCGGCATTTTGAGGCGAAATTGTTCCTTTCGGGGGGTATTGCAATTTTTTTTCCATTTTGAGGCGAAATTGTTCCTTTCGGGGGGTATTGCAACTTTTCGGCATTTTGAAGCGAAATTGTTCCTTTGGGGGGTATTGCAATTTTTTTTCCATTTTGAGGCGAAATTGTTCCTTTGGGGGGTATTGCAACTTTTGGCCATTTTGAAGCGAAATTGTTCCTTTGGGAGGGTATTGTAATTTTTTGCCATTTTGAGGCGAAATTGTTCCTTTGGGGGAGTATTGCAACTTTTGGCCATTTTGAAGCGAAATTGTTCCTTTGGGGGGGTATTGCAATTTTTTGCCATTTTGAGGCGAAATTGTTCCTTTGGGGGGGTATTGCAACTTTTGGCCATTTTGAAGCGAAATTGTTCCTTTGGGGGGGTATTGCAATTTTTTGCCATTTTAAGGCGAAATTGTTCCTTTCGGGGGTATTGCAGCTTTTCGGCATTTTGAAGCGAAATTGTTCCTTTGAGGGGTATTGCAATTTTTTGCCATTTTGAGGCGAAATTGTTCCTTTGGGGGGTATTGCAACTTTTGGCCATTTTGAAGCGAAATTGTTCCTTTGGGAGGGTATTGCAATTTTTTGCCATTTTGAGGCGAAATTGTGCCTTTGGGGGGGTATTGCAACTTTTGGCCATTTTGAAGCGAAATTGTTCCTTTGGGGGGGTATTGCAATTTTTTGCCATTTTGAGGCGAAATTGTTCCTTTGGGGGGGTATTGCAACTTTTGGCCATTTTGAAGCGAAATTGTTCCTTTGGGGGGGTATTGCAATTTTTTGCCATTTTGAGGCGAAATTGTTCCTTTGGGGGGGTATTGCAACTTTTGGCCATTTTGAAGCGAAATTGTTCCTTTCGGGGGGTATTGCAACTTTTCGGCATTTTGAGGCGAAATTGTTCCTTTGGGGGGGTATTGCAATTTTTTTTCTATTTTGAGGTGAAATTGTTCCTTTGGGGGGGGTATTGCAATTTTTTGCCATTTTGAGGCGAAATTGTTCCTTTGGGGGGTATTGCAACTTTTCGGCATTTTGAAGCGAAATTGTTCCTTTGGGGGGGTATTGCAATTTTTTTTTCATTTTGAGGCGAAATTTTTCCTTTGGGGGGGTATTGCAACTTTTCGCCATTTTGAGGCGAAATTGTTCCTTTGGGGGGGTATTGCAACTTTTGGCCATTTTGAAGCGAAATTGTTCCTTTGGGGGGGTATTGCAATTTTTTGCCATTTTGAGGCGAAATTGTTCCTTTATGGGGGTATTGCAACTTTTGGCCATTTTGAGGCGAAATTGTTCGTTTGGGGGGGTATTGCAACTTTTGGCCATTTTGAAGCGAAATTGTTCCTTTGGGGGGGTATTGCAACTTTTCGGCATTTTGAGGCGAAATTGTTCCTTTGGGGGGGTATTGCAACTTTTCGGCATTTTGAGGCGAAATTGTTCCTTTGGGGGGGTATTGCAACTTTTGGCCATTTTGAAGCGAAATTGTTCCTTTGGGGGGGTATTGCAATTTTTAACCATTTTGAGGCGAAATTGTTCCTTTGGGGGGGTATTGCAACTTTTGGCCATTTTGAAGTGAAATTGTTCCTTTGGGGGGGTATTGCAACTTTTGGCCATTTTGAAGCGAAATTGTTCCTTTCGGGGGGTATTGCAACTTTTCGGCATTTTGAGGAGAAATTGTTCCTTTGGGGGGGTATTGCAATTTTTTTTCCATTTTGAGGCGAAATTGTTCCTTTCGGGGGGGTATTGCAACTTTTGGTCATTTTGAAGCGAAATTGTACCTTTGGGGGGGTATTGCAACTTTTCGGCATTTTGAAGCGAAAATGTTCCTTTGGGGGGGTATTGCAACTTTTGGCCATTTTGAAGCGAAATTGTTCCTTTGGGGGGGTATTGCAACTTTTGGCCATTTTAAAGCGAAATTGTACCTTTGGGGGGGTATTGCAACTTTTCGGCATTTTGAAGCGAAATTGTTCCTTTGGGGGGGTATTGCAACTTTTGGCCATTTTGAAGCGAAATTGTTCCTTTGGGGGGGTATTGCAATTTTTTGCCATTTTGAGGCGAAATTGTTCCTTGGGGGGGTATTGAAACTTTTGGCCATTTTGAAGCGAAATTGTTCCTTTCGGGGGGTATTGCAACTTTTCGGCATTTTGAGGCGAAATTGTTCCTTTAGGGGGGTATTGCAACTTTTGGCCATTTTGAAGCGAAATTGTTCCTTTGGGGGGGGTATTGCAACTTTTCGGCATTTTGAGGCGAAATTGTTGCTTTGGGGGGGTATTGCAATTTTTTGCCATTTTGAGGCGAAATTGTTCCTTTGGGGGGGTATTGCAACTTTTGGCCATTTTGAAGCGAAATTGTTCCTTTGGGGGGGTATTGCAATTTTTTGCCATTTTGAGGCGAAATTGTTCCTTTGGGGGGGTATTGCAACTTTTGGCCATTTTGAAGCGAAATTGTTCCTTTCGGGGGGTATTGCAACTTTTCGGCATTTTGATGCGAAATTGTTCCTTTGGGGGGGTATTGCAATTTTTTTTCCATTTTGAGGCGAAATTGTTTCTTTGGGGGGGTATTGCAACTTTTGGCCATTTTGAAGCGAAATTGTTCCTTTGGGGGGGTATTGCAATTTTTTGCCATTTTGAGGTGAAATTGTTCCTTTGGGGGGGTATTGCAACTTTTGGCCATTTTGAAGCGAAATTGTTCCTTTGGGGGCGTATTGCAATTTTTTGCCATTTTGAGGCGAAATTGTTCCTTTGGGGGGGGATTGCAACTTTTCGGCATTTTGAAGCGAAATTGTTCCTTTGAGGGGGTATTGCAACTTTTGGCCATTTTGAAGCCAAATTGTTCTTTTGGGGGGGTATTGCAATTTTTTGCCATTTTGAGGCGAAATTGTTCCTTGGGGGGGTATTTCAACTTTTGGCCATATTGAAGCGAAATTGTTCTTTTGGGGGGGTATTGCAATTTTTAACCATTTTGAGGCGAAATTGTTCCTTTGGGGGGGTATTGCAACTTTTCAGCATTTTGAGACGAAATTGTTCCTTTGGGGGGGTATTGCAATTTTTTGCCATTTTGAGGCGAAATTGTTCCTTTGGGGGAGTATTGCAACTTTTCGGCATTTTGAGGCGAAATTGTTCCTTTCGGGGGGTATTGCAATTTTTTTTCCATTTTGAGGCGAAATTGTTCCTTTCGGGGGGGTATTGCAACTTTTCGGCATTTTGAAGCGAAATTGTTCCTTTGGGGGGTATTGCAATTTTTTTTCCATTTTGAGGCGAAATTGTTCCTTTCGGGGGGTATTGCAACTTTTCGGCATTTTGAAGCGAAATTGTTCCTTTGGGGGGTATTGCAATTTTTTGCCATTTTGAGGCGAAATTGTTCCTTTGGGGGGTATTGCAACTTTTGGCCATTTTGAAGCGAAATTGTTCCTTTGGGAGGGTATTGTAATTTTTTGCCATTTTGAGGCGAAATTGTTCCTTTGGGGGAGTATTGCAACTTTTGGCCATTTTGAAGCGAAATTGTTCCTTTGGGGGGGTATTGCAATTTTTTGCCATTTTGAGGCGAAATTGTTCCTTTGGGGGGGTATTGCAACTTTTGGCCATTTTGAAGCGAAATTGTTCCTTTGGGGGGGTATTGCAATTTTTTGCCATTTTGAGGCGAAATTGTTCCTTTGGGGGGGTATTGCAACTTTTGGCCATTTTGAAGCGAAATTGTTCCTTTGGGGGGGGTATTGCAATTTTTTGCCATTTTGAGGCGAAATTGTTCCTTTGGGGGGGTATTGCAACTTTTGGCCATTTTGAAGCGAAATTGTTCCTTTCGGGGGGTATTGCAACTTTTCGGCATTTTGAGGCGAAATTGTTCCTTTGGGGGGGTATTGCTTTGAGGTGAAATTGTTCCTTTGGGGGGGTATTGCAATTTTTTGCCATTTTGAGGCGAAATTGTTCCTTTGGGGGGTATTGCAACTTTTCGGCATTTTGAAGCGAAATTGTTCCTTTGGGGGGGTATTGCAATTTTTTTTTCATTTTGAGGCGAAATTGTTCCTTTGGGGGGGTATTGCAACTTTTCGCCATTTTGAGGCGAAATTGTTCCTTTGGGGGGGTATTGCAACTTTTGGCCATTTTGAAGCGAAATTGTTCCTTTGGGGGGGTATTGCAATTTTTAACCATTTTGAGGCGAAATTGTTCCTTTGGGGGGGTATTGCAACTTTTGGCCATTTTGAAGTGAAATTGTTCCTTTGGGGGGGTATTGCAACTTTTGGCCATTTTGAAGCGAAATTGTTCCTTTCGGGGGGTATTGCAACTTTTCGGCATTTTGAGGCGAAATTGTTCCTTTGGGGGGGTATTGCAATTTTTTTTCCATTTTGAGGCGAAATTGTTCCTTTCGGGGGGGTATTGCAACTTTTGGTCATTTTGAAGCGAAATTGTACCTTTGGGGGGGGTATTGCAACTTTTCGGCATTTTGAAGCGAAATTGTTCCTTTGGGGGTATTGCAATTTTTTGCCATTTTGAGGCGAAATTGTTCCTTTGGGGGGGTATTGCAACTTTTGGCCATTTTGAAGCGAAATTGTTCCTTTGAGGGGGTATTGCAATTTTTTTTTCATTTTGAGGCGAAATTGTTCCTTTGGGGGGTATTGCAACTTTTGGCACTTTTGAAGCGAAATTGTTCCTTTGGGGGGGTATTGCAACTTTTCGGCATTTTGAGGCGAAATTGTTCCTTTGGGGGGGTATTGCAACTTTTGGCCATTTTGAAGCGAAATTGTTCCTTTGGGGGGGTATTGCAATTTTTTGCCATTTTGAGGCGAAATTGTTCCTTTATGGGGGTATTGCAACTTTTGGCCATTTTGAGGCGAAATTGTTCCTTTGGGGGGGTATTGCAACTTTTGGCCATTTTGAAGCGAAATTGTTCCTTTGGGGGGGGTATTGCAACTTTTCGGCAATTTGAGGCGAAATTGTTCCTTCGGGGGGGTATTGCAATTTTTTGCTATTTTGAGGCGAAATTGTTCCTTTGGGGGCGTATTGCAACTTTTGGCCATTTTGAAGCGAAATTGTTCCTTTGGGGGGGTATTGCAACTTTTCGGCATTTTGAGGCGAAATTGTTCCTTTGGGGGGGTATTGCAACTTTTGGCCATTTTGAAGCGAAATTGTTCCTTTGGGGGGGTATTGCAATTTTTAACCATTTTGAGGCGAAATTGTTCCTTTGGGGGGGTATTGCAACTTTTGGCCATTTTGAAGTGAATTTGTTCCTTTGGGGGGGTATTGCAACTTTTGGCCATTTTGAAGCGAAATTGTTCCTTTCGGGGGGTATTTCAACTTTTCGGCATTTTGAGGCGAAATTGTTCCTTTGGGGGGGTATTGCAATTTTTTTTCCATTTTGAGGCGAAATTGTTCCTTTCGGGGGGGTATTGCAACTTTTGGTCATTTTGAAGCGAAATTGTACCTTTGGGGGGGTATTGCAACTTTTCGGCATTTTGAAGCGAAATTGTTCCTTTAGGGGTATTGCAATTTTTTGCCATTTTGAGGCGAAATTGTTCCTTTGGGGGGGTATTTCAACTTTTGGCCATTTTGAAGCGAAATTGTACCTTTGGGGGGGTATTGCAACTTTTCGGCATTTTGAAGCGAAATTGTTCCTTTGGGGGGGTATTGCAATTTTTTTTCATTTTGAGGCGAAATTGTTCCTTTGGGGGGGTATTGCAACTTTTCGGCATTTTGAAGCGAAATTGTTCCTTTGGGGGGGTATTGCAATTTTTTGCCATTTTGAGGCGAAATTGTTCCTTTGGGGGGTATTGCAATTTTTTTTCCATTTTGAGGTGAAATTGTTCCTTTGGGGGGGTATTGCAATTTTTGGCCCTTTTGAAGCGAAATTGTTCCTTTGGGGGGGTATTGCAACTTTTGGCCATTTTGAAGCGAAATTGTTCCTTTGGGGGGGTATTGCAACTTTTCGGCATTTTGAAGCGAAATTGTTCCTTTGGGGGGGTATTGCAATTTTTTTTTCATTTTGAAGCGAAATTGTTCCTTTCGGGGGTACTGCAACTTTTCAGCATTTTGGGGCGAAATTGTTCCTTTGGGGGGTATTGCAATTTTTTGCCATTTTGAGGCGAAATTGTTCCTTTTGGGGGGGGTATTGCAACTTTTGGCCATTTTGAAGCGAAATTGTTCCTTTGGGGGGGTATTGCAACTTTTCGGCATTTTGAAGCGAAATTGTTCCTTTGGGGGGTATTGCAATTTTTTTTTCATTTTGAGGCGAAATTGTTCCTTTGGGGGGGTATTGCAACTTTTGGCCATTTTTAAGCGAAATTGTTCCTTTGGGGGGGTATTGCAACTTTTCGGCATTTTGAGGCGAAATTGTTCCTTTGGGGGGGTATTGCAACTTTTGGCCATTTTGTAGCGAAATTGTTCCTTTGGGGGGTATTGCAACTTTTCGGCATTTTGAGTTGAAATTGTTCCTTTGGGTGGGTATTGCAATTTTTTGCCATTTTGAGGCGAAATTGTTCCTTTGGGGGGGTATTGCAACTTTTGGCCATTTTGAAGCGAAATTGTTCCTTTCAGGGGTATTGCAACTTTTCGGCATTTTGAGGCGAAATTGTTCCTTTGGGGGGGTATTGCAACTTTTCGGCATTTTGAGGCGAAATTGTTCCTTTGGGGGGTATTGCAACTTTTCGCCATTTTGAAGCGAAATTGTTCCTTTGGGGGGTATTGCAACTTTTCAGCATTTTGAGACGAAACTGTTCCTTTGGGGGGTATTGCATTTTTTTGCCATTTTGAATCGAAATTGTTCCTTTGGGGGGGTATTGCAACTTTTCGGTATTTTGAGGCGAAATTGTTCCTTTGGGGGATAATTGCAATTTTTTGCCATTTTGATGCGAAATTGTTCCTTTGGGGGGGTATTGCAACTTTTGGCCATTTTGAAGCGAAATTGTTCCTTTCGGGGGGTATTGCAACTTTTCGGCATTTTGAGGCGAAATTGTTCCTTTGGGGGTATTGCAATTTTTTTTCCATTTTGAGGCGAAATTGTTCCTTTGGGGGGGTATTGCAACTTTTCGCCATTTTGAAGTGAAATTGTTCCTTTCGGGGGGTATTGCAACTTTTCGGCATTTTGAAGCGAAATTGTTCCTTTGGGGGGGTATTGCAATTTTTTACCATTTTGAGGCGAAATTGTTCCTTCGGGGGGTATTGCAACTTTTGACCATTTTGAAGCGAAATTGTTCCTTTGGGGGGGTATTGCAATTTTTTTTTCATTTTGAGGCGAAATTGTTCCTTTGGGGGGGGTATTGCAACTTTTGGCCATTTTGAAGCGAAATTGTTCCTTTGGGGGGGGTATTGCAATTTTTTGCCATTTTGAGGCGAAATTGTTCCTTTGGGGGGGTATTGCAACTTTTGGCCATTTTGAAGCGAATTGTTCTATTGGGGGGGTATTGCAACTTTTCGGCATTTTGAGGCGAAATTGTTCCTTTGGGGGGGTATTGCAACTTTTAGCCATTTTGAAGCGAAATTGTTCCTTTGGGGGGGTATTGCAATTTTTTGCCATTTTGAGGCGAAATTGTTCCTTTGGGGGGGTATTGCAACTTTTGGCCATTTTGAAGCGAAATTGTTCCTTTGGGGGGGTATTGCAACTTTTCGGCATTTTGAAGCGAAATTGTTCCTTTGGGGGTATTGCAATTTTTTGCCATTTTGAGGTGAAATTGTTCCTTTGGGGGGTATTGCAACTTTTGGCCATTTTGAAGCGAAATTGTTCCTTTGGGGGGTATTGCAATTTTTTGCCATTTTGAGGCGAAATTGTTCCTTTGGGGGGTATTGCAACTTTTGGCCATATTGAAGCGAAATTGTTCCTTTGGGGGGGTATTGCAATTTTTAACCATTTTGAGGCGAAATTGTTCCTTTGGGGGGGTATTGACACTTTTGGCCATTTTGAAGCGAAATTGTTCCTTTCGGGGGGTATTGCAACTTTTCAGCATTTTGAGACGAAATTGTTCCTTTGGGGGGTATTGCAATTTTTTTTCCATTTTGAGGCGAAATTGTTCCTTTCAGGGGGTATTGCAACTTTTCGGCATTTTGAGGCGAAATTGTTCCTTTGGGGGGGTATTGCAACTTTTGGCCATTTTGAAGCGAAATTGTTCCTTTGGGGGGGTATTGCAACTTTTCGGCATTTTGAGGCGAAATTGTTCCTTTGGGGGGTATTGCAACTTTTGGCCATTTTGAAGCGAAATTGTTCCTTTGGGGGGTATTGCAATTTTTTGCCATTTTGAGGCGAAATTGTTCCTTTGGGGGGGTATTGCAACTTTTGGCCATATTGAAGCGAAATTGTTCCTTTGGGGGGGTATTGCAATTTTTAACCATTTTGAGGCGAAATTGTTCCTTTGGGGGGGTATTGCAACTTTTGGCCATTTTGAAGCGAAATTGTTCCTTTCGGGGGGTATCGCAACTTTTCAGCATTTTGAGACGAAATTGTTCCTTTGGGGGGTATTGCAATTTTTTTTTCCATTTTGAGGCGAAATTGTTCCTTTCAGGGGGTATTGCAACTTTTCGGATTTTTGAAGCGAAATTGTTCCTTTGGGGGGTATTGCAATTTTTTGCCATTTTGAGGCGAAATTGTTCCTTTGGGGGGGTATTGCAACTTTTGGCCATTTTGAAGCGAAATTGTTCCTTTGGGGGGGTATTGCAATTTTTTGCCATTTTGAGGCGAAATTGTTCCTTTGGGGGGGTATTGCAACTTTTGGCCATTTTGAAGCGAAATTGTTCCTTTGGGGGGGTATTGTAATTTTTTGCCATTTTGAGGCGAAATTGTTCTTTTGGGGGGGTATTGCAACTTTTGGCCATTTTGAAGCGAAGTTGTACCTTTGGGGGTATTGCAACTTTTCGGCATTTTGAAGCGAAATTGTTCCTTTGGGGGGGTATTGCAATTTTTTTTTCCTTTTGAGGCGAAATTGTTCCTTTGGGGGGGTATTGCAACTTTTGGCCATTTTGAAGCGAAATTGTTCCTTTGGGGGGGTATTGCAACTTTTCGGCATTTTGAGGCGAAATTGTTCCTTTGGGGGGGTATTGCAACTTTTGGCCATTTTGAAGCGAAATTGTTCCTTTGGGGGGGCATTGCAATTTTTTGCCATTTTGAGGCGAAATTGTTCCTTTGGGGGGGTATTGCAACTTTTGGCCATTTTGAAGCGAAATTGTTCCTTTGGGGGGTATTGCAACTTTTCGGCATTTTGAGGCGAAATTGTTCCTTTGGGGGGGTATTGCAATTTTTTGCCATTTTGAGGCAAAATTGTTCCTTTGGGGGGGGTATTGCAACTTTTGGCCATTTTGAAGCGAAATTGTTCCTTTCGGGGGGTATTGCAACTTTTCGGCATTTTGAGGCGAAATTGTTCCTTTGGGGGGGTATTGCAACTTTTGGCCATTTTGAAGCGAAATTGTTCCTTTGGGGGGGTATTGCAACTTTTCGGTATTTTGAGGCGAAATTGTTCCTTTGGTGGATAATTGCAATTTTTTGCTATTTTGATGCGAAATTGTTCCTTTGGGGGGGTATTGCAACTTTTGGCCATTTTGAAGCGAAATTGTTCCTTTCGGGGGGTATTGCAACTTTTCGGCATTTTGAGGCGAAATTGTTCCTTTGGGGGGTATTTCAATTTTTTTTCCATTTTGAGGCGAAATTGTTCCTTTGGGGGGGTATTGCAACTTTTGGCCATTTTGAAGTGAAATTGTTCTTTTCGGGGGGTATTGCAACTTTTCGGCATTTTGAAGCGAAATTGTTCCTTTGGGGAGGTATTGCAATTTTTTGCCATTTTGAGGCGAAATTGTTCCTTTGGGGGGGTATTGCAACTTTTGGCCATTTTGAAGCGAAATTGTTCCTTTGGGGAGGTATTGCAATTTTTTTTTCATTTTGAGGCGAAATTGTTCCTTTGGGGGGGTATTGCAACTTTTGGCCATTTTGAAGCGAAATTGTTCCTTTCGGGGGTATTGCAACTTTTCGGCATTTTGAGGCGAAATTGTTCCTTTGGGGGGGTATTGCAACTTTTGGCCATTTTGAAGCGAAATTGTTCCTTTGGGGGGGTATTGCAACTTTTGGCCATTTTGAAGCGAAATTGTTCCTTTGGGGGGGTATTGCAATTTTTTTTGCCATTTTGAGGCGAAATTGTTCCTTTGGGGGGGAATTGCAACTTTTGGCCATATTGAAGCGAAATTGTTCCTTTGGGGGGGGTATTGCAATTTTTTGCCATTTTGAAGCGAAATTGTTCCTTTGGGGGGGTATTGCAATTTTTTGCCATTTTGAGGCGAAATTGTTCCTTTGGGGGGTTATTGCAACTTTTGGCCATTTTGAAGCGAATTGTTCCTTTGGGGGGGTATTGCAACTTTTCGGCATTTTGAGGCGAAATTGTTCCTTTGGGGGGGTATTGCAACTTTTGGCCATTTTGAAGCGAAATTGTTCCTTTGGGGGGGTATTGCAATTTTTTGCCATTTTGAGGCGAAATTGTTCCTTTGGGGGGGTATTGCAACTTTTGGCCATTTTGAAGCGAAATTGTTCCTTTCGGGGGGTATTGCAACTTTTCGGCATTTTGAGGCGAAATTGTTCTTTTGGGGGGTATTGCAATTTTTTTTCCATTTTGAGGCGAAATTGTTCCTTTGGGGGGTATTGCAACTTTTGGCCATTTTGAAGTGAAATTGTTCTTTTCGGGGGGTATTGCAACTTTTCGGCATTTTGAAGCGAAATTGTTCCTTTGGGGGGGTATTGCAATTTTTTGCCATTTTGAGGCGAAATTGTTCCTTTGGGGGGGTATTGCAATTTTTTTTTCATTTTGAGGCGAAATTGTTCCTTTGGGGGGGGTATTGCAACTTTTGGCCATTTTGAAGCGAAATTGTTCCTTTGGGGGGGTATTGCAACTTTTCGGCATTTTGAGGCGAAATTGTTCCTTTGGGGGGGGTATTGCAATTTTTTGACATTTTGAGGCGAAATTGTTCCTTTGGGGGGGTATTGCAACTTTTGGCCATTTTGAAGCGAAATTGTTCCTTTCGGGGGTATTGCAACTTTTCGGCATTTTGAGGCGAAATTGTTCCTTTGGGGGGGAATTGCAACTTTTGGCCATATTGAAGCGAAATTGTTCCTTTGGGGGGGTATTGCAATTTTTTGCCATTTTGAGGCGAAATTGTTCCTTTTGGGGGGTATTGCAACTTTTGGCCATTTTGAAGCGAATTGTTCCTTTGGGGGGGTATTGCAACTTTTCGGCATTTTGAGGCGAAATTGT
This sequence comes from Anomaloglossus baeobatrachus, assembly GCF_048569485.1. Lineage (NCBI taxonomy): Eukaryota > Metazoa > Chordata > Amphibia > Anura > Aromobatidae > Anomaloglossus > Anomaloglossus baeobatrachus. Next base: position 324,104 of record NW_027441848.1, on the reverse strand, counting down.
TCCTTTGGGGGGGTATTGCAATTTTTTGCCATTTTGAGGCGAAATTGTTCCTTTGGGGGGGTATTGCAACTGTTCCTTTGGGGGGATATTGCAATTTTTTGCCATTTTGAGGCGAAATTGTTCCTTTGGGGAGGTATTGCAACTTTTGGCCTTTTTGAGGCGAAATTGTTCCTTTTGGGGGGTATTGCAACTTTTGGCCATTTTTAAGCGAAATTGTTCCTTTGGGGGGGTATTGCAACTTTTCGGCATTTTGAGGCGAAATTGTTCCTTTGGGGGGGTATTGCAATTTTTTGCCATTTTGAGGCGAAATTGTTCCTTTGGGGGGGTATTGCAACTTTTGGCCATTTTGAAGCGAAATTGTTCCTTTGGGGGGTATTGCAACTTTTGGGCATTTTGAGGCGAAATTGTTCCTTGGAGGGGTATTGCAACTTTTGGCCATTTTGAAGCGAAATTGTTCCTTTGGGGGGGTATTGCAATTTTTAACCATTTTGAGGCGAAATTGTTCCTTTGGGGGGGGGTATTGCAACTTTTGGCCATTTTGAAGTGAAATTGTTCCTTTCGGGGGGTATTGCAACTTTTCAGCATTTTGAAGCGAAATTGTTCCTTTGGGGGGGTATTGCAATTTTTTGCCATTTTGAGGCGAAATTGTTCCTTTGGGGGGGTATTGCAATTTTTTGCCATTTTGAGGCGAAATTGTTCCTTTGGGGGGGTATTGCAACTTTTGGCCATTTTGAAGCGAACTTGTTCCTTTGGGGGTATTGCAATTTTTTGCCATTTTGAGGCGAAATTGTTCCTTTCGGGGGGTATTGCAACTTTTGGCCAAATTGAAGCGAAATTGTTCCTTTGGGGGGTTTTTACAATTTTTGGGCATTTTGAGGCGAAATTGTTCCTTTCGGGGGGTTTTGCAACTTTTCGGCATTTTGAGGCGAAATTGTTCCTTTGGGGGGTATTGCAACTTTTCGGCATTTTGAGGCGAAATTGTTCCTTTGGGGGGGTATTGCAACTTTTGGCCATTTTGAAGCGAAATTGTTCCTTTGGGGGGGTATTGCAACTTTTCGGCTTTTTGAGGCGAAATTGTTCCTTTGGGGGGGAATTGCAATTTTTTGCCATTTTGAGGCGAAATTGTTCCTTTGGGGGGGTATTGCAACTTTTGGCCATTTTGAAGCGAAATTGTTCCTTTGGGGGGTATTGCAATTTTTTGCCATTTTGAGGCGAAATTGTTCCTTTGGGGGGGTATTGCAACTTTTGGCCATATTGAAGCGAAATTGTTCCTTTGGGGGGGGTTTGCAATTTTTAACCATTTTGAGGCGAAATTGTTCCTTTGGGGGGGTATTGCAACTTTTGGCCATTTTGAAGCGAAATTGTTCCTTTCGGGGGGTATTGCAACTTTTCAGCATTTTGAGGCGAAATTGTTCCTTTGGGGGGGTATTGCAATTTTTTGCCATTTTGAGGCGAAATTGTTCCTTTGGGGGGGTATTGCAACTTTTCGGCATTTTGAGGCGAAATTGTTCCTTTGGGGGGGTATTGCAATTTTTTGCCATTTTGAGGTGAAATTGTTCCTTTGGGGGGGTATTGCAACTTTTGGCCATTTTGAAGCGAAATTGTTCCTTTGGGGGGTGTTGCATTTTTCTGCCATTTTGAGGCGAAATTGTTCCTTTGGGGGGGTATTGCAACTTTTGGCCTTTTTGAGGCGAAATTGTTCCTTTGGGGGGGTATTGCAACTTTTGGCCATTTTGAAGCGAAATTGTTCCTTTGGGGGGGTATTGCAACTTTTGGCCATTTTGAAGCGACATTGTTCCTTTCGGGGGGTATTGCAACTTTTCAGCATTTTGAAGCGAAATTGTTCCTTTGGGGGGGTATTGCAATTTTTTGCCATTTTGAAGCGAAATTGTTCCTTTGGGGGGGTATTGCAATTTTTAACCATTTTGAGGCGAAATTGTTCCTTTGGGGGGGGTATTGCAACTTTTGGCCATTTTGAAGCGAAATTGTTCCTTTGGGGGGGTATTGCAATTTTTTGCCATTTTGAAGCGAAATTGTTCCTTTCGGGGGGTATTGCAACTCTTCAGCATTTTTAAGCGAAATTGTTCCTTTGGGGGGGTATTGCAATTTTTTGCAATTTTGAAGCGAAATTGTTCCTTTGGGGGGTTTTTACAATTTTTGGCCATTTTGAGGCGAAATTGTTCCTTTCGGGGGGTATTGCAATTTTTTGCCATTTTGAAGCGAAATTGTTCCTTTGGGGGGGCATTGCAACTTTTCGGCATTTTGAGGCGAAATTGTTCCTTTGGGGGGGTATTGCAATTTTTTGCCATTTTGAGGAGAAATTGTTCCTTTGGGGGGGTATTGCAACTTTTGGCCATTTTGAAGCGAAATTGTTCCTTTCGGGGGGTATTGCAACTTTTCGGCATTTTGAGGCGAAATTGTTCCTTTGGGGGGTATTGCAACTTTTGGCCATTTTGAAGCGAAATTGTTCCTTTGGGGGGATATTGCAATTTTTTGCCATTTTGAGGCGAAATTGTTCCTTTGGGGGGGTATTGCAACTTTTGGCGATTTTGAAGCGAAATTGTTCCTTTCGGGGGGTATTGCAACTTTTCGGCATTTTGAGGCGAAATTGTTCCTTTGGGGGGGTATTGCAACTTTTGGCCATATTGAAGCGAAATTGTTCCTTTCAGGGGGTATTGCAACTTTTCGGCATTTTGAGGCGAAATTGTTCCTTTGGGGGGGTATTGCAATTTTTTGCCATTTTGAGGTGAAATTGTTCCTTTGGGGGGGTATTGCAACTTTTGGCCATTTTGAAGCGAATTTGTTCCTTTGGGGGTATTGCATTTTTTTGCCATTTTGAGGCGAAATTGTTCCTTTGGGGGGGTATTGCAACTTTTGGCCATTTTGAAGCGAAATTGTTCCTATGGGGGGGTATTGCAACTTTTCGGCATTTTGAGGCGAAATTGTTCCTTTGGGAGGTATTGCAATTTTTTCCATTTTGAGGCGAAATTGTTCCTTTGGGGGGGTATTGCAACTTTTGGCCATTTTGAAGCGAAATTGTTCCTTTGGGGGGTATTGCAACTTTTCGGCATTTTGAGGCGAAATTGTTAATTGGGGGGGTATTGCAACTTTTGGCCATTTTGAAGCGAAATTGTTCCTTTGGGGGGGTATTGCAACTTTTGGCCATTTTGAGGCGAAATTGTTCCTTTGGGGGGGTATTGCAACTTTTCAGCATTTTGAAGCGAAATTGTTCCTTTGGGGGGGTATTGCAATTTTTTGCCATTTTGAGGCGAAATTGTTCCTTTGGGGGGGTATTGCAACTTTTCGGCATTTTGAGGCGAAATTGTTCCTTTGGGGGGGTATTGCAATTTTTTGCCATTTTGAGGTGAAATTGTTCCTTTGGGGGGTATTGCAACTTTTGGCCATTTTGAAGCGAAATTGTTCCTTTGGGGGTATTGCATTTTTTTGCCATTTTGAGGTGAAAATATTCCTTTGGGGGGGTATTGCAACTTTTGGCCATTTTGAAGCGAAATTGTTCCTTTGGGGGGTATTGCAATTTTTTGCCATTTTGAGGCGAAATTGTTCCTTTGGGGGGGTATTGCAACTTTTGGCCTTTTTGAGGCGAAATTGTTCCTTTTGGGGGGGTATTGCAACTTTTCGGCATTTTGAGGCGAAATTGTTCCTTTCGGGGGGTATTGCAATTTTTTGCCATTTTGAGGCGAAATTGTTCCTTTGGGGGGGTATTGCAACTTTTGGCCATTTTGAAGTGAAATTGTTCCTTTCGGGGGGTATTGCAACTTTTCAGCATTTTGAAGCGAAATTGTTCCTTTGGGGGGGGTATTGCAATTTTTTGCCATTTTGAGGCGAAATTGTTCCTTTGGGGGTGTATTGCAATTTTTTGCCATTTTGAGGCGAAATTGTTCCTTTGGGGGGGCATTGCAACTTTTGGCCATTTTGAAGCGAAATTGTTCCTTTGGGGGGGTATTGCAATTTTTTGCCATTTTGAGGCGAAATTGTTCCTTTGGGGGGGTATTGCAACTTTTGGCCATATTGAAGCGAAATTGTTCCTTTGGGGGGTTTTTACAATTTTTGGCCATTTTGAGGCGAAATTGTTCCTTTCGGGGGGTATTGCAATTTTTTGCCATTTTGAGGCGAAATTGTTCCTTTGGGGGGGTATTGCAACTTTTGGCCATTTTGAAGCGAAATTGTTCCTTTGGGGGGGTATTGCAACTTTTCGGCATTTTGAGGCGAAATTGTTTCTTTGGGGGGGTATTGCAATTTTTTGCCATTTTGAGGCGAAATTGTTCCTTTGGGGGGGTATTGCAACTTTTGGCCATTTTGAAGCGAAATTGTTCCTTTCGGGGGGTATTGCAATTTTTTGCCATTTTGAGGCGAAATTGTTCCTTTCGGGGGGTATTGCAATTTTTTGCCATTTTGAGGCGAAATTGTTCCTTTGGGGGGGTATTGCAACTTTTGGCCATTTTGAAGCGAAATTGTTCCTTTGGGGGGGTATTGCAACTTTTCGGCATTTTGAGGCGAAATTGTTTCTTTGGGGGGGTATTGCAATTTTTTGCCATTTTGAGGCGAAATTGTTCCTTTGGGGGGGTATTGCAACTTTTGGCCATTTTGAAGCGAAATTGTTCCTTTCGGGGGGTATTGCAACTTTTGGCCATTTTGAAGCGAAATTGTTCCTTTCGGGGGGTATTGCAATTTTTTGCCATTTTGAGGCGAAATTGTTCCTTTGGGGGGGTATTGCAACTTTTGGCCATTTTGAAGCGAAATTGTTCCTTTCGGGGGTATTGCAACTTTTCGGCATTTTAAGGCGAATCTGTTCCTTTGGGGGGGTATTGCAACTTTTGGCCATATTGAAGCGAAATTGTTCCTTTCCGGGGGTATTGCAACTTTTCAGCACTTTGAGGCGAAATTGTTCCTTTGGGGGGGTATTGCAATTTTTTGCCATTTTGAGGCGAAATTGTTCCTTTGGGGGGGTATTGCAACTTTTCGGCATTTTGAGGCGAAATTGTTCCTTTGGGGGGTATTGCAATTTTTTTTCCATTTTGAGGCGAAATTGTTCCTTTGGGGGGGTATTGCAACTTTTGGCCATTTTGAAGCGAAATTGTTCCTTTCGGGGGGTATTGCAACTTTTCAGCACTTTGAGGCGAAATTGTTCCTTTGTGGGGGTATTGCAACTTTTGGACATTTTGAAGTGAAATTGTTCCTTTCGGGGGGTATTGCAACTTTTCAGCAATTTGAAGCGAAATTGTTCCTTTGGGGGGGTATTGCAATTTTTTGCCATTTTGAGGCGAAATTGTTCCTTTGGGGGGGTATTGCTATTTTTTGCCATTTTGAGGCGAAATTGTTCCTTTGGGGGGGTATTGCAACTTTTGGCCATTTTGAAGCGAAATTGTTCCTTTGGGGGGGTATTGCAATTTTTTGCCATTTTGAGGCGAAATTGTTCCTTTGGGGGGGTATTGCAACTTTTGGCCATTTTGAAGCGAAATTGTTCCTTTGGGGGGGTATTGCAATTTTTTGCCATTTTGAGGCGAAATTGTTCCTTTGGGGGGGTATTGCAACTTTTGGCCATTTTGAAGCGAAATTGTTCCTTTCGGGGGGTATTGCAACTTTTCGGCATTTTAAGGCGAAATTGTTCCTTTGGGGGGGTATTGCAACTTTTGGCCATATTGAAGCGAAATTGTTCCTTTCGGGGGGTATTGCAACTTTTCAGCACTTTGAGGCGAAATTGTTCCTTTGGGGGGGTATTGCAATTTTTTGCCATTTTGAGGCGAAATTGTTCCTTTGGGGGGGTATTGCAAATTTTGGCCATTTTGAAGCGAAATTGTTCCTTTGGGGGGGTATTGCAATTTTTTGCCATTTTGAGGCGAAATTGTTCCTTTGGGGGGGTATTGCAACTTTTCAGCACTTTAAGGCGAAATTGTTCCTTTGGGGGGGTATTGCAACTTTTGGCCATATTGAAGCGAAATTGTTCCTTTCGGGGGGTATTGCAACTTTTCAGCACTTTGAGGCGAAATTGTTCCTTTTGGGGGGTATTGCAACTTTTGGCCATTTTGAAGCGAAATTGTTCCTTTGGGGGGGTATTGCAATTTTTTTTTCATTTTGAGGCGAAATTGTTCCTTTGGGGGGGTATTGCAAATTTTGGCCATTTTGAAGCGAAATTGTTCCTTTGGGGGGTATTGCAATTTTTTGCCATTTTGAGGCGAAATTGTTCCTTTGGGGGGGTATTGCAACTTTTCGGCATTTTGAGGCGAAATTGTTCCTTTCGGGGGGTATTGCAATTTTTTGCCATTTTGAGGTGAAATTGTTCCTTTGGGGGGTATTGCAACTTTTGGCCATTTTGAAGCGAAATTGTTCCTTTGGGGGGTATTGCATTTTTTTGCCATTTTGAGGTGAAATTGTTCCTTTGGGGGGGTATTGCAACTTTTGGCCATTTTGAAGCGAAATTGTTCCTTTGGGGGTATTGCATTTTTTTGCCATTTTGAGGTGAAATTGTTCCTTTGGGGGGGTATTGCAACTTTTGGCCATTTTGAAGCGAAATTGTTCCTTTCGGGGGGTATTGTAACTTTTCAGCACTTTGAGGCGAAATTGTTCCTTTGGGGGGGTATTGCAATTTTTTGCCATTTTGAGGCGAAATTGTTCCTTTGGGGGGGTATTGCAACTTTTCGGTATTTTGAAGCGAAATTGTTCCTTTGGGGGGTATTGCAATTTTTTGCCATTTTGAGGCGAAATTGTTCCTTTTGGGGGGTATTGCAAATTTTGGCCATTTTGAAGCAAAATTGTTCCTTTGGGGGGGTATTGCAATTTTTTGCCATTTTGAGGCGAAATTGTTCCTTTGGGGGGTATTGCAACTTTTCGGCATTTTGAGGCGAAATTGTTCCTTTGGGGGGGTATTGCAACTTTTGGCCATTTTGAAGCGAAATTGTTCCTTTCGGGGGGTATTGCAACTTTTGGCCATTTTGAAGCGAAATTGTTCCTTTGGGGGGTGTTGCATTTTTTTGCCATTTTGATGCGAAATTGTTCCTTTTTGGGGGTATTGCAACTTTTGGCCTTTTTGAGGCGAAATTGTTCCTTTGGGGGGGTATTGCAACTTTTGGCCATTTTGAAGCGAAATTGTTCCTTTGGGGGGGTATTGCAACTTTTGGCCATTTTGAAGCGAAATTGTTCCTTTGGGGGGGTATTGCAATTTTTAACCATTTTGAGGCGAAATTGTTCCTTTGGGGGGTATTGCAACTTTTGGCCATTTTGAAGCGAAATTGTTCCTTTGGGGGGGGTATTGCAATTTTTTGCCATTTTGAGGCGAAATTGTTCCTTTGGGGGGGTATTGCAATTTTTTGCCATTTTGAGGCGAAATTGTTCCTTTGGGGGGGTATTGCAATTTTTTGCCATTTTGAGGCGAAATTGTTCCTTTAAGGGGGTATTGCAACTTTTGGCCATATTGAAGCGAAATTGTTCCTTTGGGGGGTTTTTACAATTTTTGGCCATTTTGAGGCGAAATTGTTCCTTTCGGGGGGTATTGCAATTTTTTGCCATTTTGAGGCGAAATTGTTCCTTTGGGGGGGTATTGCAACTTTTGGCCATTTTGAAGCGAAATTGTTCCTTTCGGGGGGTATTGCAATTTTTTGCCATTTTGAGGCGAAATTGTTCCTTTGGGGGGGTATTGCAACTTTTGGCCATTTTGAAGCGAAATTGTTCCTTTCGGGGGTATTGCAACTTTTCGGCATTTTAAGGCGAAATTGTTCCTTTGGGGGGTATTGCAACTTTTGGCCATATTGAAGCGAAATTGTTCCTTTCCGGGGGTATTGCAACTTTTCAGCACTTTGAGGCGAAATTGTTCCTTTGGGGGGTATTGCAATTTTTTGCCATTTTGAGGCGAAATTGTTCCTTTGGGGGGGTATTGCAACTTTTGGCCATTTTGAAGCGAAATTGTTCCTTTGGGGGGTGTTGCATTTTTTTGCCATTTTGAGGCGAAATTGTTCCTTTGGGGGGGTATTGCAACTTTTGGCCATTTTGAAGCGAAATTGTTCCTTTGGGGGGTGTTGCATTTTTTTGCCATTTTGAGGCGAAATTGTTCCTTTGGGGGGACATTGCAATTTTTTGCCATTTTGATGCGAAATTGTTCCTTTTTGGGGGTATTGCAACTTTTGGCCTTTTTGAGGCGAAATTGTTCCTTTGGGGGGGTATTGCAACTTTTGGCCATTTTGAAGCGAAATTGTTCCTTTGGGGGGGTATTGCAACTTTTGGCCATTTTGAAGCGAAATTGTTCCTTTGGGGGGGTATTGCAATTTTTAACCATTTTGAGGCGAAATTGTTCCTTTGGGGGGTATTGCAACTTTTGGCCATTTTGAAGCGAAATTGTTCCTTTGGGGGGGTATTGCAATTTTTTGCCATTTTGAGGCGAAATTGTTCCTTTGGGGGGGTATTGCAATTTTTTGCCATTTTGAGGCGAAATTGTTCCTTTGGGGGGGTATTGCAATTTTTTGCCATTTTGAGGCGAAATTGTTCCTTTAAGGGGGTATTGCAACTTTTGGCCATATTGAAGCGAAATTGTTCCTTTGGGGGGTTTTTACAATTTTTGGCCATTTTGAGGCGAAATTGTTCCTTTCCGGGGGTATTGCAATTTTTTGCCATTTTGAGGCGAAATTGTTCCTTTGGGGGGGTATTGCAACTTTTGGCCATTTTGAAGCGAAATTGTTCCTTTGGAGGGGTATTGCAACTTTTCGGCATTTTGAGGCGAAATTGTTCCTTTGGGGGGGTATTGCAATTTTTTGCCATTTTGAGGCGAAATTGTTCCTTTGGGGGGGTATTGCAACTTTTGGCCATTTTGAAGCGAAATTGTTCCTTTCGGGGGGTATTGCAATTTTTTGCCATTTTGAGGCGAAATTGTTCCTTTGGGGGGGTATTGCAACTTTTGGCCATTTTGAAGCGAAATTGTTCCTTTCGGGGGTATTGCAACTTTTCGGCATTTTAAGGCGAAATTGTTCCTTTGGGGGGGTATTGCAACTTTTGGCCATATTGAAGCGAAATTGTTCCTTTCCGGGGGTATTGCAACTTTTCAGCACTTTAAGGCGAAATTGTTCCTTTGGGGGGGTATTGCAATTTTTTGCCATTTTGAGGCGAAATTGTTCCTTTGGGGGGGTATTGCAACTTTTCAGCATTTTGAGGCGAAATTGTTCCTTTGGGGGGTATTGCAATTTTTTTTCCATTTTGAGGCGAAATTGTTCCTTTGGGGGGGTATTGCAACTTTTGGCCATATTGAAGCGAAATTGTTCCTTTCGGGGGGTATTGCAACTTTTCAGCATTTTGAGGCGAAATTGTTCCTTTGGGGGGGTATTGCAACTTTTGGCCATTTTGAAGCGAAATTGTTCCTTTGGGGGGGTATTGCAATTTTTTGCCATTTTGAGGCGAAATTGTTCCTTTGGGGGGGTATTGCAACTTTTGGCCATTTTGAAGCGAAATTGTTCCTTTCGGGGGGTATTGCAACTTTTGGGATTTTGAGGCGAAATTGTTCCTTTGGGGGGGTATTGCAACTTTTGGCCATATTGAAGCGAAATTGTTCCTTTGGGGGGGTATTGCAACTTTTGGCCATTTTGAAGCGAAATTGTTCCTTTCGGGGGGTATTGCAACTTTTCAGCATTTGGAGGCGAAAATGTTCCTTTGGGGGGGTATTGCAACTTTTCGGCATTTTGAGGCGAAATTGTTCCTTTGGGGGGTATTGCAATTTTTTTTCCATTTTGAGGCGAAATTGTTCCTTTGGGGGGTATTGCAACTTTTGGCCATTTTGAAGCGAAATTGTTCCTTTCGGGGGGTATTGCAACTTTTCAGCATTTGGAGGCGAAAATGTTCCTTTGGGGGGGTATTGCAACTTTTCGGCATTTTGAGGCGAAATTGTTCCTTTGGGGGGTATTGCAATTTTTTTTCCATTTTGAGGCGAAATTGTTCCTTTCGGGGGGTATTGCAACTTTTCGGCATTTTGAGGCAAAATTGTTCCTTTGGGGGGGTATTGCAACTTTTGGCCATATTGAAGCGAAATTGTTCCTTTCGGGGGGTATTGCAACTTTTCAGCATTTTGAGGCGAAATTGTTCCTTTGGGGGGGTATTGCAACTTTTGGCCATTTTGAAGCGAAATTGTTCCTTTGGGGGGGTATTGCAATTTTTTGCCATTTTGAGGCGAAATTGTTCCTTTGGGGGGGTATTGCAACTTTTGGCCATTTTGAAGCGAAATTGTTCCTTTCGGGGGGTATTGCAACTTTTCGGCATTTTAAGGCGAAATTGTTCCTTTGGGGGGGGTATTGCAACTTTTGGCCATCTTGAAGCGAAATTGTTCCTTTCGGGGGGTATTGCAACTTTTCAGCACTTTGAGGCGAAATTGTTCCTTTGGGGGGGTATTGCAATTTTTTGCCATTTTGAGGCGAAATTGTTCCTTTGGGGGGGTATTGCAACTTTTCGGCATTTTGAGGCGAAATTGTTCCTTTGGGGGGTATTGCAATTTTTTGCCATTTTGAGGCGAAATTGTTCCTTTGGGGGGGTATTGCAACTTTTGGCCATTTTGAAGCGAAATTGTTCCTTTCGGGGGGTATTGCAATTTTTTGCCATTTTGAGGCGAAATTGTTCCTTTGGGGGGGTATTGCAACTTTTGGCCATTTTGAAGCGAAATTGTTCCTTTCGGGGGTATTGCAACTTTTCGGCATTTTAAGGCGAAATTGTTCCTTTGGGGGGGTATTGCAACTTTTGGCCATATTGAAGCGAAATTGTTCCTTTCCGGGGGTATTGCAACTTTTCAGCACTTTAAGGCGAAATTGTTCCTTTGGGGGGGTATTGCAATTTTTTGCCATTTTGAGGCGAAATTGTTCCTTTGGGGGGGTATTGCAACTTTTCAGCATTTTGAGGCGAAATTGTTCCTTTGGGGGGTATTGCAATTTTTTTTCCATTTTGAGGCGAAATTGTTCCTTTCGGGGGGTATTGCAACTTTTCGGCATTTTGAGGCAAAATTGTTCCTTTGGGGGGGTATTGCAACTTTTGGCCATATTGAAGCGAAATTGTTCCTTTCGGGGGGTATTGCAACTTTTCAGCATTTTGAGGCGAAATTGTTCCTTTGGGGGGGTATTGCAACTTTTGGCCATTTTGAAGCGAAATTGTTCCTTTGGGGGGGTATTGCAATTTTTTGCCATTTTGAGGCGAAATTGTTCCTTTGGGGGGGTATTGCAACTTTTGGCCATTTTGAAGCGAAATTGTTCCTTTCGGGGGGTATTGCAACTTTTCGGCATTTTAAGGCGAAATTGTTCCTTTGGGGGGGGTATTGCAACTTTTGGCCATCTTGAAGCGAAATTGTTCCTTTCGGGGGGTATTGCAACTTTTCAGCACTTTGAGGCGAAATTGTTCCTTTGGGGGGGTATTGCAATTTTTTGCCATTTTGAGGCGAAATTGTTCCTTTGGGGGGGTATTGCAACTTTTCGGCATTTTGAGGCGAAATTGTTCCTTTGGGGGGTATTGCAATTTTTTTTCCATTTTGAGGCGAAATTGTTCCTTTGGGGGGGTATTGCAACTTTTGGCCATATTGAAGCGAAATTGTTCCTTTCGGGGGGTATTGCAACTTTTCAGCACTTTGAGGCGAAATTGTTCCTTTGGGGGGGTATTGCAATTTTTTGCCATTTTGAGGCGAAATTGTTCCTTTTGGGGGGTATTGCAACTTTTGGCCATTTTGAAGCGAAATTGTTCCTTTGGGGGGGTATTGCAATTTTTTTTTCATTTTGAGGCGAAATTGTTCCTTTGGGGGGGTATTGCAACTTTTCGGCATTTTGAGGCGAAATTGTTCCTTTGGGGGGGTATTGCAATTTTTTGCCATTTTGAGGCGAAATTGTTCCTTTGGGGGGGGTATTGCAATTTTTTGCCATTTTGAGGCGAAATTGTTCCTTTGGGGGGGTATTGCAACTTTTGGCCATTTTGAAGCGAAATTGTTCCTTTGGGGGGGTATTGCAATTTTTTGCCATTTTGAGGCGAAATTGTTCCTTTGGGGGGGTATTGCAACTTTTGGCCATATTGAAGCGAAGTTGTTCCTTTGGGGGGTTTTTACAATTTTTGGCCATTTTGAGGCGAAATTGTTCCTTTCGGGGGTATTGCAATTTTTTGCCATTTTGAGGCGAAATTGTTCCTTTGGGGGGGTATTGCAACTTTTGGCCATTTTGAAGCGAAATTGTTCCTTTGGGGGGGTATTGCAACTTTTCGGCATTTTGAGGCGAAATTGTTCCTTTGGGGGGGTATTGCAATTTTTTGCCATTTTGAGGCGAAATTGTTCCTTTAAGGGGGTATTGCAACTTTTGGCCATATTGAAGCGAAATTGTTCCTTTGGGGGGTTTTTACAATTTTTGGCCATTTTGAGGCGAAATTGTTCCTTTCGGGGGGTATTGCAATTTTTTGCCATTTTGAGGCGAAATTGTTCCTTTGGGGGGGTATTGCAACTTTTGGCCATTTTGAAGCGAAATTGTTCCTTTGGAGGGGTATTGCAACTTTTCGGCATTTTGAGGCGAAATTGTTCCTTTGGGGGGGTATTGCAATTTTTTGCCATTTTGAGGCGAAATTGTTCCTTTGGGGTGGTATTGCAACTTTTGGCCATTTTGAAGCGAAATTGTTCCTTTTGGGGGGTATTGCAATTTTTTGCCATTTTGAGGCGAAATTGTTCCTTTGGGGGGGTATTGCAACTTTTGGCCATTTTGAAGCGAAATTGTTCCTTTCGGGGGTATTGCAACTTTTCAGCATTTTAAGGCGAAATTGTTCCTTTGGGGGGTATTGCAACTTTTGGCCATATTGAAGCGAAATTGTTCCTTTCCGGGGGTATTGCAACTTTTCAGCACTTTGAGGCGAAATTGTTCCTTTGGGGGGGTATTGCAATTTTTTGCCATTTTGAGGTGAAATTGTTCCTTTGGGGGGGTATTGCAACTTTTCAGCATTTTGAGGCGAAATTGTTCCTTTGGGGGGTATTGCAATTTTTTTTCCATTTTGAGGCGAAATTGTTCCTTTCGGGGGGTATTGCAACTTTTCGGCATTTTGAGGCAAAATTGTTCCTTTGGGGGGGTATTGCAACTTTTGGCCATATTGAAGCGAAATTGTTCCTTTCGGGGGGTATTGCAACTTTTCAGCATTTTGAGGCGAAATTGTTCCTTTGGGGGGGTATTGCAACTTTTGGCCATTTTGAAGCGAAATTGTTCCTTTGGGGGGGTATTGCAATTTTTTGCCATTTTGAGGCGAAATTGTTCCTTTGGGGGGGTATTGCAACTTTTGGCCATTTTGAAGCGAAATTGTTCCTTTCGGGGGGTATTGCAACTTTTCGGCACTTTGAGGCGAAATTGTTCCTTTGGGGGGGGTATTGCAATTTTTTGCCATTTTGAGGCGAAATTGTTCCTTTGGGGGGGTATTGCAACTTTTCGGCATTTTGAGGCGAAATTGTTCCTTTGGGGGGTATTGCAATTTTTTTTCCATTTTGAGGCGAAATTGTTCCTTTGGGGGGGTATTGCAACTTTTGGCCATATTGAAGCGAAATTGTTCTTTTCGGGGGGTATTGCAACTTTTCAGCACTTTGAGGCGAAATTGTTCCTTTGGGGGGGTATTGCAATTTTTTGCCATTTTGAGGCGAAATTGTTCCTTTTGGGGGGTATTGCAACTTTTGGCCATTTTGAAGCGAAATTGTTCCTTTGGGGGGGTATTGCAACTTTTCGGCATTTTGAGGCGAAATTGTTCCTTTGGGGGGGTATTGCAATTTTTTGCCATTTTGAGGCGAAATTGTTCCTTTGGGGGGGTATTGCAATTTTTTGCCATTTTGAGGCGAAATTGTTCCTTTGGGGGGGTATTGCAATTTTTTGCCATTTTGAGGCGAAATTGTTCCTTTGGGGGGGTATTGCAACTTTTGGCCATTTTGAAGCGAAATTGTTCCTTTGGGGGGGGTATTGCAATTTTTTGCCATTTTGAGGCGAAATTGTTCCTTTGGGGGGGTATTGCAACTTTTGGCCATATTGAAGCGAAGTTGTTCCTTTGGGGGGTTTTTACAATTTTTGGCCATTTTGAGGCGAAATTGTTCCTTTCGGGGGTATTGCAATTTTTTGCCATTTTGAGGCGAAATTGTTCCTTTGGGGGGGTATTGCAACTTTTGGCCATTTTGAAGCGAAATTGTTCCTTTGGGGGGGTATTGCAACTTTTCGGCATTTTGAGGCGAAATTGTTCCTTTGGGGGGGTATTGCAATTTTTTGCCATTTTGAGGCGAAATTGTTCCTTTGGGGGGGTATATTTTGAGGCGAAATTGTTCCTTTGGGGGGGTATTGCAACTTTTGGCCATTTTGAAGCGAAATTGTTCCTTTCGGGGGGTATTGCAACTTTTCGGCATTTTGAGGCGAAATTGTTCCTTTGGGGGGGTATTGCAACTTTTGGCCATTTTGAAGCGAAATTGTTCCTTTGGGGGGTATTGCATTTTTTTGCCATTTTGAGGCGAAATTGTTCCTTTGGGGGGTATTGCAACTTTTGGCCATTTTGAAGCGAAATTGTTCCTTTCGGGGGGTATTGCAACTTTTCGGCATTTTAAGGCGAAATTGTTCCTTTGGGGGGGTATTGCAACTTTTGGCCATATTGAAGCGAAATTGTTCCTTTCGGGGGGTATTGCAACTTTTCAGCACTTTAAAGCGAAATTGTTCCTTTGGGGGGGTATTGCAACTTTTGGCCATATTGAAGCGAAATTGTTCCTTTCGGGGGGTATTGCAACTTTTCAGCACTTTGAGGCGAAATTGTTCCTTTGGGGGGGTATTGCAATTTTTTGCCATTTTGAGGTGAAATTGTTCAATTGGGGGGGGTATTGCAACTTTTGGCCATTTTGAAGCGAAATTGTTCCTTTGGGGGGTATTGCAATTTTTTGCCATTTTGAGGCGAAATTGTTCCTTTGGGGGGGTATTGCAACTTTTGGCCATTTTGAAGCGAAATTGTTCCTTTGGGGGGTATTGCAACTTTTCGGCATTTTGAGGCGAAATTGTTCCTTGGGGGGTATTGCAACTTTTGGCCATTTTGAAGCGAAATTGTTCCTTTGGGGGGGTATTGCAATTTTTAACCATTTTGAGGCGAAATTGTTCCTTTGGGGGGTATTGCAACTTTTGGCCATTTTGAAGTGAAATTGTTCCTTTGGGGGGGTATTGCAATTTTTTGCCATTTTGAGGCGAAATTGTTCCTTTGGGGGGGTATTGCAATTTTTAACCATTTTGAGGCGAAATTGTTCCTTTGGGGGGGTATTGCAACTTTTGGCCATTTTGAAGCGAAATTGTTCCTTTGGGGGGGTATTGCAATTTTTTGCCATTTTGAGGCGAAATTGTTCCTTTGGGGGTGTATTGCAACTTTTGGCCATATTGAAGCGAAATTGTTCCTTTGGGGGGTTTTTACAATTTTTTGCCATTTTGAGGCGAAATTGTTCCTTTGGGGGGGTATTGCAACTTTTGGCCATTTTGAAGCGAAATTGTTCCTTAGGGGGGGTATTGCAACTTTTCGGCATTTTGAGGCGAAATTGTTCCTTTGGGGGGGTATTGCAATTTTTTGCCATTTTGAGGCGAAATTGTTCCTTTGGGGGGTATTGCAACTTTTGGCCATTTTGAAGCGAAATTGTTCCTTTCGGGGGATATTGCAACTTTTCGGCATTTTGAGGCGAAATTGTTCCTTTGGGGGGGTATTGCAATTTTTTGCCATTTTGAGGCGAAATTGTTCCTTTGGGGGGGTATTGCAACTTTTCGGCATTTTGAGGCGAAATTGTTCCTTTGGGGGGTATTGCAATTTTTTTTCATTTGAGGCGAAATTGTTCCTTTGGGGGGGTATTGCAAATTTTGGCCATTTTTAAGCGAAATTGTTCCTTTGGGGGGTATTGCAATTTTTTGCCATTTTGAGGCGAAATTGTTCCTTTGGGGGGGTATTGCAATTTTTTGCCATTTTGAGGCGAAATTGTTCCTTTGGGGGGGTATTGCAACTTTTGGCCATTTTGAAGCGAAATTGTTACTTTGGGGGGGTATTGCAACTTTTCGGCATTTTGAGGCGAAATTGTTCCTTTGGGGGGTATTGCAACTTTTGGCCATTTTGAAGCAAAATTGTTCCTTTCGGGGGGTATTGCAATTTTTTGCCATTTTGAGGCGAAATTGTTCCTTTGGGGGGGTATTGCAACTTTTGGCCATATTGAAGCGAAATTGTTCCTTTCCGGGGGTATTGCAACTTTTCAGCATTTTGAGGCGAAATTGTTCCTTTGGGGGTATTGCAATTTTTTTTCCATTTTGAGGCGAAATTGTTCCTTTGGGGGGGTATTGCAACTTTTGGCCATTTTGAAGCGAAATTGTTCCTTTCGGGGGGTATTGCAACTTTTCGGCATTTTGAGGCAAAATTGTTTCTTTGGGGGGGTATTGCAACTTTTGGCCATATTGAAGCGAAATTGTTCCTTTCGGGGGGTATTGCAACTTTTCAGCACTTTGAGGCGAAATTGTTCCTTTGGGGGGGTATTGCAACTTTTGGACATTTTGAAGTGAAATTGTTCCTTTCGGGGGGTATTGCAACTTTTGGCCATTTTGAAGCGAAATTGTTCCTTTGGGGGGGTATTGCAATTTTTTGCCATTTTGAGGCGAAATTGTTCCTTTGGGGGGGTATTGCAACTTTTCGGCATTTTGAGGCGAAATTGTTCCTTTGGGGGGGTATTGCAACTTTTGGCCATTTTGAAGCGAAATTGTTCCTTTGGGGGGGTATTGCAATTTTTTTTTCATTTTGAGGCGAAATTGTTCCTTTGGGGGGGTATTGCAAATTTTGGCCATTTTGAAGCGAAATTGTTCCTTTGGGGGGGTATTGCAATTTTTTGCCATTTTGAGGCGAAATTGTTCCTTTGGGGGGGTATTGCAACTTTTCGGCATTTTGAGGCGAAATTGTTCCTTTGGGGGGGTATTGCAATTTTTTGCCATTTTGAGGTGAAATTGTTCCTTTGGGGGGGTATTGCAACTTTTGGCCATTTTGAAGCGAAATTGTTCCTTTGGGGGGTATTGCATTTTTTTGCCATTTTGAGGCGAAATTGTTCCTTTGGGGGGGTATTGCAACTTTTGGCCATTTTGAAGCGAAATTGTTCCTTTGGGGGGTATTGCAATTTTTCGGCATTTTGAGGCGAAATTGTTCCTTGGGGGGGTATTGCAACTTTTGGCCATTTTGAAGCGAAATTGTTCCTTTGGGGGGGTATTGCAACTTTTGGCCATTTTGAAGCGAAATTGTTCCTTTCGGGGGGTATTGCAACTTTTCGGCATTTTGAGGCGAAATTGTTCCTTTGGGGGGGTATTGCACCTTTTGGCCATTTTGAGGCGAAATTGTTCCTTTGGGGGGGTATTGCAATTTTTTGCCATTTTGAGGCGAAATTGTTCCTTTGGGGGGGTATTGCAACTTTTGGCCATATTTAAGCGAAATTGCTCCTTTGGGGGGTATTGCAATTTTTAACCATTTTAAGGCGAAATTGTTCCTTTGGGGGGTATTGCAACTTTTGGCCATTTTGAAGCGAAATTGTTCCTTTCGGGGGATATTGCAACTTTTCGGCATTTTGAGGCGAAATTGTTCCTTTGGGGGGGTATTGCAACTTTTCGGCATTTTGAGGCGAAATTGTTCCTTTGGGGGGTATTGCAATTTTTTTTCCATTTTGAGGCGAAATTGTTCCTTTGGGGGGGTATTGCAACTTTTGGCCATTTTGAAGCGAAATTGTTCCTTTCGGGGGGTATTGCAACTTTTGGCCATTTTGAAGCGAAATTGTTCCTTTGGGGGGGTATTGCAATTTTTTGCCATTTTGAGGCGAAATTGTTCCTTTGGGGGGGTATTGCAACTTTTCGGCATTTTGAGGCGAAATTGTTCCTTTGGGGGGGTATTGCAATTTTTTGCCATTTTGAGGTGAAATTGTACCTTTGGGGGGGTATTGCAACTTTTGGCCATTTTGAAGCGAAATTGTTCCTTTGGGGGGTATTGCATTTTTTTGCCATTTTGAGGCGAAATTGTTCCTTTGGGGGGTATTGCAACTTTTGGCCATTTTGAAGCGAAATTGTTCCTTTGGGGGGTATTGCATTTTTTTGCCATTTTGAGGCGAAATTGTTCCTTTGGGGGGGTATTGCAACTTTTGGCCATTTTGAAGCGAAATTGTTCCTTTGGGGGGGTATTGCAACTTTTCGGCATTTTGAGGCGAAATTGTTCCTTTGGGGGGGTATTGCAACTTTTGGCCATTTTGAAGCGAAATTGTTCCTTTGGGGGGGTATTGCAATTTTTAACCATTTTGAGGCGAAATTGTTCCTTTGGGGGGGTATTGCAATTTTTTGCCATTTTGAGGCGAAATTGTTCCTTTGAGGGGTATTGCAATTTTTTACCATTTTGAGGCGAAATTGTTCCTTTGGGGGGGTATTGCAATTTTTTTCCATTTTGAGGCGAAATTGTTCCTTTGGGGGGGTATTGCAACTTTTGGCCATTTTGAAGCGAAATTGTTCCTTTATGGGGGTATTGCAACTTTTCGGCATTTTGAGGCGAATTGTTCCTTGGGGGGGTATTGCAACTTTTGGCCATTTTGAAGCGAAATTGTTCCTTTGGGGGGGTATTGAAATTTTTAACCATTTTGAGGCGAAATTGTTCCTTTGGGGGGGTATTGCAACTTTTGGCCATTTTGAAGTGAAATTGTTCCTTTCGGGGGTATTGCAACTTTTCAGCATTTTGAAGCGAAATTGTTCCTTTGGGGGGGTATTGCAACTTTTGGCCATTTTGAAGCGAAATTGTTCCTTTGGGGGGTATTGCATTTTTTTGCCATTTTGAGGCGAAATTGTTCATTTGGGGGGGTATTGCAACTTTTAACCATTTTGAAGCGAAATTGTTCCTTTGGGGGGGTATTGCAATTTTTTGCCATTTTAAGGCGAAATTGTTCCTTTGGGGGGGTATTGCAACTTTTCAGCATTTTGAGGCAAAATTGTTCCTTTGGGGGGGTATTGCAACTTTTGGCCATTTTGAAGTGAAATTGATCCTTTCGGGGGGTATTGCAACTTTTGGCCATTTTGAAGCGAAATTGTTCCTTTGGGGGGTATTGCATTTTTTTGCCATTTTGAGGCGAAATTGTTCCTTTGGGGGGGTATTGCAACTTTTGGCCATTTTGAAGCGAAATTGTTCCTTTGGGGGGGTATTGCAATTTTTTGCTATTTTGAGGCGAAATTGTTCCTTTGGGGGGGTATTGCAACTTTTCAGCATTTTGAGGCGAAATTGTTCCTTTGGGGGGGTATTGCAATTTTTTTTCATTTTGAGGCGAAATTGTTCCTTTGGGGGGGGTATTGCAAATTTTGGCCATTTTGAAGCGAAATTGTTCCTTTGGGGGGGTATTGCAATTTTTAACCATTTTGAGGCGAAATTGTTCCTTTGGGGGGGTATTGCAACTTTTGGCCATTTTGAAGCGAAATTGTTCCTTTGGGGGGGTATTGCAATTTTTTGCCATTTTGAGGCGAAATTGTTCCTTTGGGGGGTATTGCAACTTTTGGCCATATTGAAGCGAAATTGTTCCTTTGGGGGGTTGTTACAATTTTTGGACATTTTGAGGCGAAATTGTTCCTTTCGGGGGGTATTGCAACTTTTCGGCATTTTGAGGCGAAATTGTTCCTTTGGGGGGGTATTGCAATTTTTTGCTATTTTGAGGCGAAATTGTTCCTTTGGGGGGGTATTGCAACTTTTGGCCATTTTGAAGCGAAATTGTTCCTTTGGGGGGTATTGCATTTTTTTGCCATTTTGAGGCGAAATTGTTCCTTTGGGGGGGTATTGCAACTTTTGGCCATTTTGAAGCGAAATTGTTCCTTTGGGGGGGTATTGCAATTTTTTGCTATTTTGAGGCGAAATTGTTCCTTTGGGGGGGTATTGCAACTTTTCAGCATTTTGAGGCGAAATTGTTCCTTTGGGGGGGTATTGCAATTTTTTGCCATTTTGAGGCGAAATTGTTCCTTTGGGGGGGTATTGCAACTTTTCGGCATTTTGAGGCGAAATTGTTCCTTTGGGGGGTATTGCAATTTTTTTTCCATTTTGAGGCGAAATTGTTCCTTTGGGGGGGTATTGCAACTTTTGGCCATTTTGAAGCGAAATTGTTCCTTTGGGGGGGTATTGCAACTTTTCGGCATTTTGAAGCGAAATTGTTCCTTTGGGGGTATTGCAATTTTTTTTCATTTTGAGGCGAAATTGTTCCTTTGGGGGGGTATTGCAAATTTTGGCCATTTTGAAGCGAAATTGTTCCTTTGGGGGGGTATTGCAATTTTTAACCATTTTGAGGCGAAATTGTTCCTTTGGGGGGGTATTGCAACTTTTGGCCATTTTGAAGCGAAATTGTTCCTTTGGGGGGGTATTGCAATTTTTTGCCATTTTGAGGCGAAATTGTTCCTTTGGGGGGTATTGCAACTTTTGGCCATATTGAAGCGAAATTGTTCCTTTGGGGGGTTGTTACAATTTTTGGACATTTTGAGGCGAAATTGTTCCTTTCGGGGGGTATTGCAACTTTTCGGCATTTTGAGGCGAAATTGTTCCTTTGGGGGGGTATTGCAACTTTTCGGAATTTTGAGGCGAAATTGTTCCTTTGGGGGGGTATTGCAATTTTTTGCCATTTTGAGGCGAAATTGTTCCTTTGGGGGGGTATTGCAACTTTTGGCCATAATGAAGCAAAATTGTTCCTTTGGGGGGGTATTGCAATTTTTAACCATTTTGAGGCGAAATTGTTCCTTTGGGGGGGTATTGCAACTTTTGGCCATTTTGAAGCGAAATTGTTCCTTTCGGAGGGTATTGCAACTTTTCAGCATTTTGAGGCGAAATTGTTCCTTTGGGGGGGTACTGCAACTTTTCGGCATTTTGAGGCGAAATTGTTCCTTGGGGGGGTATTGCAACTTTTCGGCATTTTGAGGCGAAATTGTTCCTTGGGGGGGGTATTGCAACTTTTGGCCATTTTGAAGCGAAATTGTTCCTTTGGGGGGGTATTGCAATTTTTAACCATTTTGAGGCGAAATTGTTCCTTTGGGGGGGTATTGCAACTTTTGGCCATTTTGAGGCGAAATTGTTCCTTGGGGGGGTATTGCAACTTTTCAGCATTTTGAGGCGAAATTGTTCCTTTGGGGGGGTATTGCAATTTTTTGCCATTTTGAGGCGAAATTGTTCCTTTGGGGGGGTATTGCAACTTTTCGGCATTTTGAGGCGAAATTGTTCCTTTGGGGGGTATTGCAATTTTTTTTCTATTTTGAGGCGAAATTGTTCCTTTGGGGGGGTATTGCAACTTTTGGCCATTTTGAAGCGAAATTGTTCCTTTCGGGGGGTATTGCAATTTTTCGGCATTTTGAAGCGAAATTGTTCCTGTGGGGGGGAATTGCAACTTTTGGCCATTTTGAAGCGAAATTGTTCCTTTGGGGGGGTATTGCAATTTTTTTTTCATTTTGAGGCGAAATTGTTCCTTTGGGGGGGGTATTGCAAATTTTGGCCATTTTGAAGCGAAATTGTTCCTTTGGGGGGGTATTGCAACTTTTCGGCATTTTGAGGCGAAATTGTTCCTTTGGGGGGGTATTGCAATTTTTTGCCATTTTGAGGTGAAATTGTTCCTTTGGAGGGGTATTGCAATTTTTGGCCATTTTGAAGCGAAATTGTTCTTTTGGGGGGTATTGCAATTTTTTGCCATTTTGAGTCGAAATTGTTCCTTTGGGGGGGTATTGCAACTTTTGGCCTTTTTGAGGCGAAATTGTTCCTTTGGGGGGGTATTGCAACTTTTGGCCATATTGAAGCGAAATTGTTCTTTTGGGGGGTTTTTACAATTTTTGGCCATTTTGAGGCGAAATTGTTCCTTTGGGGGGGTATTGCAACTTTTGGCCATTTTGAAGCGAAATTGTTCCTTTGGGGGGGTATTGCAATTTTTTGACATTTTGAGGCGAAATTGTTCCTTTGGGGGGGTATTGCAACTTTTGGCCATTTTGAAGCGAAATTGTTCCTTTGGGGGGATATTGCAACTTTTCGGCATTTTGAGGCGAAATTGTTCCTTTGGGGGGGTATTGCAATTTTTTGCCATTTTGAGGCGAAATTGTTCCTTTGGGGGGGTATTGCAACTTTTGGCCATTTTGAAGCGAAATTGTTCCTTTCGGGGGGTATTGCAACTTTTCGGCATTTTGAGGCGAAATTGTTCCTTTGGGGGGGTATTGCAACTTTTGGCCATTTTGAAGCGAAATTGTTCCTTTGAAGGGGTATTGCAACTTTTCGGCATTTTGAGGCGAAATTGTTCCTTAGGGGAGTATTGCAATTTTTTGCCATTTTGAAGCGAAATTGTTCCTTTCGGGGGGTATTGCAACTTTTCAGCATTTTGAGGCGAAATTGTTCCTTTGGGGGGGTATTGCAATTTTTTGCCATTTTGAGGCGAAATTGTTCCTTTGGGGGGGTATTGCAACTTTTCGGCATTTTGAGGCGAAATTGTTCCTTTGGGGGGTATTGCAATTTTTTTTCCATTTTGAGGCGAAATTGTTCCTTGGGGGGGTATTGCAACTTTTGGCCATTTTGAAGCGAAATTGTTCCTTTGGGGGGGTATTGCAATTTTTAACCATTTTGAGGCGAAATTGTTCCTTTGCGGGGGTATTGCAACTTTTGGCCATTTTGAAGCGAAATTGTTCCTTTGGGGGGGTATTGCAATTTTTAACCATTTTGAGGCGAAATTGTTCCTTTGGGGGGGTATTGCAATTTTTTGCCATTTTGAGGCGAAATTGTTCCTTTGGGGGGTATTTCAATTTTTTGCCATTTTGAGGCGAAATTGTTCCTTTGGGGGGGTATTGCAACTTTTCGGCATTTTAAGGCGAAATTGTTCCTTGGGGGGGTATTGCAACTTTTGGCTATTTTGAAGCGAAATTGTTCCTTTGGGGGGGTATTGCAACTTTTGGCCATTTTGAAGTGAAATTGTTCCTTTCGGGGGGTATTGCAACTTTTCAGCATTTTGAAGCGAAATAGTTCCTTTGGGGGGGTATTGCAATTTTTTGCTATTTTGAGGCGAAATTGTTCCTTTGGGGGGGTATTGCAACTTTTGGCCATATTGAAGCGAAATTGTTCTTTTGGGGGGTTTTTACAATTTTTGGCCATTTTGAGGCGAAATTGTTCCTTTGGGGGGATATTGCAACTTTTGGCCATTTTGAAGCGAAATTGTTCCTTTGGGGGGGTATTGCAATTTTTTGACATTTTGAGGCGAAATTGTTCCTTTGGGGGGGTATTGCAACTTTTGGCCATTTTGAAGCGAAATTGTTCCTTTGGGGGGATATTGCAACTTTTCGGCATTTTGAGGCGAAATTGTTCCTTTGGGGGGGTATTGCAATTTTTTGCCATTTTGAGGCGAAATTGTTCCTTTGGGGGGGTATTGCAACTTTTGGCCATTTTGAAGCGAAATTGTTCCTTTGAAGGGGTATTGCAACTTTTCGGCATTTTGAGGCGAAATTGTTCCTTAGGGGGGTATTGCAATTTTTTGCCATTTTGAAGCGAAATTGTTCCTTTCGGGGGGTATTGCAACTTTTCAGCATTTTGAGGCGAAATTGTTCCTTTGGGGGGGTATTGCAATTTTTTGCCATTTTGAGGCGAAATTGTTCCTTTGGGGGGGTATTGCAACTTTTCGGCATTTTGAGGCGAAATTGTTCCTTTGGGGGGTATTGCAATTTTTTTTCCATTTTGAGGCGAAATTGTTCCTTTCGGGGGGTATTGCAACTTTTCGGCATTTTGAAGCGAAATTGTTCCTTTGGGGGTATTGCAATTTTTTGCCATTTTGAGGCGAAATTGTTCCTTTGGGGGGTATTGCAATTTTTTTTTCATTTTGAGGCGAAATTATTTCTTTGGGGGGGTATTGCAACTTTTCGGCATTTTGAGGCGAAATTGTTCCTTTGGGGGGTATTGCAATTTTTTTTCCATTTTGAGGCGAAATTGTTCCTTTCGGGGGGTATTGCAAATTTTCGGCATTTTGAAGCGAAATTGTTCCTTTGGGGGTATTGCAATTTTTTGCCATTTTGAGGCGAAATTGTTCCTTTGGGGGGGTATTGCAACTTTTGGCCATTTTGAAGCGAAATTGTTCCTTTGAAGGGGTATTGCAACTTTTCGGCATTTTGAGGCGAAATTGTTCCTTAGGGGGGTATTGCAATTTTTTGCCATTTTGAAGCGAAATTGTTCCTTTCGGGGGGTATTGCAACTTTTCAGCATTTTGAGGCGAAATTGTTCCTTTGGGGGGGTATTGCAATTTTTTGCCATTTTGAGGCGAAATTGTTCCTTTGGGGGGGTATTGCAACTTTTCGGCATTTTGAGGCGAAATTGTTCCTTTGGGGGGTATTGCAATTTTTTTTCCATTTTGAGGCGAAATTGTTCCTTTCGGGGGGTATTGCAACTTTTCGGCATTTTGAAGCGAAATTGTTCCTTTGGGGGTATTGCAATTTTTTGCCATTTTGAGGCGAAATTGTTCCTTTGGGGGGGTATTGCAACTTTTGGCCATTTTGAAGCGAAATTGTTCCTTTGGGGGGTATTGCAATTTTTTTTTCATTTTGAGGCGAAATTATTTCTTTGGGGGGGTATTGCAAATTTTGGCCATTTTGAAGCGAAATTGTTCCTTTGGGGGGGTATTGCAATTTTTTGCCATTTTGAGGCGAAATTGTTCCTTTGGGGGGGTATTGCAACTTTTCGGCATTTTGAGGTGAAATTGTTCCTTTGGGGGGTATTGCAATTTTTTGCCATTTTGAGGTGAAATTGTTCCTTTTGGGGGGTATGGTATTGCAACTTTTGGCCATTTTGAAGCGAAATTGTTCCTTTGGGGGGTATTGCATTTTTTTGCCATTTTGAGGCGAAATTGTTCCTTTGGGGGGGTATTGCAACTTTTGGCCATTTTGAAGCGAAATTGTTCCTTTGGGGGGGTATTGCAATTTTTTGCCATTTTGAGGCGAAATTGTTCCTTTGGAGGGGTATTGCAACTTTTGGCCTTTTTGAGGCGAAATTGTTCCTTTGGGGGGGTATTGCAATTTTTAACCATTTTGAGGCGAAATTGTTCCTTTGGGGGGTATTGCAACTTTTCAGCATTTTGAAGCGAAATTGTTCCTTTGGGGTGGTATTGCAATTTTTTGCCATTTTGAGGCGAAATTGTTCCTTTGGGGGGGTATTGCAATTTTTTGCCATTTTGAGGCGAAATTGTTCCTTTGGGGGGGGTATTGCAACTTTTGGCCATTTTGAAGCGAAATTGTTCCTTTGGGGGGGTATTGCAATTTTTTGCCATTTTGAGGCGAAATTGTTCCTTTGGGGGGGTATTGCAACTTTTGGCCATATTGAAGCGAAATTGTTCCTTTGGGGGGTTTTTACAATTTTTGGCCATTTTGAGGCGAAATTGTTCCTTTCGGGGGGTATTGCAACTTTTCGGCATTTTGAGGCGAAATTGTTCCTTTGGGGGGGTGTTGCAACTTTTGGCCATTTTGAAGCGAAATTTTTCCTTTGGGGGGGTATTGCAATTTTTTGCCATTTTGAGGCGAAATTGTTCCTTTGGGGGGGTATTGCAACTTTTGGCCATTTTGAAGCGAAATTGTTCCTTTGGGGGGGTATTGCAACTTTTCGGCATTTTGAGGCGAAATTGTTCCTTTGGGGGGGTATTGCAATTTTTTGCTATTTTGAGGCGAAATTGTTCCTTTAAGGGGGTATTGCAACTTTTGGCCATTTTGAAGCGAAATTGTTCCTTTCGGAGGGTATAGCAACTTTTCGGCATTTTGAGGCGAAATTGTTCCTTTGGGGGGGTATTGCAACTTTTGGCCATTTTGAAACGAAATTGTTCCTTTGGGGGGGTATTGCAACTTTTCGGCATTTTGAGGCGAAATTGTTCCTTTGGGGGGTATTGCAATTTTTTGCCATTTTGAGGCGAAATTGTTCCTTTGGGGGGGTATTGCAACTTTTGGCCATTTTGAAGCGAAATTGTTCCTTGGGGGGGTATTTCAATTTTTTGCCATTTTGAGGCGAAATTGTTCCTTTGGGGGGGTATTGCAACTTTTGGCCATTTTGAAGCGAAATTGTTCCTTTCGGGGGGTATTGCAACTTTTCGGCATTTTGAGGCGAAATTGTTCCTTTGGGGGGGTATTGCAACTTTTGGCCATATTGAAGCGAAATTGTTCCTTTGGGGGGGTATTGCAATTTTTAACCATTTTGAGGCGAAATTGTTCGTTTGGGGGGTATTGCAACTTTTGGCCATTTTGAAGCGAAATTGTTCCTTTCAGGGGGTATTGCAACTTTTCAGCATTTTGAGGCGAAATTGTTCCTTTGGGGGGGTATTGCAATTTTTTGCCATTTTGAGGCGAAATTGTTCCTTTGGGGGGGTATTGCAACTTTTCGGCATTTTGAGGCGAAATTGTTCCTTTGGGGGGTATTGCAATTTTTTTCCATTTTGAGGCGAAATTGTTCCTTTGGGGGGGTATTGCAACTTTTGGCCATTTTGAAGCGAAATTGTTTCTTTCGGGGGGTATTGCAACTTTTCGGCATTTTGAAGCGAAATTGTTCCTTTGGGGGTATTGTAATTTTTTGCCATTTTGAGGCGAAATTGTTCCTTTAGGGGGGTATTGCAACTTTTGGCCATTTTGAAGCGAAATTGTTCCTTTTGGGGTATTGAAATTTTTTGCCATTTTGAGGCGAAATTGTTCCTTTGGGGGGGTATTGCAACTTTTCGGCATTTTGAGGCGAAATTGTTCCTTTGGGGGGGTATTGCAATTTTTTGCCATTTTGAGGCGAAATTGTTCCTTTGGGGGGGTATTGCAACTTTTGGCCATTTTGAAGCGAAATTGTTCCTTTGGGGGGTATTGCAATTTTTTGCCATTTTGAGGCGAAATTGTTCCTTTGGGGGGTATTGCAATTTTTAACCATTTTGAGGCGAAATTGTTCCTTTGGGGGGGGTATTGCAACTTTTGGCCATTTTGAAGCGAAATTGTTCCTTTCGGGGGGTATTGCAACTTTTCAGCATTTTGAGGCGAAATTGTTTCTTTGGGGGGGTGTTTCAACTTTTGGCCATTTTGAAGCGAAATTGTTCCTTTGGGGGGGTATTGCAATTTTTTGCCATTTTGAGGCGAAATTGTTCCTTTGGGGGGGTATTGCAACTTTTGGCCATTTTGAAGCGAAATTGTTCCTTTGGGGGGGTATTGCAACTTTTCGGCATTTTGAGGCGAAATTGTTCCTTTGGAGGGGTATTGCAATTTTTTGCTATTTTGAGGCGAAATTGTTCCTTTGGGGGGGTATTGCAACTTTTGGCCATTTTGAAGCGAAATTGTTCCTTTCGGGGGGTATTGCAACTTTTCGGCATTTTGAGGCGAAATTGTTCCTTTGGGGGGGTATTGCAACTTTTGGCCATTTTGAAACGAAATTGTTCCTTTGGGGGGGTATTGCAACTTTTCGGCATATTGAGGCGAAATTGTTCCTTTAGGGGGTATTGCAATTTTTTGCCATTTTGAGGCGAAATTGTTCCTTTGGGGGGGTATTGCAACTTTTGGCCATTTTGAAGCGAAATTGTTCCTTTGGGGGGGTATTTCAATTTTTTGCCATTTTGAGGCGAAATTGTTCCTTTGGGGGGGTATTGCAACTTTTGGCCATTTTGAAGCGAAATTGTTCCTTTCGGGGGGTATTGCAACTTTTCGGCATTTTGAGGCGAAATTGTTCCTTTGGGGGGGTATTGCAACTTTTGGCCATATTGAAGCGAAATTGTTCCTTTGGGGGGGTATTGCAATTTTTAACCATTTTGAGGCGAAATTGTTCCTTTGGGGGGTATTGCAACTTTTGGCCATTTTGAAGCGAAATTGTTCCTTTCAGGGGGTATTGCAACTTTTCAGCATTTTGAGGCGAAATTGTTCCTTTGGGGGGGTATTGCAACTTTTCGGCATTTTGAGGCGAAATTGTTCCTTTGGGGGGTATTGCAATTTTTTTCCATTTTGAGGCGAAATTGTTCCTTTGGGGGGGTATTGCAACTTTTGGCCATTTTGAAGCGAAATTGTTTTTCGGGGGGTATTGCAACTTTTCGCCATTTTGAAGCGAAATTGTTCCTTTGGGGGGGGTATTGCAACTTTTGGCCATTTTGAAGCGAAATTGTTCCTTTCGGGGGGTATTGCAACTTTTCAGCATTTTGAGGCGAAATTGTTCCTTTGGGGGGGTATTGCAATTTTTTGCCATTTTGAGGCGAAATTGTTCCTTTGGGGGGGTATTGCAACTTTTCGGCATTTTGAGGCGAAATTGTTACTTTGGGGGGTATTGCAATTTTTTTCCATTTTGAGGCGAAATTGTTCCTTTGGGGGGGTATTGCAACTTTTGGCCATTTTGAAGCGAAATTGTTCCTTTCGGGGGGTATTGCAACTTTTCGGCATTTTGAAGCGAAATTGTTCCTTTGGGGGTATTGCAATTTTTTGCCGATTTGAGGCGAAATTGTTCCTTTGGGGGGGTATTGCAACTTTTGGCCATTTTGAAGCGAATTTGTTCCTTTGGGGGGGTATTGCAATTTTTTGCACTTTTGAGGCGAAATTGTTCCTTTGGGGGGGTATTGCAACTTTTCGGCATTTTGAGGCGAAATTGTTCCTTTGGGGGGGTATTGCAATTTTTTGCCATTTTGAGGGGAAATTGTTCCTTTGGGGGGGTATTGCAACTTTTGGCCATTTTGAAGCGAAATTGTTCCTTTGGGGGGTATTGCATTTTTTTGCCATTTTGAGGCGAAATTGTTCCTTTGGGGGGGTATTGCAACTTTTGGCCATTTTGAAGCGAAATTGTTCCTTTGGGGGGGTATTGCAACTTTTCGGCATTTTGAGGCGAAATTGTTCCTTTTTGGGGGGTATTGCAATTTTTTGCCATTTTGAGGCGAAATTGTTCCTTTGGGGGGGTATTGCAACTTTTGGCCATTTTGAAGCGAAATTGTTCCTTTGGGGGGGTATTGCAAATTTTCGGCATTTTGAGGCGAAATTGTTCCTTGGGGGGGTATTGCAACTTTTGGCCATTTTGAAGCAAAATTGTTCCTTTGGGGGGGTATTGCAATTTTTAACCATTTTGAGGCGAAATTGTTCCTTTGGGGGGGTATTGCAACTTTTGGCCATTTTGAAGTGAAATTGTTCCTTTCGGGGGGTATTGCAACTTTTCAGCATTTTGAAGCGAAATTGTTCCTTTGGGGGGTATTGCAACTTTTGGCCATTTTGAAGCGAAATTGTTCCTTTTGGGGGGTATTGCAATTTTTTGCCATTTTGAGGCGAAATTGTTCCTTTGGGGGGGTATTGCAACTTTTAGCCATTTTGAAGCGAAATTGTTCCTTTCGGGGGGTATTGCAACTTTTCGGCATTTTGAGGCGAAATTGTTCCTTTGAGGGGTATTGCAACTTTTGGCCATATTGAAGCGAAATTGTTCCTTTGGGGGGGTATTGCAATTTTTAACCATTTTGAGGCAAAATTGTTCCTTTGGGGGGGTATTGCAACTTTTGGCCATTTTGAAGCGAAATTGTTCCTTTCGGGGAGTATTGCAACTTTTCAGCATTTTGAGGCGAAATTGTTCCTTTGGGGGGTATTGCAACTTTTCGGCATTTTGAGGCGAAATTGTTCCTTTGGGGGGTATTGCAATTTTTTTTCCATTTTGAGGCGAAATTGTTCCTTTGGGGGGGTATTGCAATTTTTTTTTCATTTTGAGGCGAAATTGTTCCTTTGGGGGGGTATTGCAACTTTTGGCCTTTTTGAGGCGAAATTGTTCCTTTGGGGGGGTATTGCAACTTTTGGCCATTTTGAAGCGAAATTGTTCCTTTGGGGGGGTATTGCAACTTTTCAGCATTTTGAGGCGAAATTGTTCCTTTGGGGGGGTATTGCAATTTTTTGCCATTTTGAGGCGAAATTGTTCCTTTGGGGGGTATTGCAACTTTTGGCCATTTTGAAGCGAAATTGTTCCTTTGGGGGGGTATTGCAACTTTTCGTCATTTTGAGGCGAAATTATTCCTTGGGGGGTATTGCAACTTTTGGCCATTTTGAAGCGAAATTGTTCCTTTGGGGGGGTATTGCAATTTTTAACCATTTTGAGGCGAAATTGTTCCTTTGGGGGTGTATTGCAACTTTTGGCCATTTTGAAGTGAAATTGTTCCTTTCGGGGGGTATTGCAACTTTTCAGCATTTTGAAGCAAAACTGTTCCTTTGGGGGGGTATTGCAATTTTTTGCCATTTTGAGGCGAAATTGTTCCTTTAGGGGGGTATTGCAATTTTTTGCCATTTTGAGGCGAAATTGTTCCTTTGGGGGGGTATTGCAACTTTTGGCCATTTTGAAGCGAAATTGTTCCTTTGGGGGGTATTGCAATTTTTTGCTATTTTGAGGCGAAATTGTTCCTTTCGGGGGGTATTGCAACTTTTCGGCATTTTGAGGCGAAATTGTTCCTTTGGGGGGGTATTGCAACTTTTGGCCATTTTGAAGCGAAATTGTTCCTTTGGGGGGGTATTGCAATTTTTTGCCATTTTGAGGCGAAATTGTTCCTTTGGAGGGGTATTGCAATTTTTTGCTATTTTGAAGCGAAATTGTTCCTTTGGAGGGGTATTGCAACTTTTGGCCATTTTGAGGCGAAATTGTTCCTTTGGGGGGGTATTGCAACTTTTGGCCATTTTGAGGCGAAATTGTTCCTTTGGGGGGGTATTGCAATTTTTTGCCATTTTGAGGCGAAATTGTTCCTTTGGGGGGGTATTGCAACTTTTGGCCATATTGAAGCGAAATTGTTCCTTTGGGGGGTTATTGCAACTTTTCGGCATTTTGAGGCGAAATTGTTCCTTTGGGGGGGTATTGCAACTTTTGGCCATTTTGAAGCGAAATTGTTCTTTTGGGGGGGTATTGCAATTTTTTGCCATTTTGAGGCGAAATTGTTCCTTTGGGGGGGTATTGCAACTTTTGGCCATTTTGAGGCGAAATTGTTCCTTTGGGGGGGTATTGCAACTTTTGGCCATTTTGAGGCGAAATTGTTCCTTTGGGGGGGTATTGCAATTTTTTGCCATTTTGAGGCGAAATTGTTCCTTTGGGGGGGTATTGCAACTTTTGGCCATTTTGAAGCGAAATTGTTCCTTTCGGTGGGTATTGCAACTTTTCGGCATTTTGAGGCGAAATTGTTCCTTTGGGGGGTATTGCAACTTTTGGCCATTTTGAAGCGAAATTGTTCCTTTCGGGGGGTATTGCAACTTTTCAGCATTTTGAGGCGAAATTGTTCCTTTGGGGGGTATTGCAATTTTTTAGCATTTTGAGGCGAAATTGTTCCTTGGGGGGGTATTGCAACTTTTCTGCATTTTGAGGCGAAATTGTTCCTTTGGGGGGGTATTGCAACTTTTGGCCATTTTGAAGCGAAATTGTTCCTTTCGGGGGGTATTGCAACTTTTCGGCATTTTGAAGCGAAATTGTTCCTTTGGGGGGTATTGCAATTTTTTGCCATTTTGAGGTGAAATTGTTCCTTTGGGGAGGTATTCCAACTTTTGGCCATTTTGAAGCGAAATTGTTCCTTTGGGGGTATTGCATTTTTTTGCCATTTTGAGGCGAAATTGTTGCTTTGGGGGGGTATTGCAACTTTTGGCCATTTTGAAGCGAAATTGTTCCTTTGGGGGGGTATTGCAATTTTTTGCCATTTGAGGCGAAATTGTTCCTTTGGGGGGGTATTGCAACTTTTGGCCTTTTTGAGGCGATATTGTTCCTTTGGGGGAGTATTGCAACTTTTGGCCATTTTGAAGCGAAATTGTTCCTTTGGGGGGGTATTGCAACTTTTCGGCATTTTGAGGCGAAATTGTTCCTTGGGGGGGTATTGCAACTTTTGGCCATTTTGAAGCGAAATTGTTCCTTTGGGGGGGTATTGCAATTTTTAACCATTTTCAGGCGAAATTGTTCCTTTGGGGGGGTATTGCAACTTTTGGCCATTTTGAAGTGAAATTGTTCCTTTCGGGGGGTATTGCAACTTTTCAGCATTTTGAAGCGAAATTGTTCCTTTGGGGGGTATTGCAATTTTTTGCCATTTTGAGGCGAAATTGTTCCTTTGGGGGGGTATTGCAATTTTTTGCCATTTTGAGGCGAAATTGTTCCTTTGGGGGGTATTGCAACTTTTGGCTATTTTGAAGCGAAATTCTTCCTTTGGGGGGTATTGCAATTTTTTTGCCATTTTGAGGCGAAATTGTTCCTTTGGGGGGGTATTGCAACTTTTGGCCATATTGAAGCGAAATTGTTCCTTTGGGGGGTTATTGCAATTTTTTGCCATTTTGAGGCGAAATTGTTCCTTTGGGGGGGTATTGCAACTTTTCGGCATTTTGAGGCGAAATTGTTCCTTTGGGGGGGTATTGCAATTTTTTGCCATTTTGAGGCGAAATTGTTCCTTTGGGGGGGTATTGCAACTTTTGGCCATTTTGAAGCGAAATTGTTCCTTTGGGGGGGTATTGCAACTTTTCGGCATTTTGAGGCGAAATTGTTCCTTTGGGGGGGTATTGCAATTTTTTGCCATTTTGAGGCGAAATTGTTCCTTTGGGGGGGTATTGCAACTTTTGGCCATTTTGAAGCGAAATTGTTCCTTTGGGGAGGTATTGCATTTTTTGCCATTTTGAGGCGAAATTGTTCCTTTCGGGGGGGTATTGCAACTTTTCGGCATTTTGAGGCGAAATTGTTCCTTTGAGGGGGTATTGCAACTTTTGGCCATATTGAAGCGAAATTGTTCCTTTGGGGGGTTTTTACAATTTTTGGCAATTTTGAGGCGAAATTGTTCCTTTCGGGGGGTATTGCAACTTTTCGGCATTTTGAGGCGAAATTGTTCCTTTGGGGGGGTATTGCAACTTTTGGCCATATTGAAGCGAAATTGTTCCTTTGGGGGGGTATTGCAATTTTTAACCATTGAGGCGAAATTGTTCCTTTGGGGGTATTGCAACTTTTGGCCATTTTGAAGCGAAATTGTTCCTTTGGGGGGTATTGCAATTTTTTGCCATTTTGAGGCGAAATTGTTCCTTGGGGGGTATTGCAACTTTTGGCCATTTTGAAGCGAAATTGTTCCTTTCGGGGGGTATTGCAACTTTTCGGCATTTTGAGGCGAAATTGTTCCTTTGGGGGGTATTGCAATTTTTGCCATTTTGAGGTGAAATTGTTCCTTTGGGGGGTATTGCAACTTTTGGCCATTTTGAAGCGAAATTGTTCCTTTGGGGGGTATTGCATTTTTTTGCCATTTTGAGGCGAAATTGTTCCTTTGGGGGGTATTGCAACTTTTGGCCATTTTGAAGCGAAATTGTTCCTTTGGGGGGGTATTGCAATTTTTTGCCATTTTGAGGCGAAATTGTTCCTTTGGGGGGGTATTGCAACTTTTGGCCATTTTGAAGCGAAATTGTTCCTTGGGGGGGTATTGCAACTTTTGGCCATTTTGAAGTGAAATTGTTCCTTTCGGGGGGTATTGCAACTTTTCAGCATTTTGAAGCGAAATTGTTCCTTTGGGGGGTATTGCAATTTTTTGCCATTTTGAGGCGAAATTGTTCCTTTGGGGGGTATTGCAATTTTTTGCCATTTTGAGGCGAAATTGTTCCTTTGGGGGGGTATTGCAACTTTTGGCCATATTGAAGCGAAATTGTTCCTTTGGGGGGTTTTTACAATTTTTGGCCATTTTGAGGCGAACTTGTTCCTTTCGGGGGGTATTGCAACTTTTCGGCATTTTGAGGCGAAATTGTTCCTTTGGGGGGGTATTGCAACTTTTGGCCATATTGAAGCGAAATTGTTCCTTTGGGGGGGTAATGCAATTTTTAACCATTTTGAGGCGAAATTGTTCCTTTGGGGGGGTATTGCAACTTTTGGCCATTTTGAAGCGAAATTGTTCCTTTTGGGGGATATTGCAACTTTTCAGCATTTTGAGGCGAAATTGTTCCTTTGGGGGGGTATTGCAATTTTTTGCCATTTTGAGGCGAAATTGTTCCTTTGGGGGGGTATTGCAACTTTTCTGCATTTTGAGGCGAAATTGTTCTTTTGGGGGGGTATTGCAACTTTTGGCCATTTTGAAGCGAAATTGTTCCTTTCGGGGGGTATTGCAACTTTTCGGCATTTTGAGGCGAAATTGTTCCTTTGGGGGGGTATTGCAACTTTTGGCCATTTTGAAGCGAAATTGTTCCTTTGGGGGGGTATTGCAACTTTTCGGCATTTTGAGGCGAAATTGTTCCTTTGGGGGGGTATTGCAATTTTTTGCCATTTTGAGGCGAAATTGTTCCTTTGGGGGGGTATTGCAACTTTTGGCCATTTTGAAGCGAAATTGTTCCTTTGGGGGGGTATTGCAATTTTTTGCCATTTTGAGGCGCAATTGTTCCTTTGGGGGGGTATTGCAACTTTTGGCCATTTTGAAGCGAAATTGTTCCTTTCGTGGGGTATTGCAACTTTTCGGCATTTTGAGGCGAAATTGTTCCTTTGGGGGGGTATTGCAACTTTTGGCCATATTGAAGCGAAATTGTTCCTTTGGGGGGGTATTGCAATTTTTAACCATCTTGAGGCGAAATTGTTCCTTTGGGGGGTATTGCAACTTTTGGCCATTTTGAAGCGAAATTGTTCCTTTGGGGGGGTATTGCAATTTTTTGCCATTTTGAGGCGAAATTGTTCCTTTGGGGGGGTATTGCAACTTTTGGCCATTTTGAGGCGAAATTGTTCCTTTGGGGGGGTATTGCAATTTTTTGCCATTTTGAGGCGAAATTGTTCCTTTGGGGGGTATTGCAATTTTTTTTCCATTTTGAGGCGAAATTGTTCCTTTGGGGGGATATTGCAACTTTTGGCCATTTTGAAGCGAAATTGTTCCTTTCGGGGGGTATTGCAACTTTTCGGCATTTTGAAGCGAAATTGTTCCTTTGGGGGGTATTGCAACTTTTCGGAATTTTGAAGCGAAATTGTTCCTTTGGGGGGTATTGCAATTTTTTTGCCATTTTGAGGTGAAATTGTTCCTTTGGGGGGTATTGCAACTTTTGGCCATTTTGAAGCGAAATTGTTCCTTTGGGGGGTATTGCAACTTTTCGGCATTTTGAGGCGAAATTGTTCCTTTGGGGGGGTATTGCAACTTTTGGCCATATTGAAGCGAAATTGTTCCTTTGGGGGGGTATTGCAATTTTTAACCATCTTGAGGCGAAATTGTTCCTTTGGGGGGGTATTGCAACTTTTGGCCATTTTGAAGCGAAATTGTTCCTTTCGTGGGGTATTGCAACTTTTCGGCATTTTGAGGCGAAATTGTTCCTTTGGGGGGGTATTGCAACTTTTGGCCATATTGAAGCGAAATTGTTCCTTTGGGGGGGTATTGCAATTTTTAACCATCTTGAGGCGAAATTGTTCCTTTGGGGGGTATTGCAACTTTTGGCCATTTTGAAGCGAAATTGTTCCTTTGGGGGGGTATTGCAATTTTTTGCCATTTTGAGGCGAAATTGTTCCTTTGGGGGGGTATTGCAACTTTTGGCCATTTTGAGGCGAAATTGTTCCTTTGGGGGGGTATTGCAATTTTTTGCCATTTTGAGGCGAAATTGTTCCTTTGGGGGGTATTGCAATTTTTTTTCCATTTTTAGGCGAAATTGTTCCTTTGGGGGGATATTGCAACTTTTGGCCATTTTGAAGCGAAATTGTTCCTTTCGGGGGGTATTGCAACTTTTCGGAATTTTGAAGCGAAATTGTTCCTTTGGGGGGTATTGCAATTTTTTTGCCATTTTGAGGCGAAATTGTTCCTTTGGGGGGTATTGCAACTTTTGGCCATTTTGAAGCGAAATTGTTCCTTTGGGGGTATTGCAACTTTTCGGCATTTTGAGGCGAAATTGTTCCTTTGGGGGGGTATTGCAACTTTTGGCCATATTGAAGCGAAATTGTTCCTTTGGGGGGGTATTGCAATTTTTAACCATCTTGAGGCGAAATTGTTCCTTTGGGGGGGTATTGCAATTTTTTTCCATTTTGAGGCGAAATTGTTCCTTTGGGGGGGGTATTGCAACTTTTGGCCATTTTGAAGCGAAATTGTTCCTTTCGGGGGGTATTGCAACTTTTCGGCATTTTGAAGCGAAATTGTTCCTTTGGGGGGTATTGCAATTTTTTGCCATTTTGAGGCGAAATTGTTCCTTTGAGGGGGTATTGCAACTTTTGGCCATTTTGAAGCGAAATTGTTCCTTTGGGGGGGTATTGCAACTTTTCGGCATTTTGAGGCGAAATTGTTCCTTTGGGGGGGTATTGCAACTTTTGGCCATTTTGAAGCGAAATTGTTCCTTGGGGGGGTATTGCAACTTTTGGCCATTTTGAAGCAAAATTGTTCCTTTCGGGGGGTATTGCAACTTTTCGGCATTTTGAGGCGAAATTGTTCCTTTGGGGGGTATTGCAATTTTTGCCATTTTGAGGTGAAATTGTTCCTTTGGGGGGTATTGCAACTTTTGGCCATTTTGAAGCGAAATTGTTCCTTTGGGGGGTATTGCATTTTTTTGCCATTTTGAGGCGAAATTGTTCCTTTGGGGGGGTATTGCAACTTTTGGCCATTTTGAAGCGAAATTGTTCCTTTGGGGGGGGGTATTGCAATTTTTTTTTCATTTTGAGGCGAAATTGTTCCTTTGGGGGGGTATTGCAAATTTTGGCCATTTTGAAGCGAAATTGTTCCTTTGGGGGGGTATTGCAATTTTTTGCCATTTTGAGGCGAAATTGTTCCTTTGGGGGGGTATTGCAACTTTTCGGCATTTTGAGGCGAAATTGTTCCTTTGGGGGGGTATTGCAATTTTTTGCCATTTTGAGGTGAAATTGTTCCTTTGGGGGGGTATTGCAACTTTTGGCCATATTGAAGCGAAATTGTTCCTTTGGGGGGTTTTTACAATTTTTGGCCATTTTGAGGCGAAATTGTTCCTTTCGGGGGGTATTGCAACTTTTCGGCATTTTGAGGCGAAATTGTTCCTTTGGGGGGGTATTGCAACTTTTGGCCATTTTGAAGCGAAATTGTTCCTTTGGGGGGGTATTGCAATTTTTTGCCATTTTGAGACGAAATTGTTTCTTTGGGGGGGTATTGCAACTTTTGGCCATTTTGAAGCGAAATTGTTCCTTTGGGGGGGTATTGCAACTTTTCGGCATTTTGAGGCGAAATTGTTCCTTTGGGGGGGTATTGCAATTTTTTGCCATTTTGAGGCGAAATTGTTCCTTTGGGGGGGTATTGCAACTTTTGGCCATTTTGAAGCGAAATTGTTTCTTTGGGGGGGTATTGCAATTTTTTGCCATTTTGAGGCGAAATTGTTCCTTTGGGGGGTATTGCAACTTTTGGCCATTTTGAAGCGAAATTGTTCCTTTCGGGGGGTATTGCAACTTTTCGGCATTTTGAGGCGAAATTGTTCCTTTGGGGGGGTATTGCAACTTTTGGCCATATTGAAGCGAAATTGTTCCTTTGGGGGGGTATTGCAATTTTTAACCATTTTGAGGCGAAATTGTTCCTTTGGGGGGGTATTGCAACTTTTGGCCATTTTGAAGCGAAATTGTTCCTTTCGGGGGGTATTGAAACTTTTCAGCATTTTGAGGCGAAATTGTTCCTTTGGGGGGGTATTGCAATTTTTTGCCATTTTGAGGCGAAATTGTTCCTTTGGGGGGTATTGCAATTTTTTTTCCATTTTGAGGCGAAATTGTTCCTTTGGGGGGGTATTGCAACTTTTGGCCATTTTGAAGCGAAATTGTTCCTTTCGGGGGGTATTGCAACTTTTTGGCATTTTGAAGCGAAATTGTTCCTTTGGGGGGTATTGCAATTTTTTTTTCATTTTGAGGCGAAATTGTTCCTTTGGGGGGGTATTGCAAATTTTGGCCATTTTGAAGCGAAATTGTTCCTTTGGGGGGGTATTGCAATTTTTTGCCATTTTGAGGCTAAAATGTTCCTTTGGGGGGGTATTGCAACTTTTCGGCATTTTGAAGCGAAATTGTTCCTTTGGGGGGTATTGCAATTTTTTGCCATTTTGAGGCGAAATTGTTCCTTTGGGGGGGTATTGCAACTTTTGGCCATTTTGAAGCGAGATTGTTCCTTTGGGGGGGTATTGCAATTTTTTGCCATTTTGAGGCGAAATTGTACCTTTGGGGGGGTATTGCAACTTTTGGCCATTTTGAAGCGAAATTGTTCCTTTGGGGGGGTATTGCAACTTTTCGGCATTTTGAGGCGAAATTGTTCCTTGGGGGGGTATTGCAACTTTTGGCCATTTTGAAGCGAAATTGTTCCTTTGGGGGGGTATTGCAATTTTTTGCCATTTTGAGGCGAAATTGTTCCTTTCTGGGGGTATTGACACTTTTGGCCATTTTGAAGTGAAATTGTTCCTTTCGGGGGGTATTGCAACTTTTCAGCATTTTGAAGCGAAATTGTTCCTTTGGGTGGGTATTGCAATTTTTTGCCATTTTGAGGCGAAATTGTTCCTTTGGGGGGGTATTGCAATTTTTTGCCATTTTGAGGCGAAATTGTTCCTTTGGGGGGGTATTGCAACTTTTGGCCATTTTGAAGCGAAATTGTTCCTTTGGGGGGGTATTGCAATTTTTTGCCATTTTGAGGCGAAATTGTTCCTTGGGGGGGTATTGCAACTTTTGGCCATATTGAAGCGAAATTGTTCCTTTGGGGGGTTTTTACAATTTTTGGCCATTTTGAGGCGAAATTGTTCCTTTCGGGGGGTATTGCAATTTTTTGCCATTTTGAGGCGAAATTGTTCCTTTGGGGGGGTATTGCAACTTTTGGCCATTTTGAAGCGAAATTGTTCTTTTGGGGGGTATTGCAACTTTTCGGCATTTTTAGGCGAAATTGTTCCTTTGGGGGGGTATTGCAATTTTTTGCCATTTTGAGGCGAAATTGTTCCTTTGGGGGGGTATTGCAACTTTTGGCCATTTTGAAGCGAAATTGTTCCTTTCGGGGGGTATTGCAACTTTTCGGCATTTTGAGGCGAAATTGTTCCTTTGGGGGGTATTGCAACTTTTGGCCATTTTGAAGCGAAATTGTTGCTTTGGGGGGGTATTGCAACTTTTGGCCATTTTGAAGCGAAATTGTTCCTTTGGGGGTATTGCAATTTTTTGCCATTTTGAGGCGAAATTGTTCCTTTGGGGGGGTATTGCAACTTTTGGCCATTTTGAAGCGAAATTGTTCCTTTCGGGGGGTATTGCAACTTTTCTGCATTTTGAGGCGAAATTGTTCCTTTGGGGGGGTATTGCAACTTTTGGCCATATTGAAGCG
The DNA here is from genome assembly GCF_048569485.1 of Anomaloglossus baeobatrachus. Lineage (NCBI taxonomy): Eukaryota > Metazoa > Chordata > Amphibia > Anura > Aromobatidae > Anomaloglossus > Anomaloglossus baeobatrachus. The sequence goes on along the minus strand of NW_027441848.1, from coordinate 284,923 downwards.
AAATTGTTCCTTTCTGTGGGTATTGCAACTTTTCAGCATTTTGAGGCGAAATTGTTCCTTTGGGGGGTATTGCAATTTTTTTTCCATTTTGAGGCGAAATTGTTCCTTTGGGGGGGTATTGCAACTTTTGGCCCTTTTGAAGCGAAATTGTTGCTTTCGGGGGGTATTGCAACTTTTCGGCATTTTAAAGCGAAATTGTTCCTTTGGGGGGTATTGCATTTTTTTGCCATTTTGAGGCGAAATTGTTCCTTTGGGGGGGTATTGCAACTTTTGGCCTTTTTGAGGCGAAATTGTTCCTTTGGGGGGGTATTGCAACTTTTGGCCATTTTGAAGCGAAATTGTTCCTTTGGGGGGGTATTGCAACTTTTCGGCATTTTGAGGCGAAATTGTTCCTTTGGGGGGGTATTGCAATTTTTTGCCATTTTGAGGCGAAATTGTTCCTTTGGGGGGGTATTGCAACTTTTGGCCATTTTGAAGTGAAATTGTTCCTTTCGGGGGGTATTGCAATTTTTTGCCATTTTGAGGCGAAATTGTTCCTTTGGGGGGTTTTTACAATTTTTGGCCATTTTGAGGCGAAATTGTTCCTTTCGGGGGGTATTGCAACTTTTCGGCATTTTGAGGCGAAATTGTTCCTTTGGGGGGGTATTGCAACTTTTGGCCATTTTGAAGCGAAATTGTTCCTTTGGAGGGGTATTGCAATTTTTTGCCATTTTGAGGCGAAATTGTTCCTTTGGGGGGGTATTGCAACTTTTGGCCATTTTGAAGCGAAATTGTTCCTTTGGGGGGGTATTGCAACTTTTCGGCATTTTGAGGCGAAATTGTTCCTTTGGGGGGGTATTGCAATTTTTTGCAATTTTGTGGCGAAATTGTTCCTTTGGGGGGTTATTGCAACTTTTGGCCATTTTGAAGCGAAATTGTTCATTTGGGGGGTATTGCAACTTTTCGGCATTTTGAGGCGAAATTGTTCCTTGGGGGGGTATTGCAACTTTTGGCCATTTTGAAGCGAAATTGTTCCTTTGGGGGGGTATTGCAATTTTTTGCCATTTTGAGGCGAAATTGTTCCTTTGGGGGGGTATTGCAACTTTTGGCCATTTTGAAGCGAAATTGTTCCTTTGGGGGGGTATTGCAATTTTTTGCCATTTTGAGGCGAAATTGTTCCTTTAGGGGGTTTTTACAATTTTTGGCCATTTTGAGGCGAAATTGTTCCTTTCGGGGGGTATTTCAACTTTTCGGCATTTTGAGGCGAAATTGTTCCTTTGGGGGGGTATTGCAACTTTTGGCCATTTTGAAGCGAAATTGTTCCTTTGGAGGGGTATTGCAATTTTTTGCCATTTTGAGGCGAAATTGTTCCTTTGGGGGGGTATTACAACTTTTGGCCATTTTGAAGCGAAATTGTTCCTTTGGGGGGGTATTGCAACTTTTCGGCATTTTGAGGCGAAATTGTTCCTTTGGGGGGGTATTGCAATTTTTTGCCATTTTGAAGCGAAATTGTTCCTTTCTGGGGGTATTGACACTTTTGGCCATTTTGAAGTGAAATTGTTCCTTTGGGGGGGTATTGCAACTTTTGGCCCTTTTGAAGCGAAATTGTTGCTTTCGGGGGGTATTGCAACTTTTCGGCATTTTAAAGCGAAATTGTTCCTTTGGGGGGTATTGCATTTTTTTGCCATTTTGAGGCGAAATTGTTCCTTGGGGGGGTATTGCAACTTTTGGCCATTTTGAAGCGAAATTGTTCCTTTGGGGGGTATTGCAATTTTTTGTCATTTTGAGGCGAAATTGTTCCTTTGGGGGGGTATTGCAACTTTTGGCCTTTTTGAGGCGAAATTGTTCCTTTGGGGGGGTATTGCAACTTTTGGCCATTTTGAAGCGAAATTGTTCCTTTGGGGGGGTATTGCAACTTTTCGGCATTTTGAGGCGAAATTGTTCCTTTGGGGGGGTATTGCAATTTTTTGCCATTTTGAGGCGAAATTGTTCCTTTGGGGGGGTATTGCAACTTTTGGCCATTTTGAAGCGAAATTGTTCCTTTGGGGGGGTATTGCAACTTTTCGGCATTTTGAGGCGAAATTGTTCCTTGGGGGGTATTGCAACTTTTGGCCATTTTGAAGCGAAATTGTTCCTTTGGGGGGGTATTGCAATTTTTAACCATTTTGAGGCGAAATTGTTCCTTTGGGGGGGTATTGCAACTTTTGGCCATTTTGAAGTGAAATTGTTCCTTTCGGGGGGTATTGCAATTTTTTGCCATTTTGAGGCGAAATTGTTCCTTTGGGGGGTTTTTACAATTTTTGGCCATTTTGAGGCGAAATTGTTCCTTTCGGGGGGTATTGCAACTTTTCGGCATTTTGAGGCGAAATTGTTCCTTTGGGGGGGTATTGCAACTTTTGGCCATTTTGAAGCGAAATTGTTCCTTTGGAGGGGTATTGCAATTTTTTGCCATTTTGAGGCGAAATTGTTCCTTTGGGGGGGTATTGCACCTTTTGGCCATTTTGAAGCGAAATTGTTCCTTTGGGGGGGTATTGCAACTTTTCGGCATTTTGAGGCGAAATTGTTCCTTTGGGGGGGTATTGCAATTTTTTGCAATTTTGTGGCGAAATTGTTCCTTTGGGGGGGTATTGCAATTTTTTGCCATTTTGAAGCGAAATTGTTCCTTTGGGGGGGTATTGCAACTTTTCGGCATTTTGAGGCGATATTGTTCCTTTGGGGGGGTATTGCAATTTTTTGCCATTTTGAGGCGAAATTGTTCCTTTGGGGGGGTATTGCAACTTTTGGCCATTTTGAAGCGAAATTGTTCCTTTCGGGGGGTATTGCAACTTTTCGGCATTTTGAGGCGAAATTGTTCCTTTGGGGGGGTATTGCAACTTTTGGCCATATTGAAGCGAAATTGTTCTTTTGGGGGGTATTGCAATTTTTAACCATTTTGAGGCGGAATTGTTCCTTTGGGGGGGTATTGCAACTTTTGGCCATTTTGAAGCGAAATTGTTCCTTTCGGGGGGTATTGCAACTTTTCAGCATTTTGAGGCGAAATTGTTCCTTTGGGGGGTATTGCAATTTTTTGCCATTTTGAGGCAAAATTGTTCCTTTGGGGGGGTATTGCAAATTTTCGGCATTTTGAGGCGTAATTGTTCCTTGGGGGGGTATTGCAACTTTTGGCCATTTTGAAGCGAAATTGTTCCTTTGGGGGGGTATTGCAATTCTTAACCATGTTAAGGCGAAATTGTTCCTTTGGGGGGGTATTGCAACTTTTCGGCATTTTGAGGCGAAATTGTTCCTTTGGGGGGGTATTGCAACTTTTGGCCATATTGAAGCGAAATTGTTCCTTTGGGGGGGTATTGCAATTTTTAACCATTTTGAGGCGAAATTGTTCCTTTGGGGGGGTATTGCAACTTTTGGCCATTTTGAAGCGAAATTGTTCCTTTCGGGGGGTATTGCAACTTTTCGGCATTTTGAGGCGAAATTGTTCCTTTGGGGGGGTATTGCAACTTTTGGCCATATTGAAGCGAAATTGTTCTTTTGGGGGGTATTGCAATTTTTAACCATTTTGAGGCGGAATTGTTCCTTTGGGGGGGTATTGCAACTTTTGGCCATTTTGAAGCGAAATTGTTCCTTTCGGGGGGTATTGCAACTTTTCAGCATTTTGAGGCGAAATTGTTCCTTTGGGGGGTATTGCAATTTTTTGCCATTTTGAGGCAAAATTGTTCCTTTGGGGGGGTATTGCAAATTTTCGGCATTTTGAGGCGTAATTGTTCCTTGGGGGGGTATTGCAACTTTTGGCCATTTTGAAGCGAAATTGTTCCTTTGGGGGGGTATTGCAATTCTTAACCATGTTAAGGCGAAATTGTTCCTTTGGGGGGGTATTGCAACTTTTCGGCATTTTGAGGCGAAATTGTTCCTTTGGGGGGGTATTGCAACTTTTGGCCATATTGAAGCGAAATTGTTCCTTTGGGGGGGTATTGCAATTTTTAACCATTTTGAGGCGAAATTGTTCCTTTGGGGGGGTATTGCAACTTTTGGCCATTTTGAAGCGAAATTGTTCCTTTCGGGGGGTATTGCAACTTTTCAGCATTTTGAGGCGAAATTGTTCCTTTGGGGGGGTATTGCAATTTTTTGCCATTTTGAGGCGAAATTGTTCCTTTGGGGGGGTATTGCAACTTTTCGGCATTTTGAGGCGAAATTGTTCCTTTGGGGGGTATTGCAATTTTTTTCCATTTTGAGGCGAAATTGTTCCTTTGGGGGGGTATTGCAACTTTTGGCCATTTTGAAGCGAAATTGTTCCTTTCGGGGGGTATTGCAATTTTTTGCCATTTTGAGGCGAAATTGTTCCTTTGGGGGGGTATTGCAACTTTTCGGCATTTTGAGGCGAAATTGTTCCTTTGGGGGGGTATTGCAATTTTTTGCCATTTTGAGGTGAAATTGTTCCTTTGGGGGGGTATTGCAACTTTTGGCCATTTTGAAGCGAAATTGTTCCTTTGGGGGGTATTGCATTTTTTTGCCATTTTGAGGCGAAATTGTTCCTTTGGCGGGGTATTGCAACTTTTGGCCATTTTGAGGCGAAATTGTTCCTTTGGGGGGGTATTGCAATTTTTTGCCATTTTGAGGCGAAATTGTTCCTTTGGGGGGTATTGCAACTTTTCGGCATTTTGAGGCGAAATTGTTCCTTGGGGGGGTATTGCAACTTTTGGCCATTTTGAAGCGAAATTGTTCCTTTGGGGGGTATTGCAATTTTTAACCATTTTGAGGCGAAATTGTTCCTTTGGGGGGGTATTGCAACTTTTGGCCATTTTGAAGTGAAATTGTTCCTTTCGGGGGGTATTGCAACTTTTCAGCATTTTGAAGCGAAATTGTTCCTTTGGGGGGGTATTGCAATTTTTTGCCATTTTGAGGCGAAATTGTTCCTTTGGGGGGGTATTGCAATTTTTTGCCATTTTGAGGCGAAATTGTTCCTTTGGGGGGGTATTGCAACTTTTGGCCATATTGAAGCGAAATTGTTCCTTTGGGGGGGTATTGCAATTTTTTGCCATTTTGAGGCGAAATTGTTCCTTTCGGGTGGTATTGCAACTTTTCGGCATTTTGAGGCGAAATTGTTCCTTTGGGGGGTATTGCAATTTTTTGCCATTTTGAGGCGAAATTGTTCCTTTGGGGGGGTATTGCAACTTTTGGCCATATTGAAGCGAAATTGTTCCTTTGGGGGGGTATTGCAACTTTTGGCCATTTTGAAGCGAAATTGTTCCTTTCGGGTGGTATTGCAACTTTTCGGCATTTTGAGGCGAAATTGTTCCTTTGGGGGGGTATTGCAACTTTTGGCCATATTGAAGCGAAATTGTTCCTTTGGGGGGGTATTGCAACTTTTGGCCATATTGAAGCGAAATTGTTCCTTTGGGGGGGTATTGCAATTTTTAACCATTTTGAAGCGAAATTGTTCCTTTCGGGGGGTATTGCAACTTTTCAGCATTTTGACGAGAAATTGTTCCTTTGGGGGGTATTGCAATTTTTTGCCATTTTGAGGCGAAATTGTTCCTTTGGGGGGGTATTGCAACTTTTCGGCATTTTGAGGCAAAATTGTTCTTTTGGGGGGTATTGCAATTTTTTTTCCATTTTGAGGCGAAATTGTTCCTTTGGGGGGTATTGCAACTTTTGGCCATTTTGAAGCGAAATTGTTCCTTTCGGGGGGTATTACAACTTTTCGGCATTTTGAAGCGAAATTGTTCCTTTGGGGGGTATTGCAATTTTTTTTTCATTTTGAGGCGAAATTGTTCCTTTGGGGGGTATTGCAAATTTTGGCCATTTTGAAGCGAAATTGTTCCTTTGGGGGGGTATTGCAATTTTTTGCCATTTTGAGGCGAAATTGTTCCTTTGGGGGGGTATTGCAACTTTTCGGCATTTTGAGGCGAAATTGTTCCTTTGGGGGGGTATTGCAATTTTTTGCCATTTTGAGGTGAAATTGTTCCTTTGGGGGGTATTGCAACTTTTGGCCATTTTGAAGCGAAATTGTTCCTTTGGGGGGTATTGCATTTTTTTGCCATTTTGAGGCGAAATTGTTCCTTTGGGGGGGTATTGCAATTTTTTGCCATTTTGAGGCGAAATTGTTCCTTTGGGGGGGTTTTGCAACTTTTGGCCTTTTTGAGGCGAAATTGTTCCTTTGGGGGGGTATTGCAACTTTTGGCCATTTTGAAGCGAAATTGTTCCTTTGGGGGGGTATTGCAACTTTTCGGCATTTTGAGGCGAAATTGTTCCTTTGGGGGGGTATTGCAATTTTTTGCCATTTTGAGGCGAAATTGTTCCTTTGGGGGGGTATTGCAATTTTTTGCCATTTTGAGGCGAAATTGTTCCTTTGGGGGGGTATTGCAACTTTTCGGCATTTTGAGGCGAAATTGTTCCTTTGGGGGGTATTGCAATTTTTTTTCCATTTTGAGGCGTAATTGTTCCTTTGGGGGGGTATTGCAACTTTTGGCCATTTTGAAGCGAAATTGTTCCTTTCGGGGGGTATTGCAACTTTTCGGCATTTTGAAGCGAAATTGTTCCTTTTGGGGGTATTGCAATTTTTTGCCATTTTGAGGCGAAATTGTTCCTTTGGGGGGGGGTATTGCAACTTTTGGCCATTTTGAAGCGAAATTGTTCCTTTGGGGGGGTATTGCATTTTTTTGCCATTTTGAGGCGAAATTGTTCCTTTGGGGGGGTATTGCAACTTTTGGCCTTTTTGAGGCGAAATTGATCCTTTGGGGGGGTATTGCAACTTTTGGCCATTTTGAAGCAAAATTGTTCCTTTGGGGGGGTATTGCAATTTTTTGCCATTTTGAGGCGAAATTGTTCCTTTGGGGGGTATTGCAACTTTTGGCCATTTTGAAGCGAAATTGTTCCTTTGGGGGGGTATTGCAACTTTTCGGCATTTTGAGGCGAAATTGTTTCTTGGGGGGGTATTGCAACTTTTGGCCATTTTAAAGCGAAATTGTTCCTTTGGGGGGGTATTGCAATTTTTAACCATTTTGAGGCGAAATTGTTCCTTTGGGGGGGGTATTGCAACTTTTGGCCATTTTGAAGTGAAATTGTTCCTTTCGGGGGGTATTGCAACTTTTCAGCATTTTGAAGCGAAATTGTTCCTTTGGAGGGGTATTGCAATTTTTTGCCATTTTGAGGCGAAATTGTTCCTTTGGGGGGGTATTGCAACTTTTGGCCATATTGAAGCGAAATTGTTCCTTTGGGGGGTTTTTACAATTTTTGGCCATTTTGAGGCGAAATTGTTCCTTTCGGGGGGTATTGCAACTTTTCGGCATTTTGAGGCGAAATTGTTCCTTTGGGGGGGTATTGCAACTTTTGGCCATTTTGAAGCGAAATTGTTCCTTTGGGGGGGTATTGCAATTTTTTGCCATTTTGAGGCGAAATTGTTCCTTTGGGGGTGTATTGCAATTTTTTGCCATTTTGAGGCGAAATTGTTCCTTTGGGGGGGTATTGCAACTTTTGGATATTTTGAAGCGAAATTGTTCCTTTGGGGGGTATTGCAAATTTTCAGCATTTTTAGGCGAAATTGTTCCTTTGGGGGGGTATTGCAATTTTTTGCCATTTTGAGGCGAAATTGTTCCTTTGGGGGGGTATTGCAACTTTTGGCCATTTTGAAGCGAAATTGTTCCTTTCGGGGGGTATTGCAACTTTTCGGCATTTTGAGGCGAAATTGTTCCTTTGGGGGGGTATTGCAACTTTTGGCCATATTGAAGCGAAATTGTTCCTTTGGGGGGGTATTGCAATTTTTAACCATTTTGAGGTGAAATTGTTCCTTTGGGGGGGTATTGCAACGTTTGGCCATTTTGAAGCGAAATTGTTCCTTTCGGGGAGTATTGCAACTTTTCGGCATTTTGAAGCGAAATTGTTCCTTTGGGGGGTATTGCAATTTTTTGCCATTTTGAGGCGAAATTGTTCCTTTGGGGGGTATTGCAACTTTTGGCCTTTTTGAAGCGAAATTGTTCCTTTGGGGGGGTATTGCAACTTTTCGGCATTTTGAGGCGAAATTGTTCCTTTGGGGGGGTATTGCAATTTTTTGCCATTTTGAGGCGAAATTGTTCCTTTGGGGGGGTATTGCAACTTTTGGCCATTTTGAAGTGAAATTGTTCCTTTCGGGGGGTATTGCAACTTTTCAGCATTTTGAAGCGAAATTGTTCCTTTGGGGGGGTATTGCAATTTTTTGCCATTTTGAGGCGAAATTGTTCCTTTGGGGGGGTATTGCAATTTTTTGCCATTTTGAGGCGAAATTGTTCCTTTGGGGGGGTATTGCAACTTTTGGCCATATTGAAGCGAAATTGTTCCTTTGGGGGGGTATTGCAATTTTTTGCCATTTTGAGGCGAAATTGTTCCTTTGGGGGGGTATTGCAACTTTTGGCCATATTGAAGCGAAATTGTTCCTTTGGGGGGTTTTACAATTTTTGGCCATTTTGAGGCGAAATTGTTCCTTTCGGGGGTATTGCAACTTTTCGGCATTTTGAGGCGAAATTGTTCCTTTGGGGGGGTATTGCAACTTTTGGCCATTTTGAAGCGAAATTGTTCCTTTGGGGGGGTATTGCAACTTTTGTCCATTTTGAAGCGAAATTGTTCCTTTGGGGGGGTATTGCAACTTTTCGTCATTTTGAGGCGAAATTGTTCCTTTGGGGGGGTATTGCAATTTTTTGCCATTTTGAGGCGAAATTGTTCCTTTCGGGGGGTATTGCAACTTTTCGGCATTTTGAGGCGAAATTGTTCCTTTGGGGGGGTATTGCAACTTTTGGCCATTTTGAAGCGAAATTGTTCCTTTGGGGGGGTATTGCAATTTTTTGCCATTTTGAGGCGAAATTGTTCCTTTGGGGGTGTATTGCAATTTTTTGCCATTTTGAGGCGAAATTGTTCCTTTGGGGGGGTATTGCAACTTTTGGATATTTTGAAGCGAAATTGTTCCTTTGGGGGGTATTGCAAATTTTCAGCATTTTTAGGCGAAATTGTTCCTTTGGGGGGTATTGCAACTTTTTGCCATTTTGAAGCGAAATTGTTCCTTTGGGGGGGTATTGCAACTTTTCGGCATTTTGAGGCGAAATTGTTCCTTTGGGGGGGTATTGCAATTTTTTGCCATTTTGAGGCAAAATTGTTCCTTTGGGGGGGTATTGCAACTTTTGGCCATTTTGAAGCGAAATTGTTCCTTTGGGGGGTATTGCAACTTTTCGGCATTTTGAGGCGAAATTGTTCCTTGGGGGGGTATTGCAACTTTTGGCCATTTTGAAGCGAAATTGTTCCTTTGGGGGGGTATTGCAATTTTTAACCATTTTGAGGCGAAATTGTTCCTTTGGGGGGGTATTGCAACTTTTGGCCATTTTGAAGTGAAATTGTTCCTTTCGGGGGGTATTGCAACTTTTCAGCATTTTGAAGCGAAATTGTTCCTTTGGGGGGGTATTGCAATTTTTTGCCATTTTGAGGCGAAATTGTTCCTTTGGGGGGGTATTGCAATTTTTTGCCATTTTGAGGCGAAATTGTTCCTTTGGGGGGGTATTGCAACTTTTGGCCATATTGAAGCGAAATTGTTCCTTTGGGGGGGTATTGCAATTTTTTGCCATTTTGAGGCGAAATTGTTCCTTTGGGGGGGTATTGCAACTTTTGGCCATATTGAAGCGAAATTGTTCCTTTGGGGGGTTTTTACAATTTTTGGCCATTTTGAGGCGAAATTGTTCCTTTCGGGGGTATTGCAACTTTTCGGCATTTTGAGGCGAAATTGTTCCTTTGGGGGGGTATTGCAACTTTTGGCCATTTTGAAGCGAAATTGTTCCTTTGGGGGGGTATTGCAACTTTTGTCCATTTTGAAGCGAAATTGTTCCTTTGGGGGGGTATTGCAACTTTTCGTCATTTTGAGGCGAAATTGTTCCTTTGGGGGGTATTGCAATTTTTTGCCATTTTGAGGCGAAATTGTTCCTTTGGGGGGGTATTGCAACTTTTGGCCATTTTGAAGCGAAATTGTTCCTTTCGGGTGGTATTGCAACATTTCGGCATTTTGAGGCGAAATTGTTCCTTTGGGGGGGTATTGCAACTTTTGGCCATTTTGAAGCGAAATTGTTCCTTTCGGGGGGTATTGCAACTTTTCAGCATTTTGACGCGAAATTGTTCCTTTTGGGGGGTATTGCAATTTTTTGCCATTTTGAGGCGAAATTGTTCCTTTGGGGGGGTATTGCAACTTTTCGGCATTTTGAGGCGAAATTGTTCTTTTGGGGGGTATTGCAATTTTTTTTCCATTTTGAAGCGAAATTGTTCCTTTGGGGGGGTATTGCAACTTTTGGCCATTTTGAAGCGAAATTGTTCCTTTCGGGGGGTATTGCAACTTTTCGGCATTTTGAGGCGAAATTGTTCCTTTGGGGGGTATTGCAATTTTTTTTCCCTTTTGAGGCGTAATTGTTCCTTTCGGGGGGTATTGCAACTTTTCGGCATTTTGAAGCGAAATTGTTCCTTTGGGGGGTATTGCAATTTTTTGCCATTTTGAGGCGACATTGTTCCTTTGGGGGGGTATTGCAACTTTTGGCCATTTTGAAGCGAAATTGTTCCTTTGGGGGGGTATTGCATTTTTTTGCCATTTTGAGGCGAAATTGTTCCTTTGGGGGGGTATTGCAATTTTTTGCCATTTTGAGGCGAAATTGTTCCTTTGGGGGGGTATTGCAACTTTTGGCCTTTTTGAGGCGAAATTGTTCCTTTGGGGGGGTATTGCAACTTTTGGCCATTTTGAAGCAAAATTGTTCCTTTGGGGGGGTATTGCAATTTTTTGCCATTTTGAGGCGAAATTGTTCCTTTGGGGGGTATTGCAACTTTTGGCAATTTTGAAGCGAAATTGGTCCTTTGGGGGGGTATTGCAACTTTTCGGCATTTTGAGGCGAAATTGTTTCTTGGGGGGGTATTGCAACTTTTGGCCATTTTAAAGCGAAATTGTTCCTTTGGGGGGGTATTGCAATTTTTAACCATTTTGAGGCGAAATTGTTCCTTTGGGGGGGTATTGCAACTTTTGGCCATTTTGAAGTGAAATTGTTCCTTTCGGGGGGTATTGCAACTTTTCAGCATTTTGAAGCGAAATTGTTCCTTTGGGGGGGTATTGCAACTTTTCGGCATTTTGAGGCGAAATTGTTCCTTTTGGGGGGTATTGCAACTTTTGGCCATTTTGAAGCGAAATTGTTCCTTTGGGGGGTATTGCAATTTTTTGCCATTTTGAGGCGAAATTGTTCCTTTGGGGGTGTATTGCAATTTTTTGCCATTTTGAGGCGAAATTGTTCCTTTGGGGGGGTATTGCAACTTTTGGCCATTTTGAAGCGAAATTGTTCCTTTGGGGGGTATTGCAAATTTTCGGCATTTTTAGGCGAAATTGTTCCTTTGGGGGGTATTGCAACTTTTGGCCATTTTGAATCGAAATTGTTCCTTTGGGGGGGTATTGCAACTTTTCGGCATTTTGAGGCGAAATTGTTCCTTTGGGGGGTATTGCAATTTTTTGCCATTTTGAGGCGAAATTGTTCCTTTGGGGGGGTATTGCAACTTTTGGCCATTTTGAAGCGAAATTGTTCCTTTGGGGGGGTATTGCAACTTTTCGGCATTTTGAGGCGAAATTGTTCCTTTGGGGGGGTATTGCAACTTTTGGCCATATTGAAGCGAAATTGTTCCTTTGGGGGGGTATTGCAATTTTTAACCATTTTGAGGTGAAATTGTTCCTTTGGGGGGGTATTGCAACGTTTGGCCATTTTGAAGCGAAATTGTTCCTTTCGGGGGGTATTGCAACTTTTCGGCATTTTGAAGCGAAATTGTTCCTTTGGGGGGTATTGCAATTTTTTGCCATTTTGAGGCGAAATTGTTCCTTTGGGGGGTATTGCAACTTTTGGCCATTTTGAAGCGAAATTGTTCCTTTGGGGGGTATTGCAACTTTTTGCCATTTTGAAGCGAAATTGTTCCTTTGGGGGGGTATTGCAACTTTTGGCCATTTTGAAGCGAAATTGTTCCTTTCGGGGGGTATTGCAACTTTTCGGCATTTTGAGGCGAAATTGTTCCTTTGGGGGGGTATTGCAACTTTTGGCCATATTGAAGCGAAATTGTTCCTTTGGGGGGGTATTGCAATTTTTAACCATTTTGAGGTGAAATTGTTCCTTTGGGGGGTATTGCAACGTTTGGCCATTTTGAAGCGAAATTGTTCCTTTGGGGGTATTGCAATTTTTTGCCATTTTGAGGCGAAATTGTTCCTTTGGGGGGTATTGCAACTTTTGGCCATTTTGAAGCGAAATTGTTCCTTTGGGGGGGTATTGCAATTTTTTGCCATTTTGAGGCGAAATTGTTCCTTTGGGGGGGTATTGCAACTTTTGGCCATTTTGAAGCGAAATTGTTCCTTTCGGGGGGTATTGCAACTTTTTGGCATTTTGAAGCGAAATTGTTCCTTTGGGGGGTATTGCAATTTTTTTTTCATTTTGAGGCGAAATTGTTCCTTTGGGGGGGTATTGCAAATTTTGGCCATTTTGAAGCGAAATTGTTCCTTTGGGGGGGTATTGCAATTTTTTGCCATTTTGAGGCTAAAATGTTCCTTTGGGGGGGTATTGCAACTTTTCGGCATTTTGAAGCGAAATTGTTCCTTTGGGGGGTATTGCAATTTTTTGCCATTTTGAGGCGAAATTGTTCCTTTGGGGGGGTATTGCAACTTTTGGCCATTTTGAAGCGAGATTGTTCCTTTGGGGGGGTATTGCAATTTTTTGCCATTTTGAGGCGAAATTGTACCTTTGGGGGGGTATTGCAACTTTTGGCCATTTTGAAGCGAAATTGTTCCTTTGGGGGGGTATTGCAACTTTTCGGCATTTTGAGGCGAAATTGTTCCTTGGGGGGGTATTGCAACTTTTGGCCATTTTGAAGCGAAATTGTTCCTTTGGGGGGGTATTGCAATTTTTTGCCATTTTGAGGCGAAATTGTTCCTTTCTGGGGGTATTGACACTTTTGGCCATTTTGAAGTGAAATTGTTCCTTTCGGGGGGTATTGCAACTTTTCAGCATTTTGAAGCGAAATTGTTCCTTTGGGTGGGTATTGCAATTTTTTGCCATTTTGAGGCGAAATTGTTCCTTTGGGGGGGTATTGCAATTTTTTGCCATTTTGAGGCGAAATTGTTCCTTTGGGGGGGTATTGCAACTTTTGGCCATTTTGAAGCGAAATTGTTCCTTTGGGGGGGTATTGCAATTTTTTGCCATTTTGAGGCGAAATTGTTCCTTGGGGGGGTATTGCAACTTTTGGCCATATTGAAGCGAAATTGTTCCTTTGGGGGGTTTTTACAATTTTTGGCCATTTTGAGGCGAAATTGTTCCTTTCGGGGGGTATTGCAATTTTTTGCCATTTTGAGGCGAAATTGTTCCTTTGGGGGGGTATTGCAACTTTTGGCCATTTTGAAGCGAAATTGTTCTTTTGGGGGGTATTGCAACTTTTCGGCATTTTTAGGCGAAATTGTTCCTTTATGGGGGTATTGCAATTTTTTGCCATTTTGAGGCGAAATTGTTCCTTTGGGGGGGTATTGCAACTTTTGGCCATTTTGAAGCGAAATTGTTCCTTTCGGGGGGTATTGCAACTTTTCGGCATTTTGAGGCGAAATTGTTCCTTTGGGGGGTATTGCAACTTTTGGCCATTTTGAAGCGAAATTGTTGCTTTGGGGGGGTATTGCAACTTTTGGCCATTTTGAAGCGAAATTGTTCCTTTGGGGGTATTGCAATTTTTTGCCATTTTGAGGCGAAATTGTTCCTTTGGGGGGGTATTGCAACTTTTGGCCATTTTGAAGCGAAATTGTTCCTTTCGGGGGGTATTGCAACTTTTCTGCATTTTGAGGCGAAATTGTTCCTTTGGGGGGGTATTGCAACTTTTGGCCATATTGAAGCGAAATTGTTCCTTTCTGTGGGTATTGCAACTTTTCAGCATTTTGAGGCGAAATTGTTCCTTTGGGGGGTATTGCAATTTTTTTTCCATTTTGAGGCGAAATTGTTCCTTTGGGGGGGTATTGCAACTTTTGGCCCTTTTGAAGCGAAATTGTTGCTTTCGGGGGGTATTGCAACTTTTCGGCATTTTAAAGCGAAATTGTTCCTTTGGGGGGTATTGCATTTTTTTGCCATTTTGAGGCGAAATTGTTCCTTTGGGGGGGTATTGCAACTTTTGGCCTTTTTGAGGCGAAATTGTTCCTTTGGGGGGGGTATTGCAACTTTTGGCCATTTTGAAGCGAAATTGTTCCTTTGGGGGGGTATTGCAACTTTTCGGCATTTTGAGGCGAAATTGTTCCTTTGGGGGGGTATTGCAATTTTTTGCCATTTTGAGGCGAAATTGTTCCTTTGGGGGGGTATTGCAACTTTTGGCCATTTTGAAGTGAAATTGTTCCTTTCGGGGGGTATTGCAATTTTTTGCCATTTTGAGGCGAAATTGTTCCTTTGGGGGGTTTTTACAATTTTTGGCCATTTTGAGGCGAAATTGTTCCTTTCGGGGGGTATTGCAACTTTTCGGCATTTTGAGGCGAAATTGTTCCTTTGGGGGGGTATTGCAACTTTTGGCCATTTTGAAGCGAAATTGTTCCTTTGGAGGGGTATTGCAATTTTTTGCCATTTTGAGGCGAAATTGTTCCTTTGGGGGGGTATTGCAACTTTTGGCCATTTTGAAGCGAAATTGTTCCTTTGGGGGGGTATTGCAACTTTTCGGCATTTTGAGGCGAAATTGTTCCTTTGGGGGGGTATTGCAATTTTTTGCAATTTTGTGGCGAAATTGTTCCTTTGGGGGGTTATTGCAACTTTTGGCCATTTTGAAGCGAAATTGTTCATTTGGGGGGTATTGCAACTTTTCGGCATTTTGAGGCGAAATTGTTCCTTGGGGGGGTATTGCAACTTTTGGCCATTTTGAAGCGAAATTGTTCCTTTGGGGGGGTATTGCAATTTTTTGCCATTTTGAGGCGAAATTGTTCCTTTGGGGGGGTATTGCAACTTTTGGCCATTTTGAAGCGAAATTGTTCCTTTGGGGGGGTATTGCAATTTTTTGCCATTTTGAGGCGAAATTGTTCCTTTAGGGGGTTTTTACAATTTTTGGCCATTTTGAGGCGAAATTGTTCCTTTCGGGGGGTATTTCAACTTTTCGGCATTTTGAGGCGAAATTGTTCCTTTGGGGGGGTATTGCAACTTTTGGCCATTTTGAAGCGAAATTGTTCCTTTGGAGGGGTATTGCAATTTTTTGCCATTTTGAGGCGAAATTGTTCCTTTGGGGGGGTATTACAACTTTTGGCCATTTTGAAGCGAAATTGTTCCTTTGGGGGGGTATTGCAACTTTTCGGCATTTTGAGGCGAAATTGTTCCTTTGGGGGGGTATTGCAATTTTTTGCCATTTTGAAGCGAAATTGTTCCTTTCTGGGGGTATTGACACTTTTGGCCATTTTGAAGTGAAATTGTTCCTTTCGGGGGGTATTGCAACTTTTCAGCATTTTGAAGCGAAATTGTTCCTTTGGGTGGGTATTGCAATTTTTTGCCATTTTGAGGCGAAATTGTTCCTTTGGGGGGGTATTGCAATTTTTTGCCATTTTGAGGCGAAATTGTTCCTTTGGGGGGGTATTGCAACTTTTGGCCATTTTGAAGCGAAATTGTTCCTTTGGGGGGGTATTGCAATTTTTTGCCATTTTGAGGCGAAATTGTTCCTTGGGGGGGTATTGCAACTTTTGGCCATATTGAAGCGAAATTGTTCCTTTGGGGGGTTTTTACAATTTTTGGCCATTTTGAGGCGAAATTGTTCCTTTCGGGGGGTATTGCAATTTTTTGCCATTTTGAGGCGAAATTGTTCCTTTGGGGGGGTATTGCAACTTTTGGCCATTTTGAAGCGAAATTGTTCTTTTGGGGGGTATTGCAACTTTTCGGCATTTTGAGGCGAAATTGTTCCTTTGGGGGGGTATTGCAATTTTTTGCCATTTTGAGGCGAAATTGTTCCTTTGGGGGGGTATTGCAACTTTTGGCCATTTTGAAGCGAAATTGTTCCTTTCGGGGGGTATTGCAACTTTTCGGCATTTTGAGGCGAAATTGTTCCTTTGGGGGGTATTGCAACTTTTGGCCATTTTGAAGCGAAATTGTTGCTTTGGGGGGGTATTGCAACTTTTGGCCATTTTGAAGCGAAATTGTTCCTTTGGGGGTATTGCAATTTTTTGCCATTTTGAGGCGAAATTGTTCCTTTGGGGGGGTATTGCAACTTTTGGCCATTTTGAAGCGAAATTGTTCCTTTCGGGGGGTATTGCAACTTTTCTGCATTTTGAGGCGAAATAGTTCCTTTGGGGGGGTATTGCAACTTTTGGCCATATTGAAGCGAAATTGTTCCTTTCTGTGGGTATTGCAACTTTTCAGCATTTTGAGGCGAAATTGTTCCTTTGGGGGGTATTGCAATTTTTTTTCCATTTTGAGGCGAAATTGTTCCTTTGGGGGGGTATTGCAACTTTTGGCCCTTTTGAAGCGAAATTGTTGCTTTCGGGGGGTATTGCAACTTTTCGGCATTTTAAAGCGAAATTGTTCCTTTGGGGGGTATTGCATTTTTTTGCCATTTTGAGGCGAAATTGTTCCTTGGGGGGGTATTGCAACTTTTGGCCATTTTGAAGCGAAATTGTTCCTTTGGGGGGTATTGCAATTTTTTGTCATTTTGAGGCGAAATTGTTCCTTTGGGGGGGTATTGCAACTTTTGGCCTTTTTGAGGCGAAATTGTTCCTTTGGGGGGGGTATTGCAACTTTTGGCCATTTTGAAGCGAAATTGTTCCTTTGGGGGGGTATTGCAACTTTTCGGCATTTTGAGGCGAAATTGTTCCTTTGGGGGGGTATTGCAATTTTTTGCCATTTTGAGGCGAAATTGTTCCTTTGGGGGGGTATTGCAACTTTTGGCCATTTTGAAGCGAAATTGTTCCTTTGGGGGGGTATTGCAACTTTTCGGCATTTTGAGGCGAAATTGTTCCTTGGGGGGTATTGCAACTTTTGGCCATTTTGAAGCGAAATTGTTCCTTTGGGGGGGTATTGCAATTTTTAACCATTTTGAGGCGAAATTGTTCCTTTGGGGGGGTATTGCAACTTTTGGCCATTTTGAAGTGAAATTGTTCCTTTCGGGGGGTATTGCAATTTTTTGCCATTTTGAGGCGAAATTGTTCCTTTGGGGGGTTTTTACAATTTTTGGCCATTTTGAGGCGAAATTGTTCCTTTCGGGGGGTATTGCAACTTTTTGGCATTTTGAGGCGAAATTGTTCCTTTGGGGGGGTATTGCAACTTTTGGCCATTTTGAAGCGAAATTGTTCCTTTGGAGGGGTATTGCAATTTTTTGCCATTTTGAGGCGAAATTGTTCCTTTGGGGGGGTATTGCAACTTTTGGCTATTTTGAAGCGAAATTGTTCCTTTGGGGGGGTATTGCAACTTTTCGGCATTTTGAGGCGAAATTGTTCCTTTGGGGGGGTATTGCAATTTTTTGCAATTTTGTGGCGAAATTGTTCCTTTGGGGGGGTATTGCAATTTTTTGCCATTTTGAAGCGAAATTGTTCCTTTGGGGGGGTATTGCAACTTTTCGGCATTTTGAGGCGATATTGTTCCTTTGGGGGGGTATTGCAATTTTTTGCCATTTTGAGGCGAAATTGTTCCTTTGGGGGGGTATTGCAACTTTTGGCCATTTTGAAGCGAAATTGTTCCTTTCGGGGGGTATTGCAACTTTTCGGCATTTTGAGGCGAAATTGTTCCTTTGGGGGGGTATTGCAACTTTTGGCCATATTGAAGCGAAATTGTTCTTTTGGGGGGTATTGCAATTTTTAACCATTTTGAGGCGGAATTGTTCCTTTGGGGGGGTATTGCAACTTTTGGCCATTTTGAAGCGAAATTGTTCCTTTCGGGGGGTATTGCAACTTTTCAGCATTTTGAGGCGAAATTGTTCCT
Source organism: Anomaloglossus baeobatrachus (assembly GCF_048569485.1). Taxonomy (NCBI): domain Eukaryota; kingdom Metazoa; phylum Chordata; class Amphibia; order Anura; family Aromobatidae; genus Anomaloglossus; species Anomaloglossus baeobatrachus. The sequence goes on along the minus strand of NW_027441848.1, from coordinate 267,029 downwards.
TTGGGGGGTATTGCAATTTTTTGCCATTTTGAGGCAAAATTGTTCCTTTTGGGGGGTATTGCAAATTTTCGGCATTTTGAGGCGTAATTGTTCCTTGGGGGGGTATTGCAACTTTTGGCCATTTTGAAGCGAAATTGTTCCTTTGGGGGGGTATTGCAACTTTTCGGCATTTTGAGGCGAAATTGTTCCTTTGGGGGGGTATTGCAACTTTTGGCCATATTGAAGCGAAATTGTTCCTTTGGGGGGGTATTGCAATTTTTAACCATTTTGAGGCGAAATTGTTCCTTTGGGGGGGTATTGCAACTTTTGGCCATTTTGAAGCGAAATTGTTCCTTTCGGGGGGTATTGCAACTTTTCAGCATTTTGAGGCGAAATTGTTCCTTTGGGGGGGTATTGCAATTTTTTGCCATTTTGAGGCGAAATTGTTCCTTTGGGGGGGTATTGCAACTTTTCGGCATTTTGAGGCGAAATTGTTCCTTTGGGGGGTATTGCAATTTTTTTTCCATTTTGAGGCGAAATTGTTCCTTTGGGGGGGTATTGCAACTTTTGGCCATTTTGAAGCGAAATTGTTCCTTTCGGGGGGTATTGCAATTTTTTGCCATTTTGAGGCGAAATTGTTCCTTTGGGGGGGTATTGCAACTTTTCGGCATTTTGAGGCGAAATTGTTCCTTTGGGGGGGTATTGCAATTTTTTGCCATTTTGAGGTGAAATTGTTCCTTTGGGGGGGTATTGCAACTTTTGGCCATTTTGAAGCGAAATTGTTCCTTTGGGGGGTATTGCATTTTTTTGCCATTTTGAGGCGAAATTGTTCCTTTGGTGGGGTATTGCAACTTTTGGCCATTTTGAGGCGAAATTGTTCCTTTGGGGGGGTATTGCAATTTTTTGCCATTTTGAGGCGAAATTGTTCCTTTGGGGGGTATTGCAACTTTTCGGCATTTTGAGGCGAAATTGTTCCTTGGGGGGGTATTGCAACTTTTGGCCATTTTGAAGCGAAATTGTTCCTTTGGGGGGTATTGCAATTTTTAACCATTTTGAGGCGAAATTGTTCCTTTGGGGGGGTATTGCAACTTTTGGCCATTTTGAAGTGAAATTGTTCCTTTCGGGGGGTATTGCAACTTTTCAGCATTTTGAAGCGAAATTGTTCCTTTGGGGGGGTATTGCAATTTTTTGCCATTTTGAGGCGAAATTGTTCCTTTGGGGGGGTATTGCAATTTTTTGCCATTTTGAGGCGAAATTGTTCCTTTGGGGGGGTATTGCAACTTTTGGCCATATTGAAGCGAAATTGTTCCTTTGGGGGGGTATTGCAATTTTTTGCCATTTTGAGGCGAAATTGTTCCTTTCGGGTGGTATTGCAACTTTTCGGCATTTTGAGGCGAAATTGTTCCTTTGGGGGGTATTGCAATTTTTTGCCATTTTGAGGCGAAATTGTTCCTTTGGGGGGGTATTGCAACTTTTGGCCATATTGAAGCGAAATTGTTCCTTTGGGGGGGTATTGCAACTTTTGGCCATTTTGAAGCGAAATTGTTCCTTTCGGGTGGTATTGCAACTTTTCGGCATTTTGAGGCGAAATTGTTCCTTTGGGGGGGTTCTGCAACTTTTGGCCATATTGAAGCGAAATTGTTCCTTTGGGGGGGTATTGCAACTTTTGGCCATATTGAAGCGAAATTGTTCCTTTGGGGGGGTATTGCAATTTTTAACCATTTTGAAGCGAAATTGTTCCTTTCGGGGGGTATTGCAACTTTTCAGCATTTTGACGAGAAATTGTTCCTTTGGGGGGTATTGCAATTTTTTGCCATTTTGAGGCGAAATTGTTCCTTTGGGGGGGTATTGCAACTTTTCGGCATTTTGAGGCAAAATTGTTCTTTTGGGGGGTATTGCAATTTTTTTTCCATTTTGAGGCGAAATTGTTCCTTTGGGGGGTATTGCAACTTTTGGCCATTTTGAAGCGAAATTGTTCCTTTCGGGGGGTATTACAACTTTTCGGCATTTTGAAGCGAAATTGTTCCTTTGGGGGGTATTGCAATTTTTTTTTCATTTTGAGGCGAAATTGTTCCTTTGGGGGGTATTGCAAATTTTGGCCATTTTGAAGCGAAATTGTTCCTTTGGGGGGGTATTGCAATTTTTTGCCATTTTGAGGCGAAATTGTTCCTTTGGGGGGGTATTGCAACTTTTCGGCATTTTGAGGCGAAATTGTTCCTTTGGGGGGGTATTGCAATTTTTTGCCATTTTGAGGTGAAATTGTTCCTTTGGGGGGTATTGCAACTTTTGGCCATTTTGAAGCGAAATTGTTCCTTTGGGGGGTATTGCATTTTTTTGCCATTTTGAGGCGAAATTGTTCCTTTGGGGGGGTATTGCAATTTTTTGCCATTTTGAGGCGAAATTGTTCCTTTGGGGGGGTTTTGCAACTTTTGGCCTTTTTGAGGCGAAATTGTTCCTTTGGGGGGGTATTGCAACTTTTGGCCATTTTGAAGCGAAATTGTTCCTTTGGGGGGGTATTGCAACTTTTCGGCATTTTGAGGCGAAATTGTTCCTTTGGGGGGGTATTGCAATTTTTTGCCATTTTGAGGCGAAATTGTTCCTTTGGGGGGGTATTGCAATTTTTTGCCATTTTGAGGCGAAATTGTTCCTTTGGGGGGGTATTGCAACTTTTCGGCATTTTGAGGCGAAATTGTTCCTTTGGGGGGTATTGCAATTTTTTTTCCATTTTGAGGCGTAATTGTTCCTTTGGGGGGGTATTGCAACTTTTGGCCATTTTGAAGCGAAATTGTTCCTTTCGGGGGGTATTGCAACTTTTCGGCATTTTGAAGCGAAATTGTTCCTTTTGGGGGTATTGCAATTTTTTGCCATTTTGAGGCGAAATTGTTCCTTTGGGGGGGGGTATTGCAACTTTTGGCCATTTTGAAGCGAAATTGTTCCTTTGGGGGGGTATTGCATTTTTTTGCCATTTTGAGGCGAAATTGTTCCTTTGGGGGGGTATTGCAACTTTTGGCCTTTTTGAGGCGAAATTGATCCTTTGGGGGGGTATTGCAACTTTTGGCCATTTTGAAGCAAAATTGTTCCTTTGGGGGGGTATTGCAATTTTTTGCCATTTTGAGGCGAAATTGTTCCTTTGGGGGGTATTGCAACTTTTGGCCATTTTGAAGCGAAATTGTTCCTTTGGGGGGGTATTGCAACTTTTCGGCATTTTGAGGCGAAATTGTTTCTTGGGGGGGTATTGCAACTTTTGGCCATTTTAAAGCGAAATTGTTCCTTTGGGGGGGTATTGCAATTTTTAACCATTTTGAGGCGAAATTGTTCCTTTGGGGGGGGTATTGCAACTTTTGGCCATTTTGAAGTGAAATTGTTCCTTTCGGGGGGTATTGCAACTTTTCAGCATTTTGAAGCGAAATTGTTCCTTTGGAGGGGTATTGCAATTTTTTGCCATTTTGAGGCGAAATTGTTCCTTTGGGGGGGTATTGCAACTTTTGGCCATATTGAAGCGAAATTGTTCCTTTGGGGGGTTTTTACAATTTTTGGCCATTTTGAGGCGAAATTGTTCCTTTCGGGGGGTATTGCAACTTTTCGGCATTTTGAGGCGAAATTGTTCCTTTGGGGGGGTATTGCAACTTTTGGCCATTTTGAAGCGAAATTGTTCCTTTGGGGGGGTATTGCAATTTTTTGCCATTTTGAGGCGAAATTGTTCCTTTGGGGGTGTATTGCAATTTTTTGCCATTTTGAGGCGAAATTGTTCCTTTGGGGGGGTATTGCAACTTTTGGATATTTTGAAGCGAAATTGTTCCTTTGGGGGGTATTGCAAATTTTCAGCATTTTTAGGCGAAATTGTTCCTTTGGGGGGGTATTGCAATTTTTTGCCATTTTGAGGCGAAATTGTTCCTTTGGGGGGGTATTGCAACTTTTGGCCATTTTGAAGCGAAATTGTTCCTTTCGGGGGGTATTGCAACTTTTCGGCATTTTGAGGCGAAATTGTTCCTTTGGGGGGGTATTGCAACTTTTGGCCATATTGAAGCGAAATTGTTCCTTTGGGGGGGTATTGCAATTTTTAACCATTTTGAGGTGAAATTGTTCCTTTGGGGGGGTATTGCAACGTTTGGCCATTTTGAAGCGAAATTGTTCCTTTCGGGGAGTATTGCAACTTTTCGGCATTTTGAAGCGAAATTGTTCCTTTGGGGGGTATTGCAATTTTTTGCCATTTTGAGGCGAAATTGTTCCTTTGGGGGGTATTGCAACTTTTGGCCTTTTTGAAGCGAAATTGTTCCTTTGGGGGGGTATTGCAACTTTTCGGCATTTTGAGGCGAAATTGTTCCTTTGGGGGGGTATTGCAATTTTTTGCCATTTTGAGGCGAAATTGTTCCTTTGGGGGGGTATTGCAACTTTTGGCCATTTTGAAGTGAAATTGTTCCTTTCGGGGGGTATTGCAACTTTTCAGCATTTTGAAGCGAAATTGTTCCTTTGGGGGGGTATTGCAATTTTTTGCCATTTTGAGGCGAAATTGTTCCTTTGGGGGGGTATTGCAATTTTTTGCCATTTTGAGGCGAAATTGTTCCTTTGGGGGGGTATTGCAACTTTTGGCCATATTGAAGCGAAATTGTTCCTTTGGGGGGTATTGCAATTTTTTGCCATTTTGAGGCGAAATTGTTCCTTTGGGGGGGTATTGCAACTTTTGGCCATATTGAAGCGAAATTGTTCCTTTGGGGGGTTTTACAATTTTTGGCCATTTTGAGGCGAAATTGTTCCTTTCGGGGGTATTGCAACTTTTCGGCATTTTGAGGCGAAATTGTTCCTTTGGGGGGGTATTGCAACTTTTGGCCATTTTGAAGCGAAATTGTTCCTTTGGGGGGGTATTGCAACTTTTGTCCATTTTGAAGCGAAATTGTTCCTTTGGGGGGGTATTGCAACTTTTCGTCATTTTGAGGCGAAATTGTTCCTTTGGGGGGGTATTGCAATTTTTTGCCATTTTGAGGCGAAATTGTTCCTTTGGGGGGGTATTGCAATTTTTTGCCATTTTGAGGCGAAATTGTTCCTTTCGGGGGGTATTGCAACTTTTCGGCATTTTGAGGCGAAATTGTTCCTTTGGGGGGGTATTGCAACTTTTGGCCATTTTGAAGCGAAATTGTTCCTTTGGGGGGGTATTGCAATTTTTTGCCATTTTGAGGCGAAATTGTTCCTTTGGGGGTGTATTGCAATTTTTTGCCATTTTGAGGCGAAATTGTTCCTTTGGGGGGGTATTGCAACTTTTGGATATTTTGAAGCGAAATTGTTCCTTTGGGGGGTATTGCAAATTTTCAGCATTTTTAGGCGAAATTGTTCCTTTGGGGGGTATTGCAACTTTTTGCCATTTTGAAGCGAAATTGTTCCTTTGGGGGGGTATTGCAACTTTTCGGCATTTTGAGGCGAAATTGTTCCTTTGGGGGGGTATTGCAATTTTTTGCCATTTTGAGGCGAAATTGTTCCTTTGGGGGGGTATTGCAACTTTTGGCCATTTTGAAGCGAAATTGTTCCTTTGGGGGGTATTGCAACTTTTCGGCATTTTGAGGCGAAATTGTTCCTTGGGGGGGTATTGCAACTTTTGGCCATTTTGAAGCGAAATTGTTCCTTTGGGGGGGTATTGCAATTTTTAACCATTTTGAGGCGAAATTGTTCCTTTGGGGGGGTATTGCAACTTTTGGCCATTTTGAAGTGAAATTGTTCCTTTCGGGGGGTATTGCAACTTTTCAGCATTTTGAAGCGAAATTGTTCCTTTGGGGGGGTATTGCAATTTTTTGCCATTTTGAGGCGAAATTGTTCCTTTGGGGGGGTATTGCAATTTTTTGCCATTTTGAGGCGAAATTGTTCCTTTGGGGGGGTATTGCAACTTTTGGCCATATTGAAGCGAAATTGTTCCTTTGGGGGGGTATTGCAATTTTTTGCCATTTTGAGGCGAAATTGTTCCTTTGGGGGGGTATTGCAACTTTTGGCCATATTGAAGCGAAATTGTTCCTTTGGGGGGTTTTTACAATTTTTGGCCATTTTGAGGCGAAATTGTTCCTTTCGGGGGTATTGCAACTTTTCGGCATTTTGAGGCGAAATTGTTCCTTTGGGGGGGTATTGCAACTTTTGGCCATTTTGAAGCGAAATTGTTCCTTTGGGGGGGTATTGCAACTTTTGTCCATTTTGAAGCGAAATTGTTCCTTTGGGGGGGTATTGCAACTTTTCGTCATTTTGAGGCGAAATTGTTCCTTTGGGGGGGTATTGCAATTTTTTGCCATTTTGAGGCGAAATTGTTCCTTTGGGGGGGTATTGCAACTTTTGGCCATTTTGAAGCGAAATTGTTCCTTTCGGGTGGTATTGCAACATTTCGGCATTTTGAGGCGAAATTGTTCCTTTGGGGGGGTATTGCAACTTTTGGCCATATTGAAGCAAAATTGTTCCTTTGGGGGGGTATTGCAATTTTTAACCATTTTGAGGCGAAATTGTTCCTTTGGGGGGGTATTGCAACTTTTGGCCATTTTGAAGCGAAATTGTTCCTTTCGGGGGGTATTGCAACTTTTCAGCATTTTGACGCGAAATTGTTCCTTTTGGGGGGTATTGCAATTTTTTGCCATTTTGAGGCGAAATTGTTCCTTTGGGGGGGTATTGCAACTTTTCGGCATTTTGAGGCGAAATTGTTCTTTTGGGGGGTATTGCAATTTTTTTTCCATTTTGAAGCGAAATTGTTCCTTTGGGGGGGTATTGCAACTTTTGGCCATTTTGAAGCGAAATTGTTCCTTTCGGGGGGTATTGCAACTTTTCGGCATTTTGAGGCGAAATTGTTCCTTTGGGGGGTATTGCAATTTTTTTTCCCTTTTGAGGCGTAATTGTTCCTTTCGGGGGGTATTGCAACTTTTCGGCATTTTGAAGCGAAATTGTTCCTTTGGGGGGTATTGCAATTTTTTGCCATTTTGAGGCGACATTGTTCCTTTGGGGGGGTATTGCAACTTTTGGCCATTTTGAAGCGAAATTGTTCCTTTGGGGGGGTATTGCATTTTTTTGCCATTTTGAGGCGAAATTGTTCCTTTGGGGGGGTATTGCAATTTTTTGCCATTTTGAGGCGAAATTGTTCCTTTGGGGGGGTATTGCAACTTTTGGCCTTTTTGAGGCGAAATTGTTCCTTTGGGGGGGTATTGCAACTTTTGGCCATTTTGAAGCAAAATTGTTCCTTTGGGGGGGTATTGCAATTTTTTGCCATTTTGAGGCGAAATTGTTCCTTTGGGGGGTATTGCAACTTTTGGCAATTTTGAAGCGAAATTGGTCCTTTGGGGGGGTATTGCAACTTTTCGGCATTTTGAGGCGAAATTGTTTCTTGGGGGGGTATTGCAACTTTTGGCCATTTTAAAGCGAAATTGTTCCTTTGGGGGGGTATTGCAATTTTTAACCATTTTGAGGCGAAATTGTTCCTTTGGGGGGGTATTGCAACTTTTGGCCATTTTGAAGTGAAATTGTTCCTTTCGGGGGGTATTGCAACTTTTCAGCATTTTGAAGCGAAATTGTTCCTTTGGGGGGGTATTGCAACTTTTCGGCATTTTGAGGCGAAATTGTTCCTTTTGGGGGGTATTGCAACTTTTGGCCATTTTGAAGCGAAATTGTTCCTTTGGGGGGGTATTGCAATTTTTTGCCATTTTGAGGCGAAATTGTTCCTTTGGGGGTGTATTGCAATTTTTTGCCATTTTGAGGCGAAATTGTTCCTTTGGGGGGGTATTGCAACTTTTGGCCATTTTGAAGCGAAATTGTTCCTTTGGGGGGTATTGCAAATTTTCGGCATTTTTAGGCGAAATTGTTCCTTTGGGGGGTATTGCAACTTTTGGCCATTTTGAATCGAAATTGTTCCTTTGGGGGGGTATTGCAACTTTTCGGCATTTTGAGGCGAAATTGTTCCTTTGGGGGGTATTGCAATTTTTTGCCATTTTGAGGCGAAATTGTTCCTTTGGGGGGGTATTGCAACTTTTGGCCATTTTGAAGCGAAATTGTTCCTTTGGGGGGGTATTGCAACTTTTCGGCATTTTGAGGCGAAATTGTTCCTTTGGGGGGGTATTGCAACTTTTGGCCATATTGAAGCGAAATTGTTCCTTTGGGGGGGTATTGCAATTTTTAACCATTTTGAGGTGAAATTGTTCCTTTGGGGGGGTATTGCAACGTTTGGCCATTTTGAAGCGAAATTGTTCCTTTCGGGGGGTATTGCAACTTTTCGGCATTTTGAAGCGAAATTGTTCCTTTGGGGGGTATTGCAATTTTTTGCCATTTTGAGGCGAAATTGTTCCTTTGGGGGGTATTGCAACTTTTGGCCATTTTGAAGCGAAATTGTTCCTTTGGGGGGTATTGCAACTTTTTGCCATTTTGAAGCGAAATTGTTCCTTTGGGGGGGTATTGCAATTTTTAACCATTTTGAGGCGAAATTGTTCCTTTGGGGGGGTATTGCAACTTTTGGCCATTTTGAAGCGAAATTGTTCCTTTCGGGGGGTATTGCAACTTTTCGGCATTTTGAGGCGAAATTGTTCCTTTGGGGGGGTATTGCAACTTTTGGCCATATTGAAGCGAAATTGTTCCTTTGGGGGGGTATTGCAATTTTTAACCATTTTGAGGTGAAATTGTTCCTTTGGGGGGTATTGCAACGTTTGGCCATTTTGAAGCGAAATTGTTCCTTTGGGGGGTATTGCAATTTTTTGCCATTTTGAGGCGAAATTGTTCCTTTGGGGGGTATTGCAACTTTTGGCCATTTTGAAGCGAAATTGTTCCTTTGGGGGGGTATTGCAATTTTTTGCCATTTTGAGGCGAAATTGTTCCTTTGGGGGGGTATTGCAACTTTTCAGCATTTTGAAGCGAAATTGTTCCTTTGGGGGGGTATTGCAATTTTTTGCCATTTTGAGGCGAAATTGTTCCTTTGGGGGGGTATTGCAACTTTTGGCCATTTTGAAGCGAAATTGTTCCTTTCGGGGGGCATTGCAACTTTTCAGCATTTTGAGGCGAAATTGTTCCTTTGGGTGGGTATTGCAATTTTTTGCCATTTTGAGGCGAAATTGTTCCTTTGGGGGGGTATTGCAACTTTTGGCCATTTTGAAGCGAAATTGTTCCTTTGGGGGGTATTGCAAATTTTCGGCATTTTTAGGCGAAATTGTTCCTTTGGGGGGTATTGCAACTTTTGGCCATTTTGAAGCGAAATTGTTCCTTTCGGGGGGTATTGCAACTTTTGGCCATATTGAAGCGAAATTGTTCCTTTGGGGGGGTATTGCAATTTTTTTTCATTTTGAGGCGAAATTGTTCCTTTGGGGGGGTATTGCAAATTTTGGCCATTTTGAAGCGAAATTGTTCCTTTGGGGGGTATTGCATTTTTTTGCCATTTTAAGGCGAAATTGTTCCTTCGGGGGGGTATTGCAACTTTTCGGCATTTTGAGGCGAAATTGTTCCTTTGGGGGGGTATTGCAATTTTTTGCCATTTTGAGGCGAAATTGTTCCTTTGGGGGGGTATTGCAACTTTTGGCCATTTTGAAGCGAAATTGTTCCTTTGGGGGGGTATTGCAATTTTTTGCCATTTTGAGGCGAAATTGTTCCTTTGGGGGGGTATTGCAACTTTTGGCCATTTTGAAGCGAAATTGTTCCTTTGGGGGGGTATTGCAATTTTTAACCATTTTGAGGCGAAATTTTTCCTTTGGGGGGGTATTGCAACTTTTGGCCATTTTGAAGTGAAATTGTTCCTTTCGGGGGGTATTGCAACTTTTGGCCTTTTTGAGGCGAAATTGTTCGTTTGGGGGGGTATTGCAACTTTTGGCCATTTTGAAGCGAAATTGTTCCTTTGGGGGGTATTGCAACTTCTCGGCATTTTGAGGCGAAATTGTTCCTTGGGGGGTATTGCAACTTTTGGCCATTTTGAAGCGAAATTGTTCCTTTGGGGGGTATTGCAATTTTTAACCATTTTGAGGCGAAATTGTTCCTTTGGGGGGGTATTGCAACTTTTGGCCATTTTGAAGTGAAATTGTTCCTTTCGGGGGGTATTGCAACTTTTCAGCATTTTGAAGCGAAATTGTTCCTTTGGGGGGGTATTGCAACTTTTGGCCATTTTGAAGCGAAATTGTTCCTTTGGGGGGGTATTGCAATTTTTTGCCATTTTGAGGCGAAATTGTTCCTTTGGGGGGGTATTGCAACTTTTGGCCATATTGAAGCGAAATTGTTCCTTTGGGGGGTTTTTACAATTTTTGGCCATTTTGAGGCGAAATTGTTCCTTTCGGGGGGTATTGCAACTTTTCGGCATTTTGAGGCGAAATTGTTCCTTTAGGGGGGGGTATTGCAACTTTTGGCCATTTTGAAGCGAAATTGTTCCTTTGGGGGGGTATTGCAATTTTTTGCATTTTGAGGCGAAATTGTTCCTTTGGGGGGGTATTGCAACTTTTGGCCATTTTGAAGCGAAATTGTTCTTTTGGGGGGGTATTGCAACTTTTCGGCATTTTGAGGCGAAATTGTTCCTTTGGGGGGGTATTGCAATTTTTTGCCATTTAGAGGCGAAATTGTTCCTTTGGGGGGGTATTGCAACTTTTGGCCATTTTGAAGCGAAATTGTTCCTTTCGGGGGGTATTGCAACTTTTCGGCATTTTGAGGCGAAATTGTTCCTTTGGGGGGGTATTGCAACTTTTGGCCATTTTGAAGCGAAATTGTTCCTTTGGGGGGGTATTGCAACTTTTGGCCATTTTGAAGCGAAATTGTTCCTTTGGGGGGGTATTGCAATTTTTTGCCATTTTGAGGCGAAATTGTTCCTTTGGGGGGGTATTGCAACTTTTGGCCATTTTGAAGTGAAATTGTTCCTTTCGGGGGGTATTGCAACTTTTCAGCATTTTGAAGCGAAATTGTTCCTTTGGGGGGGTATTGCAATTTTTTGCCATTTTGAGGCGAAATTGTTCCTTTGGGGGGGTATTGCAACTTTTGGCCATTTTGAAGCGAAATTGTTCCTTTGGGGGGGTATTGCAATTTTTTGCCATTTTGAGGCGAAATTGTTCCTTTGGGGGGGTATTGCAACTTTTGGCCATATTGAAGCGAAATTGTTCCTTTGGGGGGTTTTTACAATTTTTGGCCATTTTGAGGCGAAATTGTTCCTTTCGGGGGGTATTGCAACTTTTCGGCATTTTGAGGCGAAATTGTTCCTTTAGGGGGGTATTGCAACTTTTGGCCATTTTGAAGCGAAATTGTTCCTTTGGGGGGGTATTGCAATTTTTTGCATTTTGAGGCGAAATTGTTCCTTTGGGGGGGTATTGCAACTTTTGGCCATTTTGAAGCGAAATTGTTCCTTTCGGGGGGTATTGCAACTTTTCGGCATTTTGAGGCGAAATTGTTCCTTTGGGGGGGTATTGCAACTTTTGGCCATTTTGAAGCGAAATTGTTCCTTTGGGGGGGGGTATTGCAACTTTTGGCCATTTTGAAGCGAAATTGTTCCTTTGGGGGGGTATTGCAATTTTTTGCCATTTTGAGGCGAAATTGTTCCTTTGGGGGGGTATTGCAACTTTTGGCCATTTTGAAGCGAAATTATTCCTTTCGGGGGGTATTGCAACTTTTCAGCATCTTGAGGCGAAATTGTTCCTTTGGGGGGTATTGCAAATTTTTGCCATTTTGAGGCGAAATTGTTCCTTTGGGGGGTATTGCAAGTTTTGGCCATTTTAAAGCGAAATTGTTCCTTTGGGGGGTATTGCAACTTTTCGGCATTTTGAGACGAAATTGTTCCTTTGGGGGTATTGCTTTTTTTGCCATTTTGAGGCGAAATTGTTCCTTTGGGGGGGTATTGCAATTTTTTGCCATTTTGAGGCGAAATTGTTCCTTTGCGGGGGTATTGCAACTTTTCGGCATTTTGAGGCGAAATTGTTCCTTTGGGGGGTATTGCAATTTTTTTTCCATTTTGAGGCGTAATTGTTCCTTTGAGGGGGTATTGCAACTTTTGGCCATTTTGAAGCGAAATTGTTCCTTTCGGGGGGTATTGCAACTTTTCGGCATTTTGAAGCGAAATTGTTCCTTTGGGGGGTATTGCAATTTTTTGCCATTTTGAGGCGAAATTGTTCCTTTGGGGGGGTATTGCAACTTTTGGCCATTTTGAAGCGAAATTGTTCCTTTGGGGGGGTATTGCATTTTTTTGCCATTTTGAGGCGAAATTGTTCCTTTGGGGGGGTATTGCAATTTTTTGCCATTTTGAGGCGAAATTGTTCCTTTGGGGGGGTATTGCAACTTTTGGCCTTTTTGAGGCGAAATTGTTCCTTTGGGGGGGTATTGCAACTTTTGGCCATTTTGAAGCAAAATTTTTCCTTTGGGGGGGTATTGCAACTTTTCGGCATTTTGAGGCGAAATTGTTCCTTTGGGGGGGTATTGCAATTTTTTGCCATTTTGAGGCGAAATTGTTCCTTTGGGGGGTATTGCAACTTTTGGCAATTTTGAAGCGAAATTGTTCCTTTGGGGGGGTATTGCAATTTTTAACCATTTTGAGGCGAAATTGTTCCTTTGGGGGGGTATTGCAACTTTTGGCCATTTTGAAGTGAAATTGTTCCTTTCGGGGGGTATTGCAACTTTTCAGCATTTTGAAGCGAAATTGTTCCTTTGGGGGGGTATTGCAATTTTTTGCCATTTTGAGGCGAAATTGTTCCTTTGGGGGGGTATTGCAACTTTTGGCCATTTTGAAGCGAAATTGTTCCTTTGGGGGGGTATTGCAATTTTTTGCCATTTTGAGGCGAAATTGTTCCTTTGGGGGGGTATTGCAACTTTTGGCCATATTGAAGCGAAATTGTTCCTTTGGGGGGTTTTTACAATTTTTGGCCATTTTGAGGCGAAATTGTTCCTTTCGGGGGGTATTGCAACTTTTCGGCATTTTGAGGCGAAATTGTTCCTTTGGGGGGGTATTGCAACTTTTGGCCATTTTGAAGCGAAATTGTTCCTTTGGGGGGGTATTGCAATTTTTTGCCATTTTGAGGCGAAATTGTTCCTTTGGGGGTGTATTGCAATTTTTTGCCATTTTGAGGCGAAATTGCTCCTTTGGGGGGGTATTGCAACTTTTGGCCATTTTGAAGCGAAATTGTTCCTTTGGGGGGTATTGCAAATTTTCGGCATTTTTAGGCGAAATTGTTCCTTTGGGGGGTATTGCAACTTTTGGCCATTTTGAAGCGAAATTGTTCCTTTGGGGGGTATTGCAACTTTTTGCCATTTTGAAGCGAAATTGTTCCTTTGTGGGGGTATTGCAACTTTTCGGCATTTTGAGGCGAAATTGTTCCTTTGGGGGGGTATTGCAATTTTTTGCCATTTTGAGGCGAAATTGTTCCTTTGGGGGTGTATTGCAACTTTTGGCCATTTTGAAGCGAAATTGTTCCTTTCGGAGGGTATTGCAACTTTTCGGCATTTTGAGGCGAAATTGTTCCTTTGGGGGGGTATTGCAACTTTTGGCCATATTGAAGCGAAATTGTTCCTTTGGGTGGGTATTGCAATTTTTAACCATTTTGAGGTGAAATTGTTCCTTTGGGGGGGTATTTCTAAGTTTGGCCATTTTAAAGCGAAATTGTTCCTTTCGGGGGGTATTGAAACTTTTCGGCATTTTGAAGCGAAATTGTTCCTTTGGGGGGGGTATTGCAATTTTTTGCCATTTTGAGGCGAAATTGTTCCTTTGGGGGGTATTGCAACTTTTGGCCATTTTGAAGCGAAATTGTTCCTTTGGGGGGGTATTGCAATTTTTTGCCATTTTGAGGCGAAATTGTTCCTTTGGGGGTGTATTGCAATTTTTTGCCATTTTGAGGCAAAATTGTTCCTTTGGGGGGGTATTGCAATTTTTTGCCATTTTGAGGCGAAATTGTTCCTTTGGGGGTGTATTGCAATTTTTTGCCATTTTGAGGCAAAATTGTTCCTTTGGGGGGGTATTGCAACTTTTGGCCATTTTGAAGCGAAATTGTTCCTTTGGGGGGTATTGCAAATTTTCGGCATTTTGAGGCGAAATTGTTCCTTTGGGGGGTATTGCAACTTTTGGCCATTTTGAAGCGAAATTGTTACTTTGGGGGGTATTGCAACTTTTTGCCATTTTGAAGCGAAATTGTTCCTTTGGGGGGGTATTGCAACTTTTCGGCATTTTGAGGCGAAATTGTTCCTTTAAGGGGGTATTGCAATTTTTTGCCATTTTGAGGCGAAATTGTACCTTTGGGGGGGTATTGCAACTTTTGGCCATTTTGAAGCGAAATTGTTCCTTTCGGGGGGTATTGCAACTTTTCGGCATTTTGAGGCGAAATTGTTCCTTTGGGGGGGTATTGCAACTTTTGGCCATATTGAAGCGAAATTGTTCCTTTGGGGGGGTATTGCAATTTTTAACCATTTTGAGGTGAAATTGTTCCTTTGGGGGGTATTGCAACGTTTGGCCATTTTGAAGCGAAATTGTTCCTTTGGGGGGATATTGCAATTTTTTTTTCATTTTGAGGCGAAATTGTTCCTTTGGGGGGGGTATTGCAAATTTTGGCCATTTTGAAGCGAAATTGTTCCTTTGGGGGGGTATTGCAACTTTTCGGCATTTGGAGGCGAAATTGTTCCTTTGGGGGGGTATTGCAACTTTTGGCCTTTTTGAGGCGAAATTGTTCCTTTCGGGGGGTATTGCAACTTTTGGCCATTTTGAAGCAAAATTGTTCCTTTGGGGGGGTATTGCAACTTTTCGGCATTTTGAGGCGAAATTGTTCCTTTGGGGGGGTATTGCAATTTTTTGCCATTTTAAAGCGAAATTGTTCCTTTGGGGGGTATTGCAACTTTTGGCCATTTTGAAGCGAAATTGTTCCTTTGGGGGGGTATTGCAATTTTTAACCATTTTGAGGCGAAATTGTTCCTTTGGGGGGGTATTGCAACTTTTGGCCATTTTGAAGTGAAATTGTTCCTTTCGGGGGGTATTGCAACTTTTCAGCATTTTGAAGCGAAATTGTTCCTTTGGGGGGGTATTGCAATTTTTTGCCATTTTGAGGCGAAATTGTTCCTTTGGGGGGGTATTGCAACTTTTGGCCATTTTGAAGCGAAATTGTTCCTTTGGGGGGGTATTGCAATTTTTTGCCATTTTGAGGCGAAATTGTTCCTTTGGGGGGGTATTGCAACTTTTGGCCATATTGAAGCGAAATTGTTCCTTTGGGGGGTTTTTACAATTTTTGGCCATTTTGAGGCGAAATTGTTCCTTTCGGGGGGTATTGCAACTTTTCGGCATTTTGAGGCGAAATTGTTCCTTTGGGGGGGTATTGCAACTTTTGGCCATTTTGAAGCGAAATTGTTCCTTTGGGGGTGTATTGCAATTTTTTGCCATTTTGAGGCGAAATTGTTCCTTTGGGGGGGATTGCAACTTTTGGCCATTTTGAAGCGAAATTGTTCCTTTGGGGGGTATTGCAAATTTTCAGCATTTTTAGGCGAAATTGTTCCTTTGGGGGGTATTGCAACTTTTGGCCATTTTGAAGCGAAATTGTTCCTTTGGGGGGTATTGCAACTTTTTGCCATTTTGAAGCGAAATTGTTCCTTTGTGGGGGTATTGCAACTTTTCGGCATTTTGAGGCGAAATTGTTCCTTTGGGGGGGTATTGCAATTTTTTGCCATTTTGAGGCGAAATTGTTCCTTTGGGGGGGTATTGCAACTTTTGGCCATTTTGAAGCGAAATTGTTCCTTTCGGAGGGTATTGCAACTTTTCGGCATTTTGAGGCGAAATTGTTCCTTTGGGGGGGTATTGCAACTTTTGGCCATATTGAAGCGAAATTGTTCCTTTGGGTGGGTATTGCAATTTTTAACCATTTTGAGGTGAAATTGTTCCTTTGGGGGGGTATTGCAAAGTTTGGCCATTTTAAAGCGAAATTGTTCCTTTCGGGGGGTATTGCAACTTTTCGGCATTTTGAAGCGAAATTGTTCCTTTGGGGGGTATTGCAATTTTTTGCCATTTTGAGGCGAAATTGTTCCTTTGGGGGGTATTGCAACTTTTGGCCATTTTGAAGCGAAATTGTTCCTTTGGGGGGGTATTGCAATTTTTTTTTCATTTTGAGGCGAAATTGTTCCTTTGGGGGGGGTATTGCAAATTTTGGCCATTTTGAAGCGAAATTGTTCCTTTGGGGGGGTATTGCATTTTTTTGCCATTTTAAGGCGAAATTGTTCCTTTGGGGGGGTATTGCTACTTTTGGCCATTTTGAAGCGAAATTGTTCCTTTGGGGGGTATTGCAATTTTTTGCCATTTTGAGGCGAAATTGTTCCTTTGGGGGTGTATTGCAATTTTTTGCCATTTTGAGGCAAAATTGTTCCTTTGGGGGGTATTGCAACTTTTGGCCATTTTGAAGCGAAATTGTTACTTTGGGGGGTATTGCAACTTTTTGCCATTTTGAAGCGAAATTGTTCCTTTGGGGGGGTATTGCAACTTTTCGGCATTTTGAGGCGAAATTGTTCCTTTAAGGGGGTATTGCAATTTTTTGCCATTTTGAGGCGAAATTGTACCTTTGGGGGGGTATTGCAACTTTTGGCCTTTTTGAGGCGAAATTGTTCCTTTAAGGGGTATTGCAACGTTTGGCCATTTCGAAGCGAAATTGTTCCTTTCGGGGGGTATTGCAACTTTTCGGCATTTTGAAGCGAAATTGTTCCTTTGGGGGGTATTGCAATTTTTTGCCATTTTGAGGCGAAATTGTTCCTTTGGGGGGTATTGCAACTTTTGGCCATTTTGAAGCGAAATTGTTCCTTTGGGGGGGTATTGCAATTTTTTTTTCATTTTGAGGCGAAATTGTTCCTTTGGGGGGGGTATTGCAAATTTTGGCCATTTTGAAGCGAAATTGTTCCTTTGGGGGGGTATTGCATTTTTTTGCCATTTTAAGGCGAAATTGTTCCTTTGGGGGGGTATTGCAACTTTTGGCCATTTTGAAGCGAAATTGTTCCTTTGGGGGGGTATTGCAATTTTTTGCCATTTTGAGGCGAAATTGTTCCTTTGGGGGTGTATTGCAATTTTTTGCCATTTTGAGGCAAAATTGTTCCTTTGGGGGGGTATTGCAACTTTTGGCCATTTTGAAGCGAAATTGTTCCTTTGGGGGGTATTGCAAATTTTCGGCATTTTGAGGCGAAATTGTTCCTTTGGGGGGTATTGCAACTTTTGGCCATTTTGAAGCGAAATTGTTACTTTGGGGGGTATTGCAACTTTTTGCCATTTTGAAGCGAAATTGTTCCTTTGGGGGGGTATTGCAACTTTTCGGCATTTTGAGGCAAAATTGTTCCTTTAAGGGGGTATTGCAATTTTTTGCCATTTTGAGGCGAAATTGTACCTTTGGGGGGGTATTGCAACTTTTGGCCATTTTGAAGCGAAATTGTTCCTTTCGGGGGGTATTGCAACTTTTCGGCATTTTGAGGCGAAATTGTTCCTTTGGGGGGGTATTGCAACTTTTGGCCATATTGAAGCGAAATTGTTCCTTTGGGGGGGTATTGCAATTTTTAACCATTTTGAGGTGAAATTGTTCCTTTGGGGGGTATTGCAACGTTTGGCCATTTTGAAGCGAAATTGTTCCTTTCGGGGGGTATTGCAACTTTTCGGCATTTTGAAGCGAAATTGTTCCTTTGGGAGGTATTGCAATTTTTTGCCATTTTGAGGCGAAATTGTTCCTTTGGGGGGTATTGCAACTTTTGGCCATTTTAAAGCGAAATTGTTCCTTTGGGGGGATATTGCAATTTTTTTTTCATTTTGAGGCGAAATTGTTCCTTTGGGGGGGTATTGCAAATTTTGGCCATTTTGAAGCGAAATTGTTCCTTTGGGGGGGTATTGCAACTTTTCGGCATTTGCAGGCGAAATTGTTCCTTTGGGGGGGTATTGCAACTTTTGGCCTTTTTGAGGCGAAATTGTTCCTTTCGGGGGGTATTGCAACTTTTGGCCATTTTGAAGCAAAATTGTTCCTTTGGGGGGGTATTGCAACTTTTCGGCATTTTGAGGCGAAATTGTTCCTTTGGGGGGTATTGAAATTTTTTGCCATTTTAAAGCGAAATTGTTCCTTTGGGGGGTATTGCAACTTTTGGCCATTTTGAAGCGAAATTGTTCCTTTGGGGGGGTATTGCAATTTTTAACCATTTTGAGGCGAAATTGTTCCTTTGGGGGGGTATTGCAACTTTTGGCCATTTTGAAGTGAAATTGTTCCTTTCGGGGGGTATTGCAACTTTTCAGCATTTTGAAGCGAAATTGTTCCTTTGGGGGGGTATTGCAATTTTTTGCCATTTTGAGGCGAAATTGTTCCTTTGGGGGGGTATTGCAACTTTTGGCCATTTTGAAGCGAAATTGTTCCTTTGGGGGGGTATTGCAATTTTTTGCCATTTTGAGGCGAAATTGTTCCTTTGGGGGTGTATTGCAATTTTTTGCCATTTTGAGGCGAAATTGTTCCTTTGGGGGGGATTGCAACTTTTGGCCATTTTGAAGCGAAATTGTTCCTTTGGGGGGTATTGCAAATTTTCAGCATTTTTAGGCGAAATTGTTCCTTTGGGGGGTATTGCAACTTTTGGCCATTTTGAAGCGAAATTGTTCCTTTGGGGGGTATTGCAACTTTTTGCCATTTTGAAGCGAAATTGTTCCTTTGTGGGGGTATTGCAACTTTTCGGCATTTTGAGGCGAAATTGTTCCTTTGGGGGGGTATTGCAATTTTTTGCCATTTTGAGGCGAAATTGTTCCTTTGGGGGGGTATTGCAACTTTTGGCCATTTTGAAGCGAAATTGTTCCTTTCGGAGGGTATTGCAACTTTTCGGCATTTTGAGGCGAAATTGTTCCTTTGGGGGGGTATTGCAACTTTTGGCCATATTGAAGCGAAATTGTTCCTTTGGGTGGGTATTGCAATTTTTAACCATTTTGAGGTGAAATTGTTCCTTTGGGGGGGTATTGCAAAGTTTGGCCATTTTAAAGCGAAATTGTTCCTTTCGGGGGGTATTGCAACTTTTCGGCATTTTGAAGCGAAATTGTTCCTTTGGGGGGTATTGCAATTTTTTGCCATTTTGAGGCGAAATTGTTCCTTTGGGGGGTATTGCAACTTTTGGCCATTTTGAAGCGAAATTGTTCCTTTGGGGGGGTATTGCAATTTTTTTTTCATTTTGAGGCGAAATTGTTCCTTTGGGGGGGTATTGCAAATTTTGGCCATTTTGAAGCGAAATTGTTCCTTTGGGGGGGTATTGCATTTTTTTGCCATTTTAAGGCGAAATTGTTCCTTTGGGGGGGTATTGCTACTTTTGGCCATTTTGAAGCGAAATTGTTCCTTTGGGGGGGTATTGCAATTTTTTGCCATTTTGAGGCGAAATTGTTCCTTTGGGGGTGTATTGCAATTTTTTGCCATTTTGAGGCAAAATTGTTCCTTTGGGGGGGTATTGCAACTTTTGGCCATTTTGAAGCGAAATTGTTCCTTTGGGGGGTATTGCAAATTTTCGGCATTTTGAGGCGAAATTGTTCCTTTGGGGGGTATTGCAACTTTTGGCCATTTGAAGCGAAATTGTTACTTTGGGGGGTATTGCAACTTTTTGCCATTTTGAAGAGAAATTGTTCCTTTGGGGGGGTATTGCAACTTTTCGGCATTTTGAGGCGAAATTGTTCCTTTAAGGGGTATTGCAACTTTTGGCCTTTTTGAGGCGAAATTGTTCCTTTAAGGGGTATTGCAACGTTTGGCCATTTTGAAGCGAAATTGTTCCTTTCGGGGGGTATTGCAACTTTTCGGCATTTTGAAGCGAAATTGTTCCTTTGGGGGGTATTGCAATTTTTTGCCATTTTGAGGCAAAATTGTTCCTTTGGGGGGGTATTGCAACTTTTGGCCATTTTGAAGCGAAATTGTTCCTTTGGGGGGTATTGCAAATTTTCGGCATTTTGAGGCGAAATTGTTCCTTTGGGGGGTATTGCAACTTTTGGCCATTTGAAGCGAAATTGTTACTTTGGGGGGTATTGCAACTTTTTGCCATTTTGAAGCGAAATTGTTCCTTTGGGGGGGTATTGCAATTTTTTGCCATTTTGAGGCGAAATTGTTCCTTTGGGGGGGTATTGCAACTTTTGGCCTTTTTGAAGCGAAATTGTTCCTTTGGGGGGTATTGCAACTTCTCGGCACTTTGAGGCGAAATTGTTCCTTGGGGGGGTATTGCAATTTTTAACCATTTTGAGGTGAAATTGTTCCTTTGGGGGGGTATTGCAACGTTTGGCCATTTTGAAGCGAAATTGTTCCTTTCGGGGGGTATTGCAACTTTTCGGCATTTTGAAGCGAAATTGTTCCTTTGGGGGGTATTGCAATTTTTTGCCATTTTGAGGCGAAATTGTTCCTTTGGGGGGTATTGCAACTTTTGGCCATTTTGAAGCGAAATTGTTCCTTTGGGGGGTATTGCAACTTTTTGCCATTTTGAAGCGAAATTGTTCCTTTGGGGGGGTATTGCAATTTTTAACCATTTTGAGGCGAAATTGTTCCTTTGGGGGGGTATTGCAACTTTTGGCCATTTTGAAGCGAAATTGTTCCTTTCGGGGGGTATTGCAACTTTTCGGCATTTTGAGGCGAAATTGTTCCTTTGGGGGGGTATTGCAACTTTTGGCCATATTGAAGCGAAATTGTTCCTTTGGGGGGGTATTGCAATTTTTAACCATTTTGAGGTGAAATTGTTCCTTTGGGGGGTATTGCAACGTTTGGCCATTTTGAAGCGAAATTGTTCCTTTGGGGGGTATTGCAATTTTTTGCCATTTTGAGGCGAAATTGTTCCTTTGGGGGGTATTGCAACTTTTGGCCATTTTGAAGCGAAATTGTTCCTTTGGGGGGGTATTGCATTTTTTTGCCATTTTAAGGCGAAATTGTTCCTTCGGGGGGGTATTGCAACTTTTCGGCATTTTGAGGCAAAATTGTTCCTTTGGGGGGTATTGCAATTTTTTGCCATTTTGAGGCGAAATTGTTCCTTTGGGGGGGTATTGCAACTTTTCAGCATTTTGAAGCGAAATTGTTCCTTTGGGGGGGTATTGCAATTTTTTGCCATTTTGAGGCGAAATTGTTCCTTTGGGGGGGTATTGCAACTTTTGGCCATTTTGAAGCGAAATTGTTCCTTTGGGGGGGTATTGCAATTTTTTGCCATTTTGAGGCGAAATTGTTCCTTTGGGGGGGTATTGCAACTTTTGGCCATTTTGAAGCGAAATTGTTCCTTTCGGGGGGCATTGCAACTTTTCAGCATTTTGAGGCGAAATTGTTCCTTTGGGTGGGTATTGCAATTTTTTGCCATTTTGAGGCGAAATTGTTCCTTTGGGGGGGTATTGCAACTTTTGGCCATTTTGAAGCGAAATTGTTCCTTTCGGGGGGTATTGCAACTTTTCGGCATTTTGAGGCGAAATTGTTCCTTTGGGGGGGTATTGCAACTTTTGGCCATATTGAAGCGAAATTGTTCCTTTGGGGGGGTATTGCAATTTTTAACCATTTTGAGGTGAAATTGTTCCTTTGGGGGGTATTGCAACGTTTGGCCATTTTGAAGCGAAATTGTTCCTTTCGGGGGGTATTGCAACTTTTCGGCATTTTGAAGCGAAATTGTTCCTTTGGGGGGTATTGCAATTTTTTGCCATTTTGAGGCGAAATTGTTCCTTTGGGGGGTATTGCAACTTTTGGCCATTTTGAAGCGAAATTGTTCCTTTGGGGGGGTATTGCAATTTTTTTTCATTTTGAGGCGAAATTGTTCCTTTGGGGGGGTATTGCAAATTTTGGCCATTTTGAAGCGAAATTGTTCCTTTGGGGGGGTATTGCATTTTTTTGCCATTTTAAGGCGAAATTGTTCCTTCGGGGGGGTATTGCAACTTTTCGGCATTTTGAGGCGAAATTGTTCCTTTTGGGGGGGTATTGCAATTTTTTGCCATTTTGAGGCGAAATTGTTCCTTTGGGGGGGTATTGCAACTTTTGGCCATTTTGAAGCGAAATTGTTCCTTTGGGGGGGTATTGCAATTTTTTGCCATTTTGAGGCGAAATTGTTCCTTTGGGGGGGTATTGCAACTTTTGGCCATTTTGAAGCGAAATTGTTCCTTTGGGGGGGTATTGCAATTTTTAACCATTTTGAGGCGAAATTTTTCCTTTGGGGGGGTATTGCAACTTTTGGCCATTTTGAAGTGAAATTGTTCCTTTCGGGGGGTATTGCAACTTTTGGCCTTTTTGAGGCGAAATTGTTCGTTTGGGGGGGTATTGCAACTTTTGGCCATTTTGAAGCGAAATTGTTCCTTTGGGGGGTATTGCAACTTCTCGGCATTTTGAGGCGAAATTGTTCCTTGGGGGGGTATTGCAACTTTTGGCCATTTTGAAGCGAAATTGTTCCTTTGGGGGGTATTGCAATTTTTAACCATTTTGA
Source organism: Anomaloglossus baeobatrachus (assembly GCF_048569485.1). Taxonomy (NCBI): domain Eukaryota; kingdom Metazoa; phylum Chordata; class Amphibia; order Anura; family Aromobatidae; genus Anomaloglossus; species Anomaloglossus baeobatrachus. The sequence goes on along the minus strand of NW_027441848.1, from coordinate 244,727 downwards.
GGCGAAATTGTTCCTTTGGGGGGGTATTGCAACTTTTGGCCATTTTGAAGTGAAATTGTTCCTTTCGGGGGGTATTGCAACTTTTCAGCATTTTGAAGCGAAATTGTTCCTTTGGGGGGGTATTGCAATTTTTTGCCATTTTGAGGCGAAATTGTTCCTTTGGGGGGGTATTGCAACTTTTGGCCATTTTGAAGCGAAATTGTTCCTTTGGGGGGGTATTGCAATTTTTTGCCATTTTGAGGCGAAATTGTTCCTTTGGGGGGGTATTGCAACTTTTGGCCATATTGAAGCGAAATTGTTCCTTTGGGGGGTTTTTACAATTTTTGGCCATTTTGAGGCGAAATTGTTCCTTTCGGGGGGTATTGCAACTTTTCGGCATTTTGAGGCGAAATTGTTCCTTTAGGGGGGTATTGCAACTTTTGGCCATTTTGAAGCGAAATTGTTCCTTTGGGGGGGTATTGCAACTTTTCGGCATTTTGAGGCGAAATTGTTCCTTTGGGGGGGTATTGCAACTTTTGGCCATTTTGAAGCGAAATTGTTCCTTTGGGGGGGTATTGCAACTTTTGGCCATTTTGAAGCGAAATTGTTCCTTTGGGGGGGTATTGCAATTTTTTGCCATTTTGAGGCGAAATTGTTCCTTTGGGGGGGTATTGCAACTTTTTGCCATTTTGAAGTGAAATTGTTCCTTTCGGGGGGTATTGCAACTTTTCAGCATTTTGAAGCGAAATTGTTCCTTTGGGGGGGTATTGCAATTTTTTGCCATTTTGAGGCGAAATTGTTCCTTTGGGGGGGTATTGCAACTTTTGGCCATTTTGAAGCGAAATTGTTCCTTTGGGGGGGTATTGCAATTTTTTGCCATTTTGAGGCGAAATTGTTCCTTTGGGGGGGCATTGCAACTTTTGGCCATATTGAAGCGAAATTGTTCCTTTGGGGGGTTTTTACAATTTTTGGCCATTTTGAGGCGAAATTGTTCCTTTCGGGGGGTATTGCAACTTTTCGGCATTTTGAGGCGAAATTGTTCCTTTAGGGGGGTATTGCAACTTTTGGCCATTTTGAAGCGAAATTGTTCCTTTGGGGGGGTATTGCAATTTTTTGCATTTTGAGGCGAAATTGTTCCTTTGGGGGGGTATTGCAACTTTTGGCCATTTTGAAGCGAAATTGTTCTTTTGGGGGGGTATTGCAACTTTTCGGCATTTTGAGGCGAAATTGTTCCTTTGGGGGGGTATTGCAATTTTTTGCCATTTAGAGGCGAAATTGTTCCTTTGGGGGGGTATTGCAACTTTTGGCCATTTTGAAGCGAAATTGTTCCTTTCGGGGGGTATTGCAACTTTTCGGCATTTTGAGGCGAAATTGTTCCTTTGGGGGGGTATTGCAACTTTTGGCCATTTTGAAGCAAAATTGTTCCTTTGGGGGGGTATTGCAACTTTTGGCCATTTTGAAGCGAAATTGTTCCTTTGGGGGGGTATTGCAATTTTTTGCCATTTTGAGGCGAAATTGTTCCTTTGGGGGGGTATTGCAACTTTTGGCCATTTTGAAGCGAAATTGTTCCTTTCGGGGGGTATTGCAACTTTTCAGCATCTTGAGGCGAAATTGTTCCTTTGGGGGGGTATTGCAAATTTTTGCCATTTTGAGGCGAAATTGTTCCTTTGGGGGGTATTGCAACTTTTGGCCATTTTAAAGCGAAATTGTTCCTTTGGTGGGGTATTGCAACTTTTCGGCATTTTGAGACGAAATTGTTCCTTTGGGGGTATTGCATTTTTTTGCCATTTTGAGGCGAAATTGTTCCTTTGGGGGGGTATTGCAATTTTTTGCCATTTTGAGGCGAAATTGTTCCTTTGCGGGGGTATTGCAACTTTTCGGCATTTTGAGGCGAAATTGTTCCTTTGGGGGGTATTGCAATTTTTTTTCCATTTTGAGGCGTAATTGTTCCTTTGAGGGGGTATTGCAACTTTTGGCCATTTTGAAGCGAAATTGTTCCTTTCGGGGGGTATTGCAACTTTTCGGCATTTTGAAGCGAAATTGTTCCTTTGGGGGGTATTGCAATTTTTTGCCATTTTGAGGCGAAATTGTTCCTTTGGGGGGGTATTGCAACTTTTGGCCATTTTGAAGCGAAATTGTTCCTTTGGGGGGGTATTGCAACTTTTGGCCTTTTTGAGGCGAAATTGTTCCTTTGGGGGGGTATTGCAACTTTTGGCCATTTTGAAGCAAAATTGTTCCTTTGGGGGGGTATTGCAACTTTTCGGCATTTTGAGGCGAAATTGTTCCTTTGGGGGGGTATTGCAATTTTTTGCCATTTTGAGGCGAAATTGTTCCTTTGGGGGGTATTGCAACTTTTGGCCATTTTGAAGCGAAATTGTTCCTTTGGGGGGGTATTGCAATTTTTAACCATTTTGAGGCGAAATTGTTCCTTTGGGGGGGTATTGCAACTTTTGGCCATTTTGAAGTGAAATTGTTCCTTTCGGGGGGTATTGCAACTTTTCAGCATTTTGAAGCGAAATTGTTCCTTTGGGGGGGTATTGCAATTTTTTGCCATTTTGAGGCGAAATTGTTCCTTTGGGGGGGTATTGCAACTTTTGGCCATTTTGAAACGAAATTGTTCCTTTGGGGGGGTATTGCAATTTTTTGCCATTTTGAGGCGAAATTGTTCCTTTGGGGGGGTATTGCAACTTTTGGCCATATTGAAGCGAAATTGTTCCTTTGGGGGGTTTTTACAATTTTTGGCCATTTTGAGGCGAAATTGTTCCTTTCGGGGGGTATTGCAACTTTTCGGCATTTTGAGGCGAAATTGTTCCTTTGGGGGGGTATTGCAACTTTTGGCCATTTTGAAGCGAAATTGTTCCTTTGGGGGGGTATTGCAATTTTTTGCCATTTTGAGGCGAAATTGTTCCTTTGGGGGTGTATTGCAATTTTTTGCCATTTTGAGGCGAAATTGTTCCTTTGGGGGGGTATTGCAACTTTTGGCCATTTTGAAGCGAAATTGTTCCTTTGGGGGGTATTGCAAATTTTCGGCATTTTTAGGCGAAATTGTTCCTTTGGGGGGTATTGCAACTTTTGGCCATTTTGAAGCGAAATTGTTCCTTTGGGGGGTATTGCAACTTTTTGCCATTTTGAAGCGAAATTGTTCCTTTGTGGGGGTATTGCAACTTTTCGGCATTTTGAGGCGAAATTGTTCCTTTGGGGGGGTATTGCAATTTTTTGCCATTTTGAGGCGAAATTGTTCCTTTGGGGGGGTATTGCAACTTTTGGCCATTTTGAAGCGAAATTGTTCCTTTCGGAGGGTATTGCAACTTTTCGGCATTTTGAGGCGAAATTGTTCCTTTGGGGGGGTATTGCAACTTTTGGCCATATTGAAGCGAAATTGTTCCTTTGGGTGGGTATTGCAATTTTTAACCATTTTGAGGTGAAATTGTTCCTTTGGGGGGGTATTTCTAAGTTTGGCCATTTTAAAGCGAAATTGTTCCTTTCGGGGGGTATTGCAACTTTTCGGCATTTTGAAGCGAAATTGTTCCTTTGGGGGGTATTGCAATTTTTTGCCATTTTGAGGCGAAATTGTTCCTTTGGGGGGTATTGCAACTTTTGGCCATTTTGAAGCGAAATTGTTCCTTTGGGGGGGTATTGCAATTTTTTTTTCATTTTGAGGCGAAATTGTTCCTTTGGGGGGGGTATTGCAAATTTTGGCCATTTTGAAGCGAAATTGTTCCTTTGGGGGGGTATTGCATTTTTTTGCCATTTTAAGGCGAAATTGTTCCTTTGGGGGGGTATTGCAACTTTTGGCCATTTTGAAGCGAAATTGTTCCTTTGGGGGGGTATTGCAATTTTTTGCCATTTTGAGGCGAAATTGTTCCTTTGGGGGTGTATTGCAATTTTTTGCCATTTTGAGGCAAAATTGTTCCTTTGGGGGGGTATTGCAACTTTTGGCCATTTTGAAGCGAAATTGTTCCTTTGGGGGGTATTGCAAATTTTCGGCATTTTGAGGCGAAATTGTTCCTTTGGGGGGTATTGCAACTTTTGGCCATTTTGAAGCGAAATTGTTACTTTGGGGGGTATTGCAACTTTTTGCCATTTTGAAGCGAAATTGTTCCTTTGGGGGGGTATTGCAACTTTTCGGCATTTTGAGGCGAAATTGTTCCTTTAAGGGGGTATTGCAATTTTTTGCCATTTTGAGGCGAAATTGTACCTTTGGGGGGAATTGCAATTTTTAACCATTTTGAGGTGAAATTGTTCCTTTGGGGGGGTATTGCAACTTTTCGGCATTTTGAAGCGAAATTGTTCCTTTGGGGGGTATTGCACTTTTTTTGCCATTTTGAGGCGAAATTGTTCCTTTGGGGGGTATTGCAACTTTTGGCCATTTTAAAGCGAAATTGTTCCTTTGGGGGGATATTGCAATTTATTTTTCATTTTGAGGCGAAATTGTTCCTTTGGGGGGGTATTGCAAATTTTGGCCATTTTGAAGCGAAATTGTTCCTTTGGGGGGGTATGGCAACTTTTCGGCATTTGGAGGCGAAATTGTTCCTTTGGGGGGGTATTGCAACTTTTGGCCTTTTTGAGGCGAAATTGTTCCTTTGGGGGGGTATTGCAACTTTTGGCCATTTTGAAGCAAAATTGTTCCTTTGGGGGGGTATTGCAACTTTTCGGCATTTTGAGGCGAAATTGTTCCTTTGGGGGGGTATTGCAATTTTTTGCCATTTTAAAGCGAAATTGTTCCTTTGGGGGGTATTGCAACTTTTGGCCATTTTGAAGCGAAATTGTTCCTTTGGGGGGGTATTGCAATTTTTAACCATTTTGAGGCGAAATTGTTCCTTTGGGGGGGTATTGCAACTTTTGGCCATTTTGAAGTGAAATTGTTCCTTTCGGGGGGTATTGCAACTTTTCAGCATTTTGAAGCGAAATTGTTCCTTTGGGGGGGTATTGCAATTTTTTGCCATTTTGAGGCGAAATTGTTCCTTTGGGGGGGTATTGCAACTTTTGGCCATTTTGAAGCGAAATTGTTCCTTTGGGGGGGTATTGCAACTTTTTGCCATTTTGAGGCGAAATTGTTCCTTTGGGGGGGGTAGTGCAACTTTTGGCCATATTGAAGCGAAATTGTTCCTTTGGGGGGTTTTTACAATTTTTGGCCATTTTGAGGCGAAATTGTTCCTTTCGGGGGGTATTGCAACTTTTCGTCATTTTGAGGCGAAATTGTTCCTTTGGGGGGGTATTGCAACTTTTGGCCATTTTGAAGCGAAATTGTTCCTTTGGGGGGGTATTGCAATTTTTTGCCATTTTGAGGCGAAATTGTTCCTTTGGGGGTGTATTGCAATTTTTTGCCATTTTGAGGCGAAATTGTTCCTTTGGGGGGGATTGCAACTTTTGGCCATTTTGAAGCGAAATTGTTCCTTTGGGGGGTATTGCAAATTTTCAGCATTTTTAGGCGAAATTGTTCCTTTGGGGGGTATTGCAACTTTTGGCCATTTTGAAGCGAAATTGTTCCTTTGGGGGGTATTGCAACTTTTTGCCATTTTGAAGCGAAATTGTTCCTTTGTGGGGGTATTGCAACTTTTCGGCATTTTGAGGCGAAATTGTTCCTTTGGGGGGGTATTGCAATTTTTTGCCATTTTGAGGCGAAATTGTTCCTTTGGGGGGGTATTGCAACTTTTGGCCATTTTGAAGCGAAATTGTTCCTTTCGGAGGGTATTGCAACTTTTCGGCATTTTGAGGCGAAATTGTTCCTTTGGGGGGGTATTGCAACTTTTGGCCATATTGAAGCGAAATTGTTCCTTTGGGTGGGTATTGCAATTTTTAACCATTTTGAGGTGAAATTGTTCCTTTGGGGGGGTATTGCAAAGTTTGGCCATTTTAAAGCGAAATTGTTCCTTTCGGGGGGTATTGCAACTTTTCGGCATTTTGAAGCGAAATTGTTCCTTTGGGGGGTATTGCAATTTTTTGCCATTTTGAGGCGAAATTGTTCCTTTGGGGGGTATTGCAACTTTTGGCCATTTTGAAGCGAAATTGTTCCTTTGGGGGGGTATTGCAATTTTTTTTTCATTTTGAGGCGAAATTGTTCCTTTGGGGGGGGTATTGCAAATTTTGGCCATTTTGAAGCGAAATTGTTCCTTTGGGGGGGTATTGCATTTTTTTGCCATTTTAAGGCGAAATTGTTCCTTTGGGGGGGTATTGCTACTTTTGGCCATTTTGAAGCGAAATTGTTCCTTTGGGGGGGTATTGCAATTTTTTGCCATTTTGAGGCGAAATTGTTCCTTTGGGGGTGTATTGCAATTTTTTGCCATTTTGAGGCAAAATTGTTCCTTTGGGGGGGTATTGCAACTTTTGGCCATTTTGAAGCGAAATTGTTCCTTTGGGGGGTATTGCAAATTTTCGGCATTTTGAGGCGAAATTGTTCCTTTGGGGGGTATTGCAACTTTTGGCCATTTTGAAGCGAAATTGTTACTTTGGGGGGTATTGCAACTTTTTGCCATTTTGAAGCGAAATTGTTCCTTTGGGGGGGTATTGCAACTTTTCGGCATTTTGAGGCGAAATTGTTCCTTTAAGGGGGTATTGCAATTTTTTGCCATTTTGAGGCGAAATTGTACCTTTGGGGGGGTATTGCAACTTTTGGCCTTTTTGAGGCGAAATTGTTCCTTTAAGGGGTATTGCAACGTTTGGCCATTTTGAAGCGAAATTGTTCCTTTCGGGGGGTATTGCAACTTTTCGGCATTTTGAAGCGAAATTGTTCCTTTGGGGGGTATTGCAATTTTTTGCCATTTTGAGGCGAAATTGTTCCTTTGGGGGGTATTGCAACTTTTGGCCATTTTGAAGCGAAATTGTTCCTTTGGGGGGATATTGCAATTTTTTTTTCATTTTGAGGCGAAATTGTTCCTTTGGGGGGGTTTTCCAAATTTTGGCCATTTTGAAGCGAAATTGTTCCTTTGGGGGGGTATTGCAACTTTTCGGCATTTTGAGGCGAAATTGTTCCTTTGGGGGGTATTGCAATTTTTTGCCATTTTGAGGCGAAATTGTTCCTTTGGGGGGGTATTGCAATTTTTTGCCATTTTGAGGCGAAATTGTTCCTTTGGGGGGGTATTGCAACTTTTGGCCTTTTTGAAGCGAAATTGTTCCTTTGGGGGGTATTGCAACTTCTCGGCATTTTGAGGCGAAATTGTTCCTTGGGGGGGTATTGCAACTTTTGGCCATTTTGAAGCGAAATTGTTCCTTTGGTGGGTATTGCAACTTCTCGGCATTTTGAGGCGAAATTGTTCCTTGGGGGGTATTGCAACTTTTGGCCATTTTGAAGCGAAATTGTTCCTTTGGGGGGATATTGCAATTTTTTTTTCATTTTGAGGCGAAATTGTTCCTTTGGGGGGGTATTGCAAATTTTGGCCATTTTGAAGCGAAATTGTTCCTTTGGGGGGGTATTGCAACTTTTCGGCATTTTGAGGCGAAATTGTTCCTTTGGGGGGGTATTGCGATTTTTTGCCATTTTGAGGCGAAATTGTTCCTTTGGGGGGTATTGCAACTTCTCGGCATTTTGAGGCGAAATTTTTCCTTTGGGGGGGTATTGCAACTTTTGGCCATTTTAAAGTGAAATTGTTCCTTTCGGGGGGTATTGCAACTTTTGGCCTTTTTGAGGCGAAATTGTTCGTTTGGGGGGGTATTGCAACTTTTGGCCATTTTGAAGCGAAATTGTTCCTTTGGTGGGTATTGCAACTTCTCGGCATTTTGAGGCGAAATTGTTCCTTGGGGGGGTATTGCAACTTTTGGCCATATTGAAGCGAAATTGTTCCTTTGGGGGGTTTTTACAATTTTTGGCCATTTTGAGGCGAAATTGTTCCTTTCGGGGGGTATTGCAACTTTTCGGCATTTTGAGGCGAAATTGTTCCTTTAGGGGGGTATTGCAACTTTTGGCCATTTTGAAGCGAAATTGTTCCTTTGGGGGGGTATTGCAATTTTTTGCATTTTGAGGCGAAATTGTTCCTTTGGGGGGGTATTGCAACTTTTGGCCATTTTGAAGCGAAATTGTTCCTTTGGGGGGGTTTTGCAATTTTTTGCCATTTTAAAGCGAAATTGTTCCTTTGGGGGGGGTATTGCAACTGTTGGCCATTTTGAAGCGAAATTGTTTCTTTCGGGGGGTATTGCAACTTTTCGGCATTTTGAGGCGAAATTGTTCCTTTGGGGGGGTATTGCAACTTTTGGCCATTTTGAAGCGAAATTGTTCCTTTGGGGGGGTATTGCAACTTTTGGCCATTTTGAAGCGAAATTGTTCCTTTGGGGGGGTATTGCAATTTTTTGCCATTTTGAGGCGAAATTGTTCCTTTGGGGGGGTATTGCAACTTTTGGCCATTTTGAAGCGAAATTGTTCCTTTCGGGGGGTATTGCAACTTTTCAGCATTTTGAGGCGAAATTGTTCCTTTGGGGGGTATTGCAAATTTTTGCCATTTTGAGGCGAAATTGTTCCTTTGGGGGGTATTGCAACTTTTGGCCATTTTGAACCGAAATTGTTCCTTTGGGGGGGTATTGCAACTTTTCGGCATTTTGAGGCGAAATTGTTCCTTTGGGGGGTATTGCATTTTTTTGCCATTTTGAGGCGAAATTGTTCCTTTGGGGGGGTATTGCCATTTTGAGGCGAAATTGTTCCTTTGGTGGGGTATTGCAACTTTTGGCCTTTTTGAGGCGAAATTGTTCCTTTGGGGGGGTATTGCAACTTTTGGCCATTTTGAAGCGAAATTGTTCCTTTGGGGGGGTATTGCAACTTTTCGGCATTTTGAGGCGAAATTGTTCCTTTGGGGGGTATTGCAATTTTTTGCCATTTTGAGGCGAAATTGTTCCTTTGGGGGGTATTGCAACTTTTGGCCATTTTGAAGCGAAATTGTTCCTTTGGGGGGGTATTGCAACTTTTCGGCATTTTGAGGCGAAATTGTTCCTTTGGGGGGAAATTGCAATTTTTTGCCATTTTGAGGCGAAATTGTTCCTTTGGGGGGGTATTGCAATTTTTTGCCATTTTGAGGCGAAATTGTTCCTTTGCGGGGGTATTGCAACTTTTCGGCATTTTGAGGCGAAATTGTTCCTTTGGGGGGTATTGCAATTTTTTTTCCATTTTGAGGCGTAATTGTTCCTTTGGGGGGGTATTGCAACTTTTGGCCATTTTGAAGCGAAATTGTTCCTTTCGGGGGGTATTGCAACTTTTCGGCATTTTGAAGCGAAATTGTTCCTTTGGGGGGTATTGCATTTTTTTGCCATTTTGAGGCGAAATTGTTCCTTTGGGGGGGTATTGCAATTTTTTGCCATTTTGAGGCGAAATTGTTCCTTTGGGGGGGTATTGCAACTTTTGGCCTTTTTGAGGCGAAATTGTTCCTTTGGGGGGGTATTGCAACTTTTCAGCATTTTGAAGCGAAATTGTTCCTTTGGGGGTTATTGCAATTTTTTGCCATTTTGAGGCGAAATTGTTCCTTTGGGGGGGTATTGCAACTTTTGGCCATTTTGAAGCGAAATTGTTCCTTTGGGGGGGTATTGCAATTTTTTGCCATTTTGAGGAGAAATTGTTCCTTTGGGGGTGTATTGCAATTTTTTGCCATTTTGAGGCGAAATTGTTCCTTTGGGGGGGTATTGCAACTTTTGGCCATTTTGAAGCGAAATTGTTCCTTTGGGGGGTATAGCAAATTTTCGGCATTTTGAGGCGAAATTGTTCCTTTGGGGGGTATTGCAACTTTTGGCCATTTTAAAGCGAAATTGTTCCTTTGGGGGGTATTGCAACTTTTTGCCATTTTGAGGCGAAATTGTTCCTTTGGGGGGGTATTGCAACTTTTCGGCATTTTGAGGCGAAATTGTTCCTTTGGGGGGGTATTGCAATTTTTTGCCATTTTGAGGCGAAATTGTTCCATTGGGGGGGTATTGCAACTTTTCGGCATTTTGAGGCGAAATTGTTCCTTTGGGGGGGTATTGCAACTTTTGGCCATATTGAAGCGAAATTGTTCCTTTGGGGGGGTATTGCAATTTTTAACCATTTTGAGGTGAAATTGTTCCTTTGGGGGGGTATTGCAACTTTTGGCCATTTTGAAGCGAAATTGTTCCTTTCGGGGGGTATTGCAACTTTTCGGCATTTTGAAGCGAAATTGTTCCTTTGGGGGGTATTGCAATTTTTTGCCATTTTGAAGCGAAATTGTTCCTTTGGGGGGGTATTGCAAATTTTGGCCATTTTGAAGTGAAATTGTTCCTTTGGGGGGGTATTGCATTTTTTTGATATTTTAAGGCGAAATTGTTCCTTTGGGGGGGTATTGCAACTTTTCGGCATTTTGAGGCGAAATTGTTCCTTTGGGGGGGTATTGCAATTTTTTTGCCATTTTGAGGTGAAATTGTTCCTTTAGGGGGGTATAGCAAATTTTGGCCATTTTGAAGCGAAATTGTTCCTTTGGGGGGTATTGCAAATTTTTGCCATTTTGAGGCGAAATTGTTCCTTTGGGGGGTATTGCAACTTTTGGCCATTTTGAACCGAAATTGTTCCTTTGGGGGGGTATTGCAACTTTTCGGCATTTTGAGGCGAAATTGTTCCTTTGGGGGGTATTGCATTTTTTTGCCATTTTGAGGCGAAATTGTTCCTTTGGGGGGGTATTGCCATTTTTTGCCATTTTGAGGCGAAATTGTTCCTTTGGTGGGGTATTGCAACTTTTGGCCTTTTTGAGGCGAAATTGTTCCTTTGGGGGGGTATTGCAACTTTTGGCCATTTTGAAGCGAAATTGTTCCTTTGGGGGGGTATTGCAACTTTTCGGCATTTTGAGGCGAAATTGTTCCTTTGGGGGGTATTGCAATTTTTTGCCATTTTGAGGCGAAATTGTTCCTTTGGGGGGTATTGCAACTTTTGGCCATTTTGAAGCGAAATTGTTCCTTTGGGGGGGTATTGCAACTTTTCGGCATTTTGAGGCGAAATTGTTCCTTTGGGGGGGTATTGCAATTTTTTGCCATTTTGAGGTGAAATTGTTCCTTTGGGGGGGTATTGCAATTTTTTGCCATTTTGAGGCGAAATTGTTCCTTTGCGGGGGTATTGCAACTTTTCGGCATTTTGAGGCGAAATTGTTCCTTTGGGGGGTATTGCAATTTTTTTTCCATTTTGAGGCGTAATTGTTCCTTTGGGGGGGTATTGCAACTTTTGGCCATTTTGAAGCGAAATTGTTCCTTTCGGGGGGTATTGCAACTTTTCGGCATTTTGAAGCGAAATTGTTCCTTTGGGGGGTATTGCAATTTTTTGCCATTTTGAGGCGAAATTGTTCCTTTGGGGGGGTATTGCAACTTTTGGCCATTTTGAAGCGAAATTGTTCCTTTGGGGGGTATTGCATTTTTTTGCCATTTTGAGGCGAAATTGTTCCTTTGGGGGGGTATTGCAATTTTTTGCCATTTTGAGGCGAAATTGTTCCTTTGGGGGGGTATTGCAACTTTTGGCCTTTTTGAGGCGAAATTGTTCCTTTGGGGGGGTATTGCAACTTTTCAGCATTTTGAAGCGAAATTGTTCCTTTGGGGGTTATTGCAATTTTTTGCCATTTTGAGGCGAAATTGTTCCTTTGGGGGGGTATTGCAACTTATGGCCATTTTGAAGCGAAATTGTTCCTTTGGGGGGGTATTGCAATTTTTTGCCATTTTGAGGCGAAATTGTTCCTTTGGGGGTGTATTGCAATTTTTTGCCATTTTGAGGCGAAATTGTTCCTTTGGGGGGTATTGCAACTTTTGGCCATTTTGAAGCGAAATTGTTCCTTTGGGGGGTATAGCAAATTTTCGGCATTTTGAGGCGAAATTGTTCCTTTGGGGGGTATTGCAACTTTTGGCCATTTTAAAGCGAAATTGTTCCTTTGGGGGGTATTGCAACTTTTTGCCATTTTGAGGCGAAATTGTTCCTTTGGGGGGGTATTGCAACTTTTCGGCATTTTGAGGCGAAATTGTTCCTTTGGGGGGTATTGCAATTTTTTGCCATTTTGAGGCAAAATTGTTCCATTGGGGGGGTATTGCAACTTTTCGGCATTTTGAGGCGAAATTGTTCCTTTGGGGGGGTATTGCAACTTTTGGCCATATTGAAGCGAAATTGTTCCTTTGGGGGGGTATTGCAATTTTTAACTATTTTGAGGTGAAATTGTTCCTTTGGGGGGGTATTGCAACTTTTGGCCATTTTGAAGCGAAATTGTTCCTTTCGGGGGGTATTGCAACTTTTCGGCATTTTGAAGCGAAATTGTTCCTTTGGGGGGTATTGCAATTTTTTGCCATTTTGAAGCGAAATTGTTCCTTTGGGGGGGTATAGCAATTTTTTTTTTCATTTTGAGGCGAAATTGTTCCTTTGGGGGGGTATTGCAAATTTTGGCCATTTTGAAGTGAAATTGTTCCTTTGGGGGGGTATTGCATTTTTTTGATATTTTAAGGCGAAATTGTTCCTTTGGGGGGGTATTGCAACTTTTCGGCATTTTGAGGCGAAATTGTTCCTTTGGGGGGGTATAGCAAATTTTGGCCATTTTGAAGCGAAATTGTTCCTTTGGGGGGTATTGCATTTTTTTGCCATTTTGAGGCGAAATTGTTCCTTTGGGGGGGTATTGCAACTTTTGGCCATTTGGAAGCGAAATTGTTCCTTTGGGGGGTATTGCAACTTCTCGGCATTTTAAGGCGAAATTGTTCCTTGGGGGGGTATTGCAACTTTTGGCCATTTTGAAGCGAAATTGTTCCTTTCGGGGGGTATTGCAATTTTTAACCATTTTGAGGCGAAATTGTTCCTTTGGGGGGGTATTGCAACTTTTGGCCATTTTGAAGCGAAATTGTTCCTTTCGGGGGGTATTGCAACTTTTCAGCATTTTGAGGCGAAATTGTTCCTTTGGGGGGGTATTGCAATTTTTTGCCATTTTGAGGCGAAATTGTTCCTTTGGGGGGTATTGCAACTTCTCGGCATTTTGAGGCGAAATTGTTCCTTGGGGGGGTATTGCAACTTTTGGCCATTTTGAAGCGAAATTGTTCCTTTGGGGGGGTATTGCAATTTTTAACCATTTTGAGGCGAAATTTTTCCTTTGGGGGGGTATTGCAACTTTTGGCCATTTTAAAGTGAAATTGTTCCTTTCGGGGGGTATTGCAACTTTTGGCCTTTTTGAGGCGAAATTGTTCGTTTGGGGGGGTATTGCAACTTTTGGCCATTTTGAAGCGAAATTGTTCCTTTGGTGGGTATTGCAACTTCTCGGCATTTTGAGGCGAAATTGTTCCTTGGGGGGGTATTGCAACTTTTGGCCATTTTGAAGCGAAATTGTTCCTTTGGGGGGGTATTGCAATTTTTTGCCATTTTGAGGCGAAATTGTTCCTTTGGGGGGGGGTATTGCAACTTTTGGCCATATTAAAGCGAAATTGTTCCTTTGGGGGGTTTTTACAATTTTTGGCCATTTTGAGGCGAAATTGTTCCTTTCGGGGGGTATTGCAACTTTTCGGCATTTTGAGGCGAAATTGTTCCTTTAGGGGGGTATTGCAACTTTTGGCCATTTTGAAGCGAAATTGTTCCTTTGGGGGGGTATTGCAATTTTTTGCATTTTGAGGCGAAATTGTTCCTTTGGGGGGTATTGCAACTTCTCGGCATTTTGAGGCGAAATTGTTCCTTTGGGGGGGGTATTGCAACTTTTGGCCATTTTGAAGCGAAATTGTTCCTTTCGGGGGGTATTGCAACTTTTCGGCATTTTGAGGCGAAATTGTTCCTTTGGGGGGGTATTGCAACTTTTGGCCATTTTGAAGCGAAATTGTTCCTTTGGGGGGGTATTGCAACTTTTGGCCATTTTGAGGCGAAATTGTTCCTTTGGGGGGTATTGCAATTTTTTTTCCATTTTGAGGCGTAATTGTTCCTTTGGGGGGGTATTGCAACTTTTGGCCATTTTGAAGCGAAATTGTTCTTTTCGGGGGGTATTGCAACTTTTCGGCATTTTGAAGCGAAATTGTTCCTTTGGGGGGTATTGCAATTTTTTGCCATTTTGAGGCGAAATTGTTCCTTTGGGGGGGTATTGCAACTTTTGGCCATTTTGAAGCGAAATTGTTCCTTTGGGGGGGTATTGCATTTTTTTGCCATTTTGAGGCGAAATTGTTCCTTTGGGGGGGTATTGCAATTTTTTGCCATTTTGAGGCGAAATTGTTCCTTTGGGGGGGTATTGCAACTTTTGGCCTTTTTGAGGCGAAATTGTTCCTTTGGGGGGGTATTGCAACTTTTCAGCATTTTGAAGCGAAATTGTTCCTTTGGGGGTTATTGCAATTTTTTGCCATTTTGAGGCGAAATTGTTCCTTTGGGGGGTATTGCAACTTTTGGCCATTTTGAAGCGAAATTGTTCCTTTGGGGGGGTATTGCAATTTTTTGCCATTTTGAGGCGAAATTGTTCCTTTGGGGGTGTATTGCAATTTTTTGCCATTTTGAGGCGAAATTGTTCCTTTGGGGGGTATTGCAACTTTTGGCCATTTTGAAGCGAAATTGTTCCTTTGGGGGGTATAGCAAATTTTCGGCATTTTGAGGCGAAATTGTTCCTTTGGGGGGTATTGCAACTTTTGGCCATTTTAAAGCGAAATTGTTCCTTTGGGGGGTATTGCAACTTTTTGCCATTTTGAGGCGAAATTGTTCCTTTGGGGGGGTATTGCAACTTTTGGCCATTTTGAAGCGAAATTGTTCCTTTGGGGGGGTATTGCAACTTTTCGGCATTTTGAGGCGAAATTGTTCCTTTGGGGGGGTATTGCAATTTTTTGCCATTTTGAGGCGAAATTGTTCCATTGGGGGGGTATTGCAACTTTTGGCCATTTTGAAGCGAAATTGTTCCTTTCGGGGGGTATTGCAACTTTTCGGCATTTTGAGGCGAAATTGTTCCTTTGGGGGGGTATTGCAACTTTTGGCCATATTGAAGCGAAATTGTTCCTTTGGGGGGGTATTGCAATTTTTAACCATTTTGAGGTGAAATTGTTCCTTTGGGGGGGTATTGCAACTTTTGGCCATTTTGAAGCGAAATTGTTCCTTTCGGGGGGTATTGCAACTTTTCGGCATTTTGAAGCGAAATTGTTCCTTTTGGGGGTATTGCAATTTTTTGCCATTTTGAAGCGAAATTGTTCCTTTGGGGGGGTATAGCAATTTTTTTTTTCATTTTGAGGCGAAATTGTTCCTTTGGGGGGGTATTGCAAATTTTGGCCATTTTGAAGTGAAATTGTTCCTTTGGGGGGGTATTGCATTTTTTTGATATTTTAAGGCGAAATTGTTCCTTTGGGGGGGTATTGCAACTTTTCGGCATTTTGAGGCGAAATTGCTCCTTTGGGGGGGTATTGCAATTTTTTGCCATTTTGAGGTGAAATTGTTCCTTTGGGGGGGTATTGCAACTTTTGGCCTTTTTGAAGTGAAATTGTTCCTTTGGGGGGTATTGCATTTTTTTGCCATTTTGAGGCGAAATTGTTCCTTTGGGGGGGTATTGCAACTTTTGGCCTTTTTGAGGCGAAATTGTTCCTTTGGGGGGGTATTGCAACTTTTGGCCATTTTGAAGCGAAATTGTTCCTTTGGGGGGTATTGCAACTTCTCGGCATTTTGAGGCGAAATTGTTCCTTGGGGGGGTATTGCAACTTTTGGCCATTTTGAAGCGAAATTGTTCCTTTGGGGGGGTATTGCAATTTTAAACCATTTTGACGCGAAATTTTTCCTTTGGGGGGGTATTGCAACTTTTGGCCATTTTGAAGTGAAATTGTTCCTTTCGGGGGGTATTGCAACTTTTGGCCTTTTTGAGGCGAAATTGTTCCTTTGGGGGGTATTGCAACTTTTGGCCATTTTGAAGCGAAATTGTTCCTTTGGGGGGGTATTGCAATTTTTTGCCATTTTGAGGCGAAATTGTTCCTTTGGGGGGGTATTGCAACTTTTGGCCATTTTGAAGCGAAATTGTTCCTTTGGGGGGTTTTTACAATTTTTGGCCATTTTGAGGCGAAATTGTTCCTTTCGGGGGGTATTGCAACTTTTGGCCATTTTGAAGCGAAATTGTTCCTTTGGGGGGGGTATTGCAATTTTTTGCATTTTGAGGCGAAATTGTTCCTTTGGGGGGGTATTGCAACTTTTGGCCATTTTGAAGCGAAATTGTTCCTTTGGGGGGGTATTGCACCTTTTCGGCATTTTGAGGCGAAATTGTTCCTTTGGGGGGGTATTGCAATTTTTTGCCATTTTGAGGCGAAATTGTTCCTTTGGGGGGGTATTGCAACTTTTGGCCATTTTGAAGCGAAATTGTTCCTTTGGGGGGGTATTGCAATTTTTTGCCATTTTGAGGCGAAATTGTTCCTTTGGGGGGGTATTGCAACTTTTGGCCATTTTGAAGCGAAATAGTTCCTTTGGGGGGGTATTGCAATTTTTTGCCATTTTGAAGCGAAATTGTTCCTTTGGGGGGGTATTGCAATTTTTTGCCATTTTGAAGCGAAATTGTTCCTTTCGGGGGGTATTGCAACTTTTCAGCATTTTGAGGCGAAATTGTTCCTTTGGGGGGGTATTGCAATTTTTTGCCATTTTGAGGCGAAATTGTTCCTTTGGGGGGGTATTGCAACTTTTCGGCATTTTGAGGCGAAATTGTTCCTTTGGGGGGTATTGCAATTTTTTTTCCATTTTGAGGCGAAATTGTTCCTTTGGGGGGGTATTGCAACTTTTGGCCATTTTGAAGCGAAATTGTTCCTTTCGGGGGGTATTGCAATTTTTAACCATTTTGAGGCGAAATTGTTCCTTTGGGGGGGTATTGCAACTTTTGGCCATTTTGAAGCGAAATTGTTCCTTTCGGGGGGTATTGCAACTTTTCAGCATTTTGAGGCGAAATTGTTCCTTTGGGGGGGTATTGCAATTTTTTGCCATTTTGAGGCGAAATTGTTCCTTTGGGGGTATTGCAACTTCTCGGCATTTTGAAGCGAAATTGTTCCTTGGGGGGGTATTGCAACTTTTGGCCATTTTGAAGCGAAATTGTTCCTTTGGGGGGGTATTGCAATTTTTAACCATTTTGAGGCGAAATTTTTCCTTTGGGGCGGTATTGCAACTTTTGGCCATTTTGAAGTGAAATTGTTCCTTTCGGGGGGTATTGCAACTTTTGGCCTTTTTGAGGCGAAATTGTTCGTTTGGGGGGGTATTGCAACTTTTGGCCATTTTGAAGCGAAATTGTTCCTTTGGGGGGTATTGCAACTTCTCGGCATTTTGAGGCGAAATTGTTCCTTGGGGGGGTATTGCAACTTTTGGCCATTTTGAAGCGAAATTGTTCCTTTGGGGGGGTATTGCAATTTTTTGCCATTTTGAGGCGAAATTGTTCCTTTGGGGGGGTATTGCAACTTTTGGCCATATTGAAGCGAAATTGTTCCTTTGGGGGGTTTTTACAATTTTTGGCCATTTTGAGGCGAAATTGTTCCTTTCGGGGGGTATTGCAACTTTTGGCCATTTTGAAGCGAAATTGTTCCTTTGGGGGGGTATTGCAATTTTTTGCATTTTGAGTCGAAATTGTTCCTTTGGGGGGGTATTGCAACTTTTGGCCATTTTGAAGCGAAATTGTTCTTTTGGGGGGGTATTGCAACTTTTCGGCATTTTAAGGCGAAATTGTTCCTTTGGGGGGGTATTGCAATTTTTTGCCATTTTGAGGCGAAATTGTTCCTTTGGGGGGGTATTGCAACTTTTGGCCATTTTGAAGCGAAATTGTTCCTTTCGGGGGGTATTGCAACTTTTCGGCATTTTGAGGCGAAATTGTTCCTTTGGGGGGGTATTGCAACTTTTGGCCATTTTGAAGCGAAATTGTTCCTTTGGGGGGGTATTGCAATTTTTTGCCATTTTGAGGCGAAATTGTTCCTTTGGGGGGGTATTGCAACTTTTGGCCATTTTGAAGCGAAATTGTTCCTTTCGGGGGGTATTGCAACTTTTGGCCATTTTGAAGCGAAATTGTTCCTTTCGGGGGGTATTGCAACTTTTCAGCATTTTGAGGCGAAATTGTTCCTTTGGGGGGGTATTGCAAATTTTTGCCATTTTGAAGCGAAATTGTTCCTTTGGGGGGGTATTGCAACTTTTCGGCATTTTGAGGCGAAATTGTTCCTTTGGGGGGTATTGCATTTTTTTGCCATTTTGAGGCGAAATTGTTCCTTTGGGGGGGTATTGCCATTTTTTGCCATTTTGAGGCGAAATTGTTCCTTTGGGGGGGTATTGCAACTTTTGGCCTTTTTGAGGCGAAATTGTTCCTTTGGGGGGGTATTGCAACTTTTGGCCATTTTGAAGCGAAATTGTTCCTTTGGGGGGGTATTGCAACTTTTCGGCATTTTGAGGCGAAATTGTTCCTTTGGGGGGGTATTGCAATTTTTTGCCATTTTGAGGCGTAATTGTTCCTTTGGGGGGGTATTGCAACTTTTGGCCATTTTGAAGCGAAATTGTTCCTTTCGGGGGGTATTGCAACTTTTCGGCATTTTGAAGCGAAATTGTTCCTTTGGGGGGTATTGCAATTTTTTGCCATTTTGAGGCGAAATTGTTCCTTTGGGGGGGTATTGCAACTTTTGGCCATTTTGAAGCGAAATTGTTCCTTTGGGGGGGTATTGCATTTTTTTGCCATTTTGAGGCGAAATTGTTCCTTTGGGGGGGTATTGCAATTTTTTGCCATTTTGAGGCGAAATTGTTCCTTTGGGGGGGTATTGCAACTTTTGGCCTTTTTGAGGCGAAATTGTTCCTTTGGGGGGGTATTGCAACTTTTGGCCATTTTGAAGCAAAATTGTTCCTTTGGGGGGGTATTGCAACTTTTCGGCATTTTGAGGCGAAATTGTTCCTTTGGGGGGGTATTGCAATTTTTTGCCATTTTGAGGCGAAATTGTTCCTTTATGGGGTATTGCAACTTTTGGCCATTTTGAAGCGAAATTGTTCCTTTGGGGGGGTATTGCAACTTTTCGGCATTTTGAGGCGAAATTGTTTCTTGGGGGGGTATTGCAACTTTTGGCCATTTTGAAGCGAAATAGTTCCTTTGGGGGGGTATTGCAATTTTTTGCCATTTTGAAGCGAAATTGTTCCTTTGGGGGGGTATTGCAATTTTTTGCCATTTTGAAGCGAAATTGTTCCTTTCGGGGGGTATTGCAACTTTTCAGCATTTTGAGGCGAAATTGTTCCTTTGGGGGGGTATTGCAATTTTTTGCCATTTTGAGGCGAAATTGTTCCTTTGGGGGGGTATTGCAACTTTTCGGCATTTTGAGGCGAAATTGTTCCTTTGGGGGGTATTGCAATTTTTTTTCCATTTTGAGGCGAAATTGTTCCTTTGGGGGGGTATTGCAACTTTTGGCCATTTTGAAGCGAAATTGTTCCTTTCGGGGGGTATTGCAATTTTTAACCATTTTGAGGCGAAATTGTTCCTTTGGGGGGGTATTGCAACTTTTGGCCATTTTGAAGCGAAATTGTTCCTTTCGGGGGGTATTGCAACTTTTCAGCATTTTGAGGCGAAATTGTTCCTTTGGGGGGGTATTGCAATTTTTTGCCATTTTGAGGCGAAATTGTTCCTTTGGGGGTATTGCAACTTCTCGGCATTTTGAAGCGAAATTGTTCCTTGGGGGGGTATTGCAACTTTTGGCCATTTTGAAGCGAAATTGTTCCTTTGGGGGGGTATTGCAATTTTTAACCATTTTGAGGCGAAATTTTTCCTTTGGGGCGGTATTGCAACTTTTGGCCATTTTGAAGTGAAATTGTTCCTTTCGGGGGGTATTGCAACTTTTGGCCTTTTTGAGGCGAAATTGTTCGTTTGGGGGGGTATTGCAACTTTTGGCCATTTTGAAGCGAAATTGTTCCTTTGGGGGGTATTGCAACTTCTCGGCATTTTGAGGCGAAATTGTTCCTTGGGGGGGTATTGCAACTTTTGGCCATTTTGAAGCGAAATTGTTCCTTTGGGGGGGTATTGCAATTTTTTGCCATTTTGAGGCGAAATTGTTCCTTTGGGGGGGTATTGCAACTTTTGGCCATATTGAAGCGAAATTGTTCCTTTGGGGGGTTTTTACAATTTTTGGCCATTTTGAGGCGAAATTGTTCCTTTCGGGGGGTATTGCAACTTTTGGCCATTTTGAAGCGAAATTGTTCCTTTGGGGGGGTATTGCAATTTTTTGCATTTTGAGTCGAAATTGTTCCTTTGGGGGGGTATTGCAACTTTTGGCCATTTTGAAGCGAAATTGTTCTTTTGGGGGGGTATTGCAACTTTTCGGCATTTTAAGGCGAAATTGTTCCTTTGGGGGGGTATTGCAATTTTTTGCCATTTTGAGGCGAAATTGTTCCTTTGGGGGGGTATTGCAACTTTTGGCCATTTTGAAGCGAAATTGTTCCTTTCGGGGGGTATTGCAACTTTTCGGCATTTTGAGGCGAAATTGTTCCTTTGGGGGGGTATTGCAACTTTTGGCCATTTTGAAGCGAAATTGTTCCTTTGGGGGGGTATTGCAATTTTTTGCCATTTTGAGGCGAAATTGTTCCTTTGGGGGGGTATTGCAACTTTTGGCCATTTTGAAGCGAAATTGTTCCTTTCGGGGGGTATTGCAACTTTTGGCCATTTTGAAGCGAAATTGTTCCTTTCGGGGGGTATTGCAACTTTTCAGCATTTTGAGGCGAAATTGTTCCTTTGGGGGGGTATTGCAAATTTTTGCCATTTTGAAGCGAAATTGTTCCTTTGGGGGGGTATTGCAACTTTTCGGCATTTTGAGGCGAAATTGTTCCTTTGGGGGGTATTGCATTTTTTTGCCATTTTGAGGCGAAATTGTTCCTTTGGGGGGGTATTGCCATTTTTTGCCATTTTGAGGCGAAATTGTTCCTTTGGGGGGGTATTGCAACTTTTGGCCTTTTTGAGGCGAAATTGTTCCTTTGGGGGGGTATTGCAACTTTTGGCCATTTTGAAGCGAAATTGTTCCTTTGGGGGGGTATTGCAACTTTTCGGCATTTTGAGGCGAAATTGTTCCTTTGGGGGGGTATTGCAATTTTTTGCCATTTTGAGGCGTAATTGTTCCTTTGGGGGGGTATTGCAACTTTTGGCCATTTTGAAGCGAAATTGTTCCTTTCGGGGGGTATTGCAACTTTTCGGCATTTTGAAGCGAAATTGTTCCTTTGGGGGGTATTGCAATTTTTTGCCATTTTGAGGCGAAATTGTTCCTTTGGGGGGGTATTGCAACTTTTGGCCATTTTGAAGCGAAATTGTTCCTTTGGGGGGGTATTGCATTTTTTTGCCATTTTGAGGCGAAATTGTTCCTTTGGGGGGGTATTGCAATTTTTTGCCATTTTGAGGCGAAATTGTTCCTTTGGGGGGGTATTGCAACTTTTGGCCTTTTTGAGGCGAAATTGTTCCTTTGGGGGGGTATTGCAACTTTTGGCCATTTTGAAGCAAAATTGTTCCTTTGGGGGGGTATTGCAACTTTTCGGCATTTTGAGGCGAAATTGTTCCTTTGGGGGGGTATTGCAATTTTTTGCCATTTTGAGGCGAAATTGTTCCTTTATGGGGTATTGCAACTTTTGGCCATTTTGAAGCGAAATTGTTCCTTTGGGGGGGTATTGCAACTTTTCGGCATTTTGAGGCGAAATTGTTTCTTGGGGGGGTATTGCAACTTTTGGCCATTTTAAAGCGAAATTGTTCCTTTGGGGGGGTAATGCAATTTTTAACCATTTTGAGGCGAAATTGTTCCTTTGGGGGGGTATTGCAACTTTTGGCCATTTTGAAGCGAAATTGTTCCTTTGGGGGGGTATTGCAATTTTTTGCCATTTTGAGGCGAAATTGTTCCTTTGGGGGGGTATTGCAACTTTTGGCTATATTGAAGTGAAATTGTTCCTTTGGGGGGTTTTTACAATTGTTGGCCATTTTGAGGCGAAATTGTTCCTTTCGGGGGGTATTGCAACTTTTCGGCATTTTGAGGCGAAATTGTTCCTTTGGGGGGGTATTGCAACTTTTGGCCATTTTGAAGCGAAATTGTTCCTTTGGGGGGGTATTGCAATTTTTTGCCATTTTGAGGCGAAATTGTTCCTTTGGGGGTGTATTGCAATTTTTTGCCATTTTGAGGCGAAATTGTTCCTTTGGGGGGGTATTGCAACTTTTGGCCATTTTGAAGCGAAATTGTTCCTTTGGGGGGTATTGCAAATTTTCGGCATTTTGAGGCGAAATTGTTCCTTTGGGGGGTATTGCAACTTTTGGCCATTTTAAAGCGAAATTGTTCCTTTGGGGGGTATTGCAACTTTTTGCCATTTTGAGGCGAAATTGTTCCTTGGGGGGGTATTGCAACTTTTGGCCATTTTGAAGCGAAATTGTTCCTTTGGGGGGGTATTGCAACTTTTCGGCATTTTGAGGCGAAATTGTTCCTTTTGGGGGGTATTGCAATTTTTTGCCATTTTGAGGCGAAATTGTTCCTTTGGGGGGGTATTGCAACTTTTGGCCATTTTGAAGCGAAATTGTTCCTTTCGGGGGGTATTGCAACTTTTCGGCATTTTGAGGCGAAATTGTTCCTTTGGGGGGGGTATTGCAACTTTTGGCCATATTGAAGCGAAATTGTTCCTTTGGGGGGGTATTGCAATTTTTAACCATTTTGAGGTGAAATTGTTCCTTTGGGGGGGTATTGCAACTTTTGGCCATTTTGAAGCGAAATTGTTCCTTTCGGGGGGTATTGCAACTTTTCGGCATTTTGAAGCGAAATTGTTCCTTTGGGGGGTATTGCAATTTTTTGCCATTTTGAGGCGAAATTGTTCCTTTGGGGGGGTATTGCAACTTTTGCCCATTTTGAAGCGAAATTGTTCCTTTAGGGGGGTATAGCAATTTTTTTTTCATTTTGAGGCGAAATTGTTCCTTTGGGGGGGGTATTGCAAATTTTGGCAATTTTGAAGTGAAATTGTTCCTTTGGGGGGGTATTGCATTTTTTTGACATTTTAAGGCGAAATTGTTCCTTTGGGGGGTATTGCAACTTTTCGGCATTTTGAGGCGAAATTGTTCCTTTGGGGGGGTATTGCAATTTTTTGCCATTTTGAGGTGAAATTGTTCCTTTAGGGGGGTATTGCAACTTTTGGCCATTTTGAAGCGAAATTGTTCCTTTGGGGGGTATTGCATTTTTTTGCCATTTTGAGGCGAAATTGTTCCTTTGGGGGGGTATTGCAACTTTTGGCCATTTTGAAGCGAAATTGTTCCTTTGGGGGGGTATTGCAATTTTTTGCCATTTTGAGGCGAAATTGTTCCTTTGGGGGGTATTGCAACTTTTGGCCTTTTTGAGGCGAAATTGTTCCTTTGGGGGGGTATTGCAACTTTTGGCCATTTTGAAGCGAAATTGTTCCTTTGGGGGGTTTTTACAATTTTTAACCATTTTGAGGCGAAATTGTTCCTTGGGGGGGTATTGCAACTTTTGGCCATTTTGAAGCGAAATTGTTCCTTTGGGGGGGTATTGCAATTTTTAACCATTTTGAGGCGAAATTTTTCCTTTGGGGGGGTATTGCAACTTTTGGCCATTTTGAAGTGAAATTGTTCCTTTCGGGGGGTATTGCAACTTTTGGCCTTTTTGAGGCGAAATTGTTCCTTTGGGGGGGTATTGCAACTTTTGGCCATTTTGAAGCGAAATTGTTCCTTTGGGGGGTATTGCAACTTCTCGGCATTTTGAGGCGAAATTGTTCCTTGGGGGGTATTGCAACTTTTGGCCATTTTGAAGTGAAATTGTTCCTTTGGGGGGGTATTGCAATTTTTTGCCATTTTGAGGCGAAATTGTTCCTTTGGGGGGTATTGCAACTTTTGGCCATATTGAAGCGAAATTGTTCCTTTGGGGGGTTTTTACAATTTTTGGCCATTTTGAGGCGAAATTTTTCCTTTCGGGGGGTATTGCAACTTTTCGGCATTTTGAGGCGAAATTGTTCCTTTGGGGGGGTATTGCAACATTTGGCCATTTTGAAGCGAAATTGTTCCTTTGGGGGGTATTGCAAATTTTCGGCATTTTGAGGCGAAATTGTTCCTTTGGGGGGTATTGCAACTTTTGGCCATTTTGAAGCGAAATTGTTCCTTTGGGGGGATATTGCAATTTTTTTTTCATTTTGAGGCGAAATTGTTCCTTTGGGGGGGTTTTGCAAATTTTGGCCATTTTGAAGCGAAATTGTTCCTTTGGGGGGGTATTGCAACTTTTCGGCATTTTGAGGCGAAATTGTTCCTTTGGGGGGGTATTGCAATTTTTTGCCATTTTGAGGCGAAATTGTTCCTTTGGGGGGGTATTGCAATTTTTTGCCATTTTGAGGCGAAATTGTTCCTTTGGGGGGGTATTGCAACTTTTGGCCTTTTTGAAGCGAAATTGTTCCTTTGGGGGGTATTGCAACTTCTCGGCATTTTGAGGCGAAATTGTTCCTTGGGGGGGTATTGCAACTTTTGGCCATTTTGAAGCGAAATTGTTCCTTTGGTGGGTATTGCAACTTCTCGGCATTTTGAGGCGAAATTGTTCCTTGGGGGGGTATTGCAACTTTTGGCCATTTTGAAGCGAAATTGTTCCTTTGGGGGGATATTGCAATTTTTTTTTCATTTTGAGGCGAAATTGTTCCTTTGGGGGGGTATTGCAACTTTTCGGCATTTTGAGGCGAAATTGTTCCTTTGGGGGGGTATTGCAATTTTTTGCCATTTTGAGGCGAAATTGTTCCTTTGGGGGGTATTGCAACTTCTCGGCATTTTGAGGCGAAATTTTTCCTTTGGGGGGGTATTGCAACTTTTGGCCATTTTAAAGTGAAATTGTTCCTTTCGGGGGGTATTGCAACTTTTGGCCTTTTTGAGGCGAAATTGTTCGTTTGGGGGGGTATTGCAACTTTTGGCCATTTTGAAGCGAAATTGTTCCTTTGGTGGGTATTGCAACTTCTCGGCATTTTGAGGCGAAATTGTTCCTTGGGGGGGTATTGCAACTTTTGGCCATTTTGAAGCGAAATTGTTCCTTTGGGGGGGTATTGCAATTTTTTGCCATTTTGAGGCGAAATTGTTCCTTTGGGGGGGTATTGCAACTTTTGGCCATATTGAAGCGAAATTGTTCCTTTGGGGGGTTTTTACAATTTTTGGCCATTTTGAGGCGAAATTGTTCCTTTCGGGGGGTATTGCAACTTTTCGGCATTTTGAGGCGAAATTGTTCCTTTAGGGGGGTATTGCAACTTTTGGCCATTTTGAAGCGAAATTGTTCCTTTGGGGGGGTATTGCAATTTTTTGCATTTTGAGGCGAAATTGTTCCTTTGGGGGGGTATTGCAACTTTTGGCCATTTTGAAGCGAAATTGTTCCTTTGGGGGGGTTTTGCAATTTTTTGCCATTTTGAGGCGAAATTGTTCCTTTGGGGGGGGTATTGCAACTGTTGGCCATTTTGAAGCGAAATTGTTTCTTTCGGGGGGTATTGCAACTTTTCGGCATTTTGAGGCGAAATTGTTCCTTTGGGGGGGTATTGCAACTTTTGGCCATTTTGAAGCGAAATTGTTCCTTTGGGGGGGTATTGCAACTTTTGGCCATTTTGAAGCGAAATTGTTCCTTTGGGGGGGTATTTCAATTTTTTGCCATTTTGAGGCGAAATTGTTCCTTTGGGGGGGTATTGCAACTTTTGGCCATTTTGAAGCGAAATTGTTCCTTTCGGGGGGTATTGCAACTTTTCAGCATTTTGAGGCGAAATTGTTCCTTTGGGGGGTATTGCAAATTTTTGCCATTTTGAGGCGAAATTGTTCCTTTGGGGGGTATTGCAACTTTTGGCCATTTTGAACCGAAATTGTTCCTTTGGGGGGGTATTGCAACTTTTCGGCATTTTGAGGCGAAATTGTTCCTTTGGGGGGTATTGCATTTTTTTGCCATTTTGAGGCGAAATTGTTCCTTTGGGGGGGTATTGCCATTTTTTGCCATTTTGAGGCGAAATTGTTCCTTTGGTGGGGTATTGCAACTTTTGGCCTTTTTGAGGCGAAATTGTTCCTTTGGGGGGGTATTGCAACTTTTGGCCATTTTGAAGCGAAATTGTTCCTTTGGGGGGGTATTGCAACTTTTCGGCATTTTGAGGTGAAATTGTTCCTTTGGGGGGTATTGCAATTTTTTGCCATTTTGAGGCGAAATTGTTCCTTTGGGGGGTATTGCAACTTTTGGCCATTTTGAAGCGAAATTGTTCCTTTCAGGGGGTATTGCAACTTTTCGGCATTTTGAAGCGAAATTGTTCCTTTGGGGGGTATTGCAATTTTTTGCCATTTTGAGGCGAAATTGTTCCTTTGGGGGGGTATTGCAACTTTTGCCCATTTTGAAGCGAAATTGTTCCTTTGGGGGGGTATAGCAATTTTTTTTTCATTTTGAGGCGAAATTGTTCCTTTGGGGGGGGTATTGCAAATTTTGGCCATTTTGAAGTGAAATTGTTCCTTTGGGGGGGTATTGCATTTTTTTGACATTTTAAGGCGAAATTGTTCCTTTGGGGGGGTATTGCAACTTTTCGGCATTTTGAGGCGAAATTGTTCCTTTGGGGGGGTATTGCAATTTTTTGCCATTTTGAGGTGAAATTGTTCCTTTAGGGGGGTATTGCAACTTTTGGCCATTTTGAAGCGAAATTGTTCCTTTGGGGGGTATTGCATTTTTTTGCCATTTTGAGGCGAAATTGTTCCTTTGGGGGGGTATTGCAACTTTTGGCCATTTTGAAGCGAAATTGTTCCTTTGGGGGGGTATTGCAATTTTTTGCCATTTTGAGGCGAAATTGTTCCTTTGGGGGGTATTGCAACTTTTGGCCTTTTTGAGGCGAAATTGTTCCTTTGGGGGGGTATTGCAACTTTTGGCCATTTTGAAGCGAAATTGTTCCTTTGGGGGGTATTGCAACTTCTCGGCATTTTGAGGCGAAATTGTTCCTTGGGGGGGTATTGCAACTTTTGGCCATTTTGAAGCGAAATTGTTCCTTTGGGGGGGTATTGCAATTTTTAACCATTTTGAGGCGAAATTTTTCCTTTGGGGGGGTATTGCAACTTTTGGCCATTTTGAAGTGAAATTGTTCCTTTCGGGGGGTATTGCAACTTTTGGCCTTTTTGAGGCGAAATTGTTCCTTTGGGGGGGTATTGCAACTTTTGGCCATTTTGAAGCGAAATTGTTCCTTTGGGGGGTATTGCAACTTCTCGGCATTTTGAGGCGAAATTGTTCCTTGGGGGGTATTGCAACTTTTGGCCATTTTGAAGTGAAATTGTTCCTTTGGGGGGGTATTGCAATTTTTTGCCATTTTGAGGCGAAATTGTTCCTTTGGGGGGTATTGCAACTTTTGGCCATATTGAAGCGAAATTGTTCCTTTGGGGGGTTTTTACAATTTTTGGCCATTTTGAGGCGAAATTTTTCCTTTCGGGGGGTATTGCAACTTTTCGGCATTTTGAGGCGAAATTGTTCCTTTGGGGGGGTATTGCAACTTTTGGCCATTTTGAAGCGAAATTGTTCCTTTGGGGGGTATTGCAAATTTTCGGCATTTTGAGGCGAAATTGTTCCTTTGGGGGGTATTGCAACTTTTGGCCATTTTGAAGCGAAATTGTTCCTTTGGGGGGATATTGCAATTTTTTTTTCATTTTGAGGCGAAATTGTTCCTTTGGGGGGGTTTTGCAAATTTTGGCCAATTTGAAGCGAAATTGTTCCTTTGGGGGGGGTATTGCAACTTTTCGGCATTTTGAGGCGAAATTGTTCCTTTGGGGGGGTATTGCAATTTTTTGCCATTTTGAGGCGAAATTGTTCCTTTGGGGGGGTATTGCAATTTTTTGCCATTTTGAGGCGAAATTGTTCCTTTGGGGGGGTAATGCAACTTTTGGCCTTTTTGAAGCGAAATTGTTCCTTTGGGGGGTATTGAAACTTCTCGGCATTTTGAGGCGAAATTGTTCCTTGGGGGGGTATTGCAACTTTTGGCCATTTTGAAGCGAAATTGTTCCTTTGGTGGGTATTGCAACTTCTCGGCATTTTGAGGCGAAATTGTTCCTTGGGGGGGTATTGCAACTTTTGGCCATTTTGAAGCGAAATTGTTCCTTTGGGGGGATATTGCAATTTTTTTTTCATTTTGAGGCGAAATTGTTCCTTTGGGGGGGTATTGCAAATTTTGGCCATTTTGAAGCGAAATTGTTCCTTTGGGGGGGTATTGCAACTTTTCGGCATTTTGAGGCGAAATTGTTCCTTTGGGGGGGTATTGCAATTTTTTGCCATTTTGAGGCGAAATTTTTCCTTTGGGGGGGTATTGCAACTTTTGGCCATTTTAAAGTGAAATTGTTCCTTTCGGGGGGTATTGCAACTTTTGGCCTTTTTGAGGCGAAATTGTTCGTTTGGGGGGGTATTGCAACTTTTGGCCATTTTGAAGCGAAATTGTTCCTTTGGTGGGTATTGCAACTTCTCGGCATTTTGAGGCGAAATTGTTCCTTGGGGGGGTATTGCAACTTTTGGCCATTTTGAAGCGAAATTGTTCCTTTGGGGGGGTATTGCAATTTTTTGCCATTTTGAGGCGAAATTGTTCCTTTGGGGGGGTATTGCAACTTTTGGCCATATTGAAGCGAAATTGTTCCTTTGGGGGGTTTTTACAATTTTTGGCCATTTTGAGGCGAAATTGTTCCTTTGGGGGGGGTATTGCAACTGTTGGCCATTTTGAAGCGAAATTGTTCCTTTCGGGGGGTATTGCAACTTTTCGGCATTTTGAGGCGAAATTGTTCCTTTAGGGGGGTATTGCAACTTTTGGCCATTTTGAAGCGAAATTGTTCCTTTGGGGGGGTATTGCAATTTTTTGCATTTTGAGGCGAAATTGTTCCTTTGGGGGGGTATTGCAACTTTTGGCCATTTTGAAGCGAAATTGTTCCTTTGGGGGGGTTTTGCAATTTTTTGCCATTTTGAGGCGAAATTGTTCCTTTGGGGGGGGTATTGCAACTGTTGGCCATTTTGAAGCGAAATTGTTTCTTTCGGGGGGTATTGCAACTTTTCGGCATTTTGAGGCGAAATTGTTCCTTTGGGGGGGTATTGCAACTTTTGGCCATTTTGAAGCGAAATTGTTCCTTTGGGGGGGTATTGCAACTTTTGGCCATTTTGAAGCGAAATTGTTCCTTTGGGGGGGTATTGCAATTTTTTGCCATTTTGAGGCGAAATTGTTCCTTTGGGGGGGTATTGCAACTTTTGGCCATTTTGAAGCGAAATTGTTCCTTTGGGGGGGTATTGCAACTTTTCAGCATTTTGAGGCGAAATTGTTCCTTTGGGGGGTATTGCAAATTTTTGCCATTTTGAGGCGAAATTGTTCCTTTGGGGGGTATTGCAACTTTTGGCCATTTTGAACCGAAATTGTTCCTTTGGGGGGGTATTGCAACTTTTCGGCATTTTGAGGCGAAATTGTTCCTTTGGGGGGTATTGCATTTTTTTGCCATTTTGAGGCGAAATTGTTCCTTTGGGGGGGTATTGCCATTTTTTGCCATTTTGAGGCGAAATTGTTCCTTTGGTGGGGTATTGCAACTTTTGGCCTTTTTGAGGCGAAATTGTTCCTTTGGGGGGGTATTGCAACTTTTGGCCATTTTGAAGCGAAATTGTTCCTTTGGGGGGGTATTGCAACTTTTCGGCATTTTGAGGTGAAATTGTTCCTTTGGGGGGTATTGCAATTTTTTGCCATTTTGAGGCGAAATTGTTCCTTTGGGGGGTATTGCAACTTTTGGCCATTTTGAAGCGAAATTGTTCCTTTGGGGGGGTATTGCAACTTTTCGGCATTTTGAGGCGAAATTGTTCCTTTGGGGGGGTATTGCAATTTTTTGCCATTTTGAGGCGAAATTGTTCCTTTGCGGGGGTATTGCAACTTTTCGGCATTTTGAGGCGAAATTGTTCCTTTGGGGGGTATTGCAATTTTTTTTCCATTTTGAGGCGTAATTGTTCCTTTGGGGGGGTATTGCAACTTTTGGCCATTTTGAAGCGAAATTGTTCCTTTGGGGGGGTATTGCATTTTTTTGCCATTTTGAGGCGAAATTGTTCCTTTGGGGGGGTATTGCAATTTTTTGCCATTTTGAGGCGAAATTGTTCCTTTGGGGGGGTATTGCAACTTTTGGCCTTTTTGAGGCGAAATTGTTCCTTTGGGGGGGTATTGCAACTTTTCAGCATTTTGAAGCGAAATTGTTCCTTTGGGGGTTATTGCAATTTTTTGCCATTTTGAGGCGAAATTGTTCCTTTGGGGGGGTATTGCAACTTTTGGCCATTTTGAAGCGAAATTGTTCCTTTGGGGGGGTATTGCAATTTTTTGCCATTTTGAGGCGAAATTGTTCCTTTGGGGGTGTATTGCAATTTTTTGCCATTTTGAGGCGAAATTGTTCCTTTGGGGGGGTATTGCAACTTTTGGCCATTTTGAAGCGAAATTGTTCCTTTGGGGGGTATAGCAAATTTTCGGCATTTTGAGGCGAAATTGTTCCTTTGGGGGGTATTGCAACTTTTGGCCATTTTAAAGCGAAATTGTTCCTTTGGGGGTATTGCAACTTTTTGCCATTTTGAGGCGAAATTGTTCCTTTGGGGGGGTATTGCAACTTTTCGGCATTTTGAGGCGAAATTGTTCCTTTGGGGGGGTATTGCAATTTTTTGCCATTTTGAGGCGAAATTGTTCCATTGGGGGGGTATTGCAACTTTTCGGCATTTTGAGGCGAAATTGTTCCTTTGGGGGGGTATTGCAACTTTTGGCCATTTTGAAGCGAAATTGTTCCTTTCGGGGGGTATTGCAACTTTTCGGCATTTTGAAGCGAAATTGTTCCTTTGGGGGGTATTGCAATTTTTTGCCATTTTGAAGCGAAATTGTTCCTTTGGGGGGGTATAGCAAATTTTGGCCATTTTGAAGTGAAATTGTTCCTTTGGGGGGGTATTGCATTTTTTTGATATTTTAAGGCGAAATTGTTCCTTTGGGGGGGTATTGCAAATTTTGGCCATTTTGAAGCGAAATTGTTCCTTTGGGGGGTATTGCAAATTTTTGCCATTTTGAGGCGAAATTGTTCCTTTGGGGGGTATTGCAACTTTTGGCCATTTTGAACCGAAATTGTTCCTTTGGGGGGGTATTGCAACTTTTCGGCATTTTGAGGCGAAATTGTTCCTTTGGGGGGTATTGCATTTTTTTGCCATTTTGAGGCGAAATTGTTCCTTTGGGGGGGTATTGCCATTTTTTGCCATTTTGAGGCGAAATTGTTCCTTTGGTGGGGTATTGCAACTTTTGGCCTTTTTGAGGCGAAATTGTTCCTTTGGGGGGGTATTGCAACTTTTGGCCATTTTGAAGCGAAATTGTTCCTTTGGGGGGGTATTGCAACTTTTCGGCATTTTGAGGCGAAATTGTTCCTTTGGGGGGTATTGCAATTTTTTGCCATTTTGAGGCGAAATTGTTCCTTTGGGGGGTATTGCAACTTTTGGCCATTTTGAAGCGAAATTGTTCCTTTGGGGGGGTATTGCAACTTTTCGGCATTTTGAGGCGAAATTGTTCCTTTGGGGGGGTATTGCAACTTTTCGGCATTTTGAGGCGAAATTGTTCCTTTGGGGGGGTATTGCAATTTTTTGCCATTTTGAGGCGAAATTGTTCCTTTGGTGGGGTATTGCAACTTTTGGCCTTTTTGAGGCGAAATTGTTCCTTTGGGGGGGTATTGCAACTTTTGGCCATTTTGAAGCGAAATTGTTCCTTTGGGGGGGTATTGCAACTTTTTGGCATTTTGAGGCGAAATTGTTCCTTTGGGGGGTATTGCAATTTTTTGCCATTTTGAGGCGTAATTGTTCCTTTGGGGGGGTATTGCAACTTTTGGCCATTTTGAAGCGAAATTGTTCCTTTCGGGGGGTATTGCAACTTTTCGGCATTTTGAAGCGAAATTGTTCCTTTGGGGGGTATTGCAATTTTTTGCCATTTTGAGGCGAAATTGTTCCTTTGGGGGGGTATTGCAACTTTTGGCCATTTTGAAGCGAAATTGTTCCTTTGGGGGGGTATTGCATTTTTTTGCCATTTTGAGGCGAAATTGTTCCTTTGGGGGGGTATTGCAATTTTTTGCCATTTTGAGGCGAAATTGTTCCTTTGGGGGTTATTGCAATTTTTTGCCATTTTGAGGCGAAATTGTTCCTTTGGGGGGGTATTGCAACTTTTGGCCATTTTGAAGCGAAATTGTTCCTTTGGGGGGGTATTGCAATTTTTTGCCATTTTGAGGCGAAATTGTTCCTTTGGGGGTGTATTGCAATTTTTTGCCATTTTGAGGCGAAATTGTTCCTTTGGGGGGTATTGCAACTTTTGGCCATTTTGAAGCGAAATTGTTCCTTTGGGGGGTATAGCAAATTTTCGGCATTTTGAGGCGAAATTGTTCCTTTGGGGGGTATTGCAACTTTTGGCCATTTTAAAGCGAAATTGTTCCTTTGGGGGGTATTGCAACTTTTTGCCATTTTGAGGCGAAATTGTTCCTTTGGGGGGGTATTGCAACTTTTCGGCATTTTGAGGTGAAATTGTTCCTTTGGGGGGGTATTGCAACTTTTGGCCATTTTGAAGCGAAATTGTTCCTTTCGGGGGGTATTGCAACTTTTCGGCATTTTGAAGCGAAATTGTTCCTTTGGGGGGTATTGCAATTTTTTGCCATTTTGAAGCGAAATTGTTCCTTTGGGGGGGTATAGCAATTTTTTTTTTCATTTTGAGGCGAAATTGTTCCTTTGGGGGGTATTGCAAATTTTGGCCATTTTGAAGTGAAATTGTTCCTTTGGGGGGGTATTGCATTTTTTGATATTTTAAGGCGAAATTGTTCCTTTGGGGGGGTATTGCAACTTTTCGGCATTTTGAGGCGAAATTGTTCCTTTGGGGGGGTATTGCAATTTTTTTGCCATTTTGAGGTGAAATTGTTCCTTTAGGGGGGTATAGCAAATTTTGGCCATTTTGAAGCGAAATTGTTCCTTTGGGGGGTATTGCATTTTTTTGCCATTTTGAGGCGAAATTGTTCCTTTGGGGGGGTATTGCAACTTTTGGCCTTTTTGAGGCGAAATTGTTCCTTTGGGGGGGTATTGCAACTTTTGGCCATTTGGAAGCGAAATTGTTCCTTTGGGGGGTATTGCAACTTCTCGGCATTTTAAGGCGAAATTGTTCCTTGGGGGGGTATTGCAACTTTTGGCCATTTTGAAGCGAAATTGTTCCTTTCGGGGGGTATTGCAATTTTTAACCATTTTGAGGCGAAATTGTTCCTTTGGGGGGGTATTGCAACTTTTGGCCATTTTGAAGCGAAATTGTTCCTTTCGGGGGGTATTGCAACTTTTCAGCATTTTGAGGCGAAATTGTTCCTTTGGGGGGGTATTGCAATTTTTTGCCATTTTGAGGCGAAATTGTTCCTTTGGGGGGTATTGCAACTTCTCGGCATTTTGATGCGAAATTGTTCCTTGGGGGGGGGTATTGCAACTTTTGGCCATTTTGAAGCGAAATTGTTCCTTTGGGGGGGTATTGCTATTTTTAACCATTTTGAGGCGAAATTTTTCCTTTGGGGGGGTATTGCAACTTTTGGCCATTTTAAAGTGAAATTGTTCCTTTCGGGGGGTATTGCAACTTTTGGCCTTTTTGAGGCGAAATTGTTCGTTTGGGGGGGTATTGCAACTTTTGGCCATTTTGAAGCGAAATTGTTCCTTTGGTGGGTATTGCAACTTCTCGGCATTTTGAGGCGAAATTGTTCCTTGGGGGGGTATTGCAACTTTTGGCCATTTTGAAGCGAAATTGTTCCTTTGGGGGGGTATTGCAATTTTTTGCCATTTTGAGGCGAAATTGTTCCTTTGGGGGGGTATTGCAACTTTTGGCCATATTGAAGCGAAATTGTTCCTTTGGGGGGTTTTTACAATTTTTGGCCATTTTGAGGCGAAATTGTTCCTTTCGGGGGGTATTGCAACTTTTCGGCATTTTGAGGCGAAATTGTTCCTTTAGGGGGGTATTGCAACTTTTGGCCATTTTGAAGCGAAATTGTTCCTTTGGGGGGGTATTGCAATTTTTTGCATTTTGAGGCGAAATTGTTCCTTTGGGGGGGTATTGCAACTTTTGGCCATTTTGAAGCGAAATTGTTCCTTTGGGGGGGTTTTGCAATTTTTTGCCATTTTGAGGCGAAATTGTTCCTTTGGGGGGGTATTGCAACTTTTGGCCATTTTGAAGCGAAATTGTTCCTTTCGGGGGGTATTGCAACTTTTCGGCATTTTGAGGCGAAATTGTTCCTTTGGGGGGGTATTGCAACTTTTGGCCATTTTGAAGTGAAATTGTTCCTTTGGGGGGGTATTGCATTTTTTTGCCATTTTGAGGCGAAATTGTTCCTTTGGGGGGGTATTGCAATTTTTTGCCATTTTGAGGCGAAATTGTTCCTTTGGGGGGGTATTGCAACTTTTGGCCTTTTTGAGGCGAAATTGTTCCTTTGGGGGGGTATTGCAACTTTTCAGCATTTTGAAGCGAAATTGTTCCTTTGGGGGTTATTGCAATTTTTTGCCATTTTGAGGCGAAATTGTTCCTTTGGGGGGGTATTGCAACTTTTGGCCATTTTGAAGCGAAATTTTTCCTTTGGGGGGGTAATGCAATTTTTTGCCATTTTGAGGCGAAATTGTTCCTTTGGGGGTGTATTGCAATTTTTTGCCATTTTGAGGCGAAATTGTTCCTTTGGGGGGTATTGCAACTTTTGGCCATTTTGAAGCGAAATTGTTCCTTTGGGGGGTATAGCAAATTTTCGGCATTTTGAGGCGAAATTGTTCCTTTGGGGGGTATTGCAACTTTTGGCCATTTTAAAGCGAAATTGTTCCTTTGGGGGGTATTGCAACTTTTTGCCATTTTGAGGCGAAATTGTTCCTTTGGGGGGGTATTGCAACTTTTGGCCATTTTGAAGCGAAATTGTTCCTTTGGGGGGGTATTGCAACTTTTAGGCATTTTGAGGCGAAATTGTTCCTTTGGGGGGGTATTGCAATTTTTTGCCATTTTGAGGCGAAATTGTTCCATTGGGGGGGTATTGCAACTTTTGGCCATTTTGAAGCGAAATTGTTCCTTTCGGGGGGTATTGCAACTTTTCGGCATTTTGAGGCGAAATTGTTCCTTTGGGGGGGTATTGCAACTTTTGGCCATATTGAAGCGAAATTGTTCCTTTGGGGGGGTATTGCAATTTTTAACCATTTTGAGGTGAAATTGTTCCTTTGGGGGGGTATTGCAACTTTTGGCCATTTTGAAGCGAAATTGTTCCTTTCGGGGGGTATTGCAACTTTTCGGCATTTTGAAGCGAAATTGTTCCTTTTGGGGGTATTGCAATTTTTTGCCATTTTGAAGCGAAATTGTTCCTTTGGGGGGGTATAGCAATTTTTTTTTTCATTTTGAGGCGAAATTGTTCCTTTGGGGGGGTATTGCAAATTTTGGCCATTTTGAAGTGAAATTGTTCCTTTGGGGGGGTATTGCATTTTTTTGATATTTTAAGGCGAAATTGTTCCTTTGGGGGGGTATTGCAACTTTTCGGCATTTTGAGGCGAAATTGTTCCTTTGGGGGGGTATTGCAATTTTTTGCCATTTTGAGGTGAAATTGTTCCTTTAGGGGGGTATTGCAACTTTTGGCCATTTTGAAGTGAAATTGTTCCTTTGGGGGGTATTGCATTTTTTTGCCATTTTGAGGCGAAATTGTTCCTTTGGGGGGGTATTGCAACTTTTGGCCTTTTTGAGGCGAAATTGTTCCTTTGGGGGGGTATTGCAACTTTTGGCCATTTTGAAGCGAAATTGTTCCTTTGGGGGGTATTGCAACTTCTCGGCATTTTGAGGCGAAATTGTTCCTTGGGGGGGTATTGCAACTTTTGGCCATTTTGAAGCGAAATTGTTCCTTTGGGGGGGTATTGCAATTTTTAACCATTTTGAGGCGAAATTTTTCCTTTGGGGGGGTATTGCAACTTTTGGCCATTTTGAAGTGAAATTGTTCCTTTCGGGGGGTATTGCAACTTTTGGCCTTTTTGAGGCGAAATTGTTCCTTTGGGGGGTATTGCAACTTTTGGCCATTTTGAAGCGAAATTGTTCCTTTGGGGGGGTATTGCAATTTTTTGCCATTTTGAGGCGAAATTGTTCCTTTGGGGGGGTATTGCAACTTTTGGCCATTTTGAAGCGAAATTGTTCCTTTGGGGGGTTTTTACAATTTTTGGCTATTTTGAGGCGAAATTGTTCCTTTCGGGGGGTATTGCAACTTTTGGCCATTTTGAAGCGAAATTGTTCCTTTGGGGGGGTATTGCAATTTTTTGCATTTTGAGGCGAAATTGTTCCTTTGGGGGGGTATTGCAACTTTTGGCCATTTTGAAGCGAAATTGTTCCTTTGGGGGGGTATTGCAACTTTTGGCCTTTTTGAGGCGAAATTGTTCCTTTGGGGGGTATTGCAACTTTTGGCCATTTTGAAGCGAAATTGTTCCTTTGGGGGGGTATTGCAATTTTTTGCCATTTTGAGGCGAAATTGTTCCTTTGGGGGGGTATTGCAACTTTTGGCCATTTTGAAGCGAAATTGTTCCTTTGGGGGGTTTTTACAATTTTTGGCCATTTTGAGGCGAAATTGTTCCTTTCGGGGGGTATTGCAACTTTTGGCCATTTTGAAGCGAAATTGTTCCTTTGGGGGGGGTATTGCAATTTTTTGCATTTTGAGGCGAAATTGTTCCTTTGGGGGGGTATTGCAACTTTTGGCCATTTTGAAGCGAAATTGTTCCTTTGGGGGGGTATTGCAACTTTTCGGCATTTTGAGGCGAAATTGTTCCTTTGGGGGGGTATTGCAATTTTTCGGCATTTTGAGGCGAAATTGTTCCTTTGGGGGGGTATTGCAATTTTTTGCCATTTTGAGGCGAAATTGTTCCTTTGGGGGGGTATTGCAACTTTTGGCCATTTTGAAGCGAAATTGTTCCTTTGGGGGGGTATTGCAATTTTTTGCCATTTTGAGGCGAAATTGTTCCTTTGGGGGGGTATTGCAACTTTTGGCCATTTTGAAGCGAAATAGTTCCTTTGGGGGGGTATTGCAATTTTTCGCCATTTTGAAGCGAAATTGTTCCTTTGGGGGGGTATTGCAATTTTTTGCCATTTTGAAGCGAAATTGTTCCTTTCGGGGGGTATTGCAACTTTTCAGCATTTTGAGGCGAAATTGTTCCTTTGGGGGGGTATTGCAATTTTTTGCCATTTTGAGGCGAAATTGTTCCTTTGGGGGGTATTGCAACTTCTCGGCATTTTGAAGCGAAATTGTTCCTTGGGGGGGTATTGCAACTTTTGGCCATTTTGAAGCGAAATTGTTCCTTTGGGGGGGTATTGCAATTTTTAACCATTTTGAGGCGAAATTTTTCCTTTGGGGGGGTATTGCAACTTTTGGCCATTTTGAAGTGAAATTGTTCCTTTCGGGGGGTATTGCAACTTTTGGCCTTTTTGAGGCGAAATTGTTCGTTTGGGGGGGTATTGCAACTTTTGGCCATTTTGAAGCGAAATTGTTCCTTTGGGGGGTATTGCAACTTCTCGGCATTTTGAGGCGAAATTGTTCCTTGGGGGGGTATTGCAACTTTTGGCCATTTTGAAGCGAAATTGTTCCTTTGGGGGGGTATTGCAATTTTTTGCCATTTTGAGGCGAAATTGTTCCTTTGGGGGGGTATTGCAACTTTTGGCCATATTGAAGCGAAATTGTTCCTTTGGGGGGTTTTTACAATTTTTGGCCATTTTGAGGCGAAATTGTTCCTTTCGGGGGGTATTGCAACTTTTCGGCATTTTGAGGCGAAATTGTTCCTTTAGGGGGGTATTGCAACTTTTGGCCATTTTGAAGCGAAATTGTTCCTTTGGGGGGGTATTGCAATTTTTTGCATTTTGAGGCGAAATTGTTCCTTTGGGGGGGTATTGCAACTTTTGGCCATTTTGAAGCGAAATTGTTCCTTTGGGGGGGTTTTGCAATTTTTTGCCATTTTGAGGCGAAATTGTTCCTTTGGGGGGGTATTGCAACTTTTGGCCATTTTGAAGCGAAATTGTTCCTTTCGGGGGGTATTGCAACTTTTCGGCATTTTGAGGCGAAATTGTTCCTTTGGGGGGGTATTGCAACTTTTGGCCATTTTGAAGTGAAATTGTTCCTTTGGGGGGGTATTGCAACTTTTGGCCATTTTGAGGCGAAATTGTTCCTTTGGGGGGTATTGCAATTTTTTTTCCATTTTGAGGCGTAATTGTTCCTTTGGGGGGGTATTGCAACTTTTGGCCATTTTGAAGCGAAATTGTTCCTTTCGGGGGGTATTGCAACTTTTCAGCATTTTGAAGCGAAATTGTTCCTTTGGGGGGTATTGCAATTTTTTGCCATTTTGAGGCGAAATTGTTCCTTTGGGGGGGTATTGCAACTTTTGGCCATTTTGAAGCGAAATTGTTCCTTTGGGGGGGTATTGCATTTTTTTGCCATTTTGAGGCGAAATTGTTCCTTTGGGGGGGTATTGCAATTTTTTGCCATTTTGAGGCGAAATTGTTCCTTTGGGGGGGTATTGCAACTTTTGGCCTTTTTGAGGCGAAATTGTTCCTTTGGGGGGGTATTGCAACTTTTCAGCATTTTGAAGCGAAATTGTTCCTTTGGGGGTTATTGCAATTTTTTGCCATTTTGAGGCGAAATTGTTCCTTTGGGGGGGTATTGCAACTTTTGGCCATTTTGAAGCGAAATTGTTCCTTTGGGGGGGTATTGCAATTTTTTGCCATTTTGAGGCGAAATTGTTCCTTTGGGGGTGTATTGCAATTTTTTGCCATTTTGAGGCGAAATTGTTCCTTTGGGGGGTATTGCAACTTTTGGCCATTTTGAAGCGAAATTGTTCCTTTGGGGGGTATAGCAAATTTTCGGCATTTTGAGGCGAAATTGTTCCTTTGGGGGGTATTGCAACTTTTGGCCATTTTAAAGCGAAATTGTTCCTTTGGGGGGTATTGCAACTTTTTGCCATTTTGAGGCGAAATTGTTCCTTTGGGGGGGTATTGCAACTTTTGGCCATTTTGAAGCGAAATTGTTCCTTTGGGGGGGTATTGCAACTTTTCGGCATTTTGAGGCGAAATTGTTCCTTTGGGGGGGTATTGCAATTTTTTGCCATTTTGAGGCGAAATTGTTCCATTGGGGGGGTATTGCAACTTTTGGCCATTTTGAAGCGAAATTGTTCCTTTCGGGGGGTATTGCAACTTTTCGGCATTTTGAGGCGAAATTGTTCCTTTGGGGGGGTATTGCAACTTTTGGCCATATTGAAGCGAAATTGTTCCTTTGGGGGGGTATTGCAATTTTTAACCATTTTGAGGTGAAATTGTTCCTTTGGGGGGGTATTGCAACTTTTGGCCATTTTGAAGCGAAATTGTTCCTTTCGGGGGGTATTGCAACTTTTCGGCATTTTGAAGCGAAATTGTTCCTTTTGGGGGTATTGCAATTTTTTGCCATTTTGAAGCGAAATCGTTCCTTTGGGGGGGTATAGCAATTTTTTTTTTCATTTTGAGGCGAAATTGTTCCTTTGGGGGGGTATTGCAAATTTTGGCCATTTTGAAGTGAAATTGTTCCTTTGGGGGGGTATTGCATTTTTTTGATATTTTAAGGCGAAATTGTTCCTTTGGGGGGGTATTGCAACTTTTCGGCATTTTGAGGCGAAATTGTTCCTTTGGGGGGGTATTGCAATTTTTTGCCATTTTGAGGTGAAATTGTTCCTTTAGGGGGGTATTGCAACTTTTGGCCATTTTGAAGTGAAATTGTTCCTTTGGGGGGTATTGCATTTTTTTGCCATTTTGAGGCGAAATTGTTCCTTTGGGGGGGTATTGCAACTTTTGGCCTTTTTGAGGCGAAATTGTTCCTTTGGGGGGGTATTGCAACTTTTGGCCATTTTGAAGCGAAATTGTTCCTTTGGGGGGTATTGCAACTTCTCGGCATTTTGAGGCGAAATTGTTCCTTGGGGGGGTATTGCAACTTTTGGCCATTTTGAAGCGAAATTGTTCCTTTGGGGGGGTATTGCAATTTTTAACCATTTTGAGGCGAAATTTTTCCTTTGGGGGGGTATTGCAACTTTTGGCCATTTTGAAGTGAAATTGTTCCTTTCGGGGGGTATTGCAACTTTTGGCCTTTTTGAGGCGAAATTGTTCCTTTGGGGGGTATTGCAACTTTTGGCCATTTTGAAGCGAAATTGTTCCTTTGGGGGGGTATTGCAATTTTTTGCCATTTTGAGGCGAAATTGTTCCTTTGGGGGGGTATTGCAACTTTTGGCCATTTTGAAGCGAAATTGTTCCTTTGGGGGGTTTTTACAATTTTTGGCCATTTTGAGGCGAAATTGTTCCTTTCGGGGGGTATTGCAACTTTTGGCCATTTTGAAGCGAAATTGTTCCTTTGGGGGGGGTATTGCAATTTTTTGCATTTTGAGGCGAAATTGTTCCTTTGGGGGGGTATTGCAACTTTTGGCCATTTTGAAGCGAAATTGTTCCTTTGGGGGGGTATTGCAACTTTTCGGCATTTTGAGGCGAAATTGTTCCTTTGGGGGGGTATTGCAATTTTTCGGCATTTTGAGGCGAAATTGTTCCTTTGGGGGGGTATTGCAATTTTTTGCCATTTTGAGGCGAAATTGTTCCTTTGGGGGGGTATTGCAACTTTTGGCCATTTTGAAGCGAAATTGTTCCTTTGGGGGGGTATTGCAATTTTTTGCCATTTTGAGGCGAAATTGTTCCTTTGGGGGGGTATTGCAACTTTTGGCCATTTTGAAGCGAAATAGTTCCTTTGGGGGGTATTGCAATTTTTTGCCATTTTGAAGCGAAATTGTTCCTTTGGGGGGGTATTGCAATTTTTTGCCATTTTGAAGCGAAATTGTTCCTTTCGGGGGGTATTGCAACTTTTCAGCATTTTGAGGCGAAATTGTTCCTTTGGGGGGGTATTGCAATTTTTTGCCATTTTGAGGCGAAATTGTTCCTTTGGGGGGGTATTGCAACTTTTCGGCATTTTGAGGCGAAATTGTTCCTTTGGGGGGTATTGCAATTTTTTTTCCATTTTGAGGCGAAATTGTTCCTTTGGGGGGGTATTGCAACTTTTGGCCATTTTGAAGCGAAATTGTTCCTTTCGGGGGGTATTGCAATTTTTAACCATTTTGAGGCGAAATTGTTCCTTTGGGGGGGTATTGCAACTTTTGGCCATTTTGAAGCGAAATTGTTCCTTTCGGGGTGTATTGCAACTTTTCAGCATTTTGAGGCGAAATTGTTCCTTTGGGGGGTATTGCAACTTCTCGGCATTTTGAAGCGAAATTGTTCCTTGGGGGGGTATTGCAATTTTTAACCATTTTGAGGCGAAATTTTTCCTTTGGGGGGGTATTGCAACTTTTGGCCATTTTGAAGTGAAATTGTTCCTTTCGGGGGGTATTGCAACTTTTGGCCTTTTTGAGGCGAAATTGTTCGTTTGGGGGGGTATTGCAACTTTTGGCCATTTTGAAGCGAAATTGTTCCTTTGGGGGGTATTGCAACTTCTCGGCATTTTGAGGCGAAATTGTTCCTTGGGGGGGTATTGCAACTTTTGGCCATTTTGAAGCGAAATAGTTCCTTTGGGGGGGTATTGCAATTTTTTGCCATTTTGAGGCGAAATTGTTCCTTTGGGGGGGTATTGCAACTTTTGGCCATATTGAAGCGAAATTGTTCCTTTGGGGGGTTTTTACAATTTTTGGCCATTTTGAGGCGAAATTGTTCCTTTCGGGGGGTATTGCAACTTTTGGCCATTTTGAAGCGAAATTGTTCCTTTGGGGGGGTATTGCAATTTTTTGCATTTTGAGTCGAAATTGTTCCTTTGGGGGGGTATTGCAACTTTTGGCCATTTTGAAGCGAAATTGTTCTTTTGGGGGGGTATTGCAACTTTTCGGCATTTTGAGGCGAAATTGTTCCTTTGGGGGGGTATTGCAATTTTTTGCCATTTTGAGGCGAAATTGTTCCTTTGGGGGGGTATTGCAACTTTTGGCCATTTTGAAGCGAAATTGTTCCTTTCGGGGGGTATTGCAACTTTTCGGCATTTTGAGGCGAAATTGTTCCTTTGGGGGGGTATTGCAACTTTTGGCCATTTTGAAGCGAAATTGTTCCTTTGGGGGGGGTATTGCAACTTTTGGCCATTTTGAAGCGAAATTGTTCCTTTGGGGGGGTATTGCAATTTTTTGCCATTTTGAGGCGAAATTGTTCCTTTGGGGGGGTATTGCAACTTTTGGCCATTTTGAAGCGAAATTGTTCCTTTCGGGGGGTATTGCAACTTTTGGCCATTTTGAAGCGAAATTGTTCCTTTGGGGGGGTATTGCAACTTTTCGGCATTTTGAGGCGAAATTGTTCCTTTGGGGGGTATTGCATTTTTTTGCCATTTTGAGGCGAAATTGTTCCTTTGGGGGGGTATTGCCATTTTTTGCCATTTTGAGGCGAAATTGTTCCTTTGGGGGGGTATTGCAACTTTTGGCCTTTTTGAGGCGAAATTGTTCCTTTGGGGGGGTATTGCAACTTTTGGCCATTTTGAAGCGAAATTGTTCCTTTGGGGGGGTATTGCAACTTTTCGGCATTTTGAGGCGAAATTGTTCCTTTGGGGGGGTATTGCAATTTTTTGCCATTTTGAGGCGTAATTGTTCCTTTGGGGGGGTATTGCAACTTTTGGCCATTTTGAAGCGAAATTGTTCCTTTCGGGGGGTATTGCAACTTTTCGGCATTTTGAAGCGAAATTGTTCCTTTGGGGGGGTATTGCAATTTTTTGCCATTTTGAGGCGAAATTGTTCCTTTATGGGGTATTGCAACTTTTGGCCATTTTGAAGCGAAATTGTTCCTTTGGGGGGGTATTGCATTTTTTTGCCATTTTGAGGCGAAATTGTTCCTTTGGGGGGGTATTGCAATTTTTTGCCATTTTGAGGCGAAATTGTTCCTTTGGGGGGGTATTGCAACTTTTGGCCTTTTTGAGGCGAAATTGTTCCTTTGGGGGGGTATTGCAACTTTTGGCCATTTTGAAGCAAAATTGTTCCTTTGGGGGGGTATTGCAACTTTTCGGCATTTTGAGGCGAAATTGTTCCTTTGGGGGGGTATTGCAATTTTTTGCCATTTTGAGGCGAAATTGTTCCTTTATGGGGTATTGCAACTTTTGGCCATTTTGAAGCGAAATTGTTCCTTTGGGGGGGTATTGCAACTTTTCGGCATTTTGAGGCGAAATTGTTTCTTGGGGGGGTATTGCAACTTTTGGCCATTTTAAAGCGAAATTGTTCCTTTGGGGGGGTAATGCAATTTTTAACCATTTTGAGGCGAAATTGTTCCTTTGGGGGGGTATTGCAACTTTTGGCCATTTTGAAGCGAAATTGTTCCTTTGGGGGGGTATTGCAATTTTTTGCCATTTTGAGGCGAAATTGTTCCTTTGGGGGGGTATTGCAACTTTTGGCTATATTGAAGTGAAATTGTTCCTTTGGGGGGTTTTTACAATTATTGGCCATTTTGAGGCGAAATTGTTCCTTTCGGGGGGTATTGCAACTTTTCGGCATTTTGAGGCGAAATTGTTCCTTTGGGGGGGTATTGCAACTTTTGGCCATTTTGAAGCGAAATTGTTCCTTTGGGGGGGTATTGCAATTTTTTGCCATTTTGAGGCGAAATTGTTCCTTTGGGGGTGTATTGCAATTTTTTGCCATTTTGAGGCGAAATTGTTCCTTTGGGGGGGTATTGCAACTTTTGGCCATTTTGAAGCGAAATTGTTCCTTTGGGGGGTATTGCAAATTTTCGGCATTTTGAGGCGAAATTGTTCCTTTGGGGGGTATTGCAACTTTTGGCCATTTTAAAGCGAAATTGTTCCTTTGGGGGGTATTGCAACTTTTTGCCATTTTGAGGCGAAATTGTTCCTTGGGGGGGTATTGCAACTTTTGACCATTTTGAAGCGAAATTGTTCCTTTGGGGGGGTATTGCAACTTTTCGGCATTTTGAGGCGAAATTGTTCCTTTGGGGGGGTATTGCAATTTTTTGCCATTTTGAGGCGAAATTGTTCCTTTGGGGGGGGTATTGCAACTTTTGGCCATTTTGAAGCGAAATTGTTCCTTTCGGGGGGTATTGCAACTTTTCGGCATTTTGAGGCGAAATTGTTCCTTTGGGGGGGGTATTGCAACTTTTGGCCATATTGAAGCGAAATTGTTCCTTTGGGGGGTATTGCAATTTTTAACCATTTTGAGGTGAAATTGTTCCTTTGGGGGGGTATTGCAACTTTTGGCCATTTTGAAGCGAAATTGTTCCTTTCGGGGGGTATTGCAACTTTTCGGCATTTTGAAGCGAAATTGTTCCTTTGGGGGGTATTGCAATTTTTTGCCATTTTGAGGCGAAATTGTTCCTTTGGGGGGGTATTGCAACTTTTGCCCATTTTGAAGCGAAATTGTTCCTTTGGGGGGGTATAGCAATTTTTTTTTCATTTTGAGGCGAAATTGTTCCTTTGGGGGGGGTATTGCAAATTTTGGC
This sequence comes from Anomaloglossus baeobatrachus, assembly GCF_048569485.1. Classification (NCBI taxonomy): domain Eukaryota; kingdom Metazoa; phylum Chordata; class Amphibia; order Anura; family Aromobatidae; genus Anomaloglossus; species Anomaloglossus baeobatrachus. The sequence goes on along the minus strand of NW_027441848.1, from coordinate 200,434 downwards.
CATTTTGAAGTGAAATTGTTCCTTTGGGGGGGTATTGCATTTTTTTGACATTTTAAGGCGAAATTGTTCCTTTGGGGGGGTATTGCAACTTTTCGGCATTTTGAGGCGAAATTATTCCTTTGGGGGGGTATTGCAATTTTTTGCCATTTTGAGGTGAAATTGTTCCTTTAGGGGGGTATTGCAACTTTTGGCCATTTTGAAGCGAAATTGTTCCTTTGGGGGGTATTGCATTTTTTTGCCATTTTGAGGCGAAATTGTTCCTTTGGGGGGGTATTGCAACTTTTGGCCATTTTGAAGCGAAATTGTTCCTTTGGGGGGTATTGCAATTTTTTGCCATTTTGAGGCGAAATTGTTCCTTTGGGGGGTATTGCAACTTTTGGCCTTTTTGAGGCGAAATTGTTCCTTTGGGGGGGTATTGCAACTTTTGGCCATTTTGAAGCGAAATTGTTCCTTTGGGGGGTATTGCAACTTCTCGGCATTTTGAGGCGAAATTGTTCCTTGGGGGGGTATTGCAACTTTTGGCCATTTTGAAGCGAAATTGTTCCTTTGGGGGGGTATTGCAATTTTTAACCATTTTGAGGCGAAATTTTTCCTTTGGGGGGTATTGCAACTTTTGGCCATTTTGAAGTGAAATTGTTCCTTTCGGGGGGTATTGCAACTTTTGGCCTTTTTGAGGCGAAATTGTTCCTTTGGGGGGGTATTGCAACTTTTGGCCATTTTGAAGCGAAATTGTTCCTTTGGGGGGTATTGCAACTTCTCGGCATTTTGAGGCGAAATTGTTCCTTGGGGGGTATTGCAACTTTTGGCCATTTTGAAGTGAAATTGTTCCTTTGGGGGGGTATTGCAATTTTTTGCCATTTTGAGGCGAAATTGTTCCTTTGGGGGGTATTGCAACTTTTGGCCATATTGAAGCGAAATTGTTCCTTTGGGGGGTTTTTACAATTTTTGGCCATTTTGAGGCGAAATTTTTCCTTTCGGGGGGTATTGCAACTTTTCGGCATTTTGAGGCGAAATTGTTCCTTTGGGGGGGTATTGCAACTTTTGGCCATTTTGAAGCGAAATTGTTCCTTTGGGGGGTATTGCAAATTTTGGCCATTTTGAAGTGAAATTGTTCCTTTGGGGGGGTATTGCATTTTTTTGACATTTTAAGGCGAAATTGTTCCTTTGGGGGGGTATTGCAACTTTTCGGCATTTTGAGGCGAAATTGTTCCTTTGGGGGGGTATTGCAATTTTTTGCCATTTTGAGGTGAAATTGTTCCTTTAGGGGGGTATTGCAACTTTTGGCCATTTTGAAGCGAAATTGTTCCTTTGGGGGGTATTGCATTTTTTTGCCATTTTGAGGCGAAATTGTTCCTTTGGGGGGGTATTGCAACTTTTGGCCATTTTGAAGCGAAATTGTTCCTTTGGGGGGGTATTGCAATTTTTTGCCATTTTGAGGCGAAATTGTTCCTTTGGGGGGTATTGCAACTTTTGGCCTTTTTGAGGCGAAATTGTTCCTTTGGGGGGGTATTGCAACTTTTGGCCATTTTGAAGCGAAATTGTTCCTTTGGGGGGTATTGCAACTTCTCGGCATTTTGAGGCGAAATTGTTCCTTGGGGGGGTATTGCAACTTTTGGCCATTTTGAAGCGAAATTGTTCCTTTGGGGGGGTATTGCAATTTTTAACCATTTTGAGGCGAAATTTTTCCTTTGGGGGGGTATTGCAACTTTTGGCCATTTTGAAGTGAAATTGTTCCTTTCGGGGGGTATTGCAACTTTTGGCCTTTTTGAGGCGAAATTGTTCCTTGGGGGGTATTGCAACTTTTGGCCATTTTGAAGCGAAATTGTTCCTTTGGGGGGGTATTGCAATTTTTTGCCATTTTGAGGCGAAATTGTTCCTTTGGGGGGTATTGCAACTTTTGGCCATATTGAAGCGAAATTGTTCCTTTGGGGGGTTTTTACAATTTTTGGCCATTTTGAGGCGAAATTGTTCCTTTCGGGGGGTATTGCAACTTTTCGGCATTTTGAGGCGAAATTGTTCCTTTGGGGGGGTATTGCAACTTTTGGCCATTTTGAAGCGAAATTGTTCCTTTGGGGGTATTGCAAATTTTCGGCATTTTGAGGCGAAATTGTTCCTTTGGGGGGTATTGCAACTTTTGGCCATTTTAAAGCGAAATTGTTCCTTTGGGGGGTATTGCAACTTTTTGCCATTTTGAGGCGAAATTGTTCCTTTGGGGGGGTATTGCAACTTTTGGCCATTTTGAAGCGAAATTGTTCCTTTGGGGGGTATTGCAACTTTTCGGCATTTTGAGGCGAAATTGTTCCTTTGGGGGGGTATTGCAATTTTTTGCAATTTTGAGGCGAAATTGTTCCTTTGGGGGGGTATTGCAACTTTTGGCCATTTTGAAGCGAAATTGTTCCTTTCGGGGGGTATTGCAACTTTTCGGCATTTTGAGGCGAAATTGTTCCTTTGGGGGGGTATTGCAACTTTTGGCCATATTGAAGCGAAATTGTTCCTTTGGGGGGGTATTGCAATTTTTAACCATTTTGAGGTGAAATTGTTCCTTTGGGGGGGTATTGCAACTTTTGGCCATTTTGAAGCGAAATTGTTCATTTCGGGGGGTATTGCAACTTTTCGGCATTTTGAAGCGAAATTTGTTCCTTTGGGGGGTATTGCAATTTTTTGCCATTTTGAGGCGAAATTGTTCCTTTGGGGGGGTATTGCAACTTTTGGCCATTTTGAAGCGAAATTGTTCCTTTGGGGAGGTATAGCAATTTTTTTTTCATTTTGAGGCGAAATTGTTCCTTTGGGGGGGGTATTGTAAATTTTGGCCATTTTGAAGTGAAATTGTTCCTTTGGGGGGTATTGCATTTTTTTGACATTTTAAGGCGAAATTGTTCCTTTGGGGGGGTATTGCAACTTTTCGGCATTTTGAGGCGAAATTGTTCCTTTGGGGGGGTATTGCAATTTTTTGCCATTTTGAGGTGAAATTGTTCCTTTAGGGGGGTATTGCAACTTTTGGCCATTTTGAAGCGAAATTGTTCCTTTGGGGGGTATTGCATTTTTTGCCATTTTGAGGCGAAATTTTTCCTTTGGGGGGGTATTGCAACTTTTGGCCATTTTGAAGCGAAATTGTTCCTTTGGGGGGGTATTGCAATTTTTTGCCATTTTGAGGCGAAATTGTTCCTTTGGGGGGTATTGCAACTTTTGGCCATTTTGAAGCGAAATTGTTCCTTTGGGGGGTATTGCAACTTCTCGGCATTTTGAGGCGAAATTGTTCCTTGGGGGGGTATTGCAACTTTTTGCCATTTTGAAGCGAAATTGTTCCTTTGGGGGGGTATTGCAATTTTTAACCATTTTGAGGTGATATTTTTCCTTTGGGGGGGTATTGCAACTTTTGGCCATTTTGAAGTGAAATTGTTCCTTTCGGGGGGTATTGCAACCTTTGGCCTTTTTGAGGCGAAATTGTTCCTTTGGGGGGGTATTGCAACTTTTGGCCATTTTGAAGCGAAATTGTTCCTTTGGGGGGTATTGCAACTTCTCGGCATTTTGAGGCGAAATTGTTCCTTGGGGGGTATTGCAACTTTTGGCCATTTTGAAGTGAAATTGTTCCTTTGGGGGGGTATTGCAATTTTTTGCCATTTCGAGGCGAAATTGTTCCTTTGGGGGGGTATTGCAACTTTTGGCCATATTGAAGCGAAATTGTTCCTTTGGGGGGTTTTTACAATTTTTGGCCATTTTGAGGCGAAATTGTTCCTTTGGGGGGGTATTGCAACTTTTGGCCATTTTGAAGCGAAATTGTTCCTTTGGGGGGTATTGCAACTTCTCGGCATTTTGAGGCGAAATTGTTCCTTGGGGGGTATTGCAACTTTTGGCCATTTTGAAGTGAAATTGTTCCTTTGGGGGGGTATTGCAATTTTTTGCCATTTTGAGGCGAAATTGTTCCTTTGGGGGGGTATTGCAACTTTTGGCCATATTGAAGCGAAATTGTTCCTTTGGGGGGTTTTTACAATTTTTGACCATTTTGAGGCGAAATTGTTCCTTTCGGGGGGTATTGCAACTTTTCGGCATTTTGAGGCGAAATTGTTCCTTTGGGGGGGTATTGCAACTTTTGGCCATTTTAAAGCGAAATTGTTCCTTTGGGGGGGTATTGCAATTTTTTGCCATTTTGAGGCGAAATTGTTCCTTTGGGGGGGTATTGCAACTTTTGGCCATTTTGAAGCGAAATTATTCCTTTCGGGGGGTATTGCAACTTTTCGGCATTTTGAGGCGAAATTGTTCCTTTGGGGGGGTATTGCAACTTTTGGCCATTTTGAAGCGAAATTGTTCCTTTGGGGGGGTATTGCAACTTTTGGCCATTTTGAAGCGAAATTGTTCCTTTGGGGGGGTATTGCAATTTTTTGCCATTTTGAGGCGAAATTGTTCCTTTGGGGGGGTATTGCAACTTTTGGCCATTTTGAAGCGAAATTGTTCCTTTGGGGGGGTATTGCAATTTTTTGCCATTTTGAAGCGAAATTGTTCCTTTGGGGGGGTATTGCAATTTTTTGCCATTTTGAAGCGAAATTGTTCCTTTCGGGGGGTATTGCAACTTTTCAGCATTTTGAGGCGAAATTGTTCCTTTGGGGGGTATTGCAATTTTTTGCCATTTTGAGGCGAAATTGTTCCTTTGGGGGGGTATTGCAACTTTTCGGCATTTTGAGGCGAAATTGTTCCTTTGGGGGGTATTGCAATTTTTTTGCCATTTTGAGGCGAAATTGTTCCTTTGGGGGGGTATTGCAACTTTTGGCCATTTTGAAGCGAAATTGTTCCTTTGGGGGGGTATTGCAATTTTTTGCCATTTTGAGGCGAAATTGTTCCTTTGGGGGGTATTGCAACTTTTGGCCTTTTTGAGGCGAAATTGTTCCTTTGGGGGGTATTGCAACTTTTGGCCATTTTGAAGCGAAATTGTTCCTTTGGGGGGTATTGCAACTTCTCGGCATTTTGAGGCGAAATTGTTCCTTGGGAAGGTATTGCAACTTTTGGCCATTTTGAAGCGAAATTGTTCCTTTGGGGGGGTATTGCAATTTTTAACCATTTTGAGGCGAAATTTTTCCTTTGGGGGGGTATTGCAACTTTTGGCCATTTTGAAGTGAAATTGTTCCTTTCGGGGGGTATTGCAACTTTTGGCCTTTTTGAGGCGAAATTGTTCCTTTGGGGGGTATTGCAACTTTTGGCCATTTTGAAGCGAAATTGTTCCTTTGGGGGGGTATTGCAATTTTTTGCCATTTTGAGGCGAAATTGTTCCTTTGGGGGGGTATTGCAACTTTTGGCCATTTTGAAGCGAAATTGTTCCTTTGGGGGGTTTTTACAATTTTTGGCCTTTTTGAGGCGAAATTGTTCCTTTCGGGGGGTATTGCAACTTTTCGGCATTTTGAGGCGAAATTTTTCCTTTGGGGGGGTATTGCAACTTTTGGCCATTTTGAAGCGAAATTGTTCCTTTGGGGGGTATTGCAATTTTTTGCATTTTGAGGCGAAATTGTTCCTTTGGGGGGGTATTGCAACTTTTGGCCATTTTGAAGCGAAATTGTTCCTTTGGGGGGGTATTGCAACTTTTTTCCATTTTGAAGCGAAATTGTTCCTTTCGGGGGGTATTGCAACTTTTCGGCATTTTGAGGCGAAATTGTTCCTTTGGGGGGGTATTGCAATTTTTTGCCATTTTGAGGCGAAATTGTTCCTTTGGGGGGGTATTGCAACTTTTGGCCATTTTGAAGCGAAATTGTTCCTTTGGGGGGGTATTGCAATTTTTTGCCATTTTGAAGCGAAATTGTTCCTTTAGGGGGGTATTGCAATTTTTTGCCATTTTGAAGCGAAATTGTTCCTTTCGGGGGGTATTGCAACTTTTCAGCATTTTGAGGCGAAATTGTTCCTTTGGGGGGGTATTGCAATTTTTTGCCATTTTGAGGCGAAATTGTTCCTTTGGGGGGGTATTGCAACTTTTCGGCATTTTGAGGCGAAATTGTTCCTTTGGGGGGTATTGCAATTTTTTTTCCATTTTGAGGCGAAATTGTTCCTTTGGGGGGGTATTGCAATTTTTTGCCATTTTGAGGCGAAATTGTTCCTTTGGGGGGGTATTGCAACTTTTCGGCATTTTGAGGCGAAATTGTTCCTTTGGGGGGGTATTGCAACTTTTGGCCATTTTGAAGCGAAATTGTTCCTTTCGGGGGGTATTGCAATTTTTAACCATTTTGAGGCGAAATTGTTCCTTTGGGGGGGTATTGCAATTTTTTGCCATTTTGAGGCGAAATTGTTCCTTTGGGGGGTATTGCAACTTCTCGGCATTTTGAGGCGAAATTGTTCCTTTAGGGGGGGTATTGCAATTTTTTGCATTTTGAGTCGAAATTGTTCCTTTGGGGGGGTATTGCAACTTTTGGCCATTTTGAAGCGAAATTGTTCCTTTGGGGGGGTATTGCAATTTTTTGCATTTTGAGTCGAAATTGTTCCTTTGGGGGGGTATTGCAACTTTTGGCCATTTTGAAGCGAAATTGTTCTTTTGGGGGGGTATTGCAACTTTTCGGCTTTTTGAGGCGAAATTGTTCCTTTGGGGGGGTATTGCAATTTTTTGCCATTTTGAGGCGAAATTGTTCCTTTGGGGGGGTATTGCAACTTTTTTCCATTTTGAAGCGAAATTGTTCCTTTCGGGGGGTATTGCAACTTTTCGGCATTTTGAGGCGAAATTGTTCCTTTGGGGGGGTATTGCAACTTTTGGCCATTTTGAAGCGAAATTGTTCCTTTGGGGGGGTATTGCAACTTTTGGCCATTTTGAAGCGAAATTGTTCCTTTGGGGGGGTATTGCAACTTTTCGGCATTTTGAGGCGAAATTGTTCCTTTGGGGGGTATTGCATTTTTTTGCCATTTTGAGGCGAAATTGTTCCTTTGGGGGGGTATTGCCATTTTTTGCCATTTTGAGGCGAAATTGTTCCTTTGGGGGGGTATTGCAACTTTTGGCCTTTTTAAGGCGAAATTGTTCCTTTGGGGGGGTATTGCAACTTTTGGCCATTTTGAAGCGAAATTGTTCCTTTGGGGGGGTATTGCAACTTTTCGGCATTTTGAGGCGAAATTGTTCCTTTGGGGGGGTATTGCAATTTTTTGCCATTTTGAGGCGAAATTGTTCCTTTGGGGGGTATTGCAACTTTTGGCCATTTTAAAGCGAAATTGTTCCTTTGGGGGGTATTGCAACTTTTCGGCATTTTGAGGCGAAATTGTTCCTTTGGGGGGGTATTGCAATTTTTTGCCATTTTGAGGCGAAATTGTTCCTTTGGGGGGGTATTGCAATTTTTTGCCATTTTGAGGCGAAATTGTTCCTTTGGGGGGGTATTGCAACTTTTGGCCATTTTGAAGCGAAATTGTTCCTTTGGGGGGGTATTGCAATTTTTTGCCATTTTGAGGCGAAATTGTTCCTTTGGGGGGGTATTGCAACTTTTGGCCATTTTGAAGCGAAATTGTTCCTTTGGGGGGGTATTGCAATTTTTTGCCATTTTGAAGCGAAATTGTTCCTTTAGGGGGGTATTGCAATTTTTTGCCATTTTGAAGCGAAATTGTTCCTTTGGGGGGTATTGCAACTTTTCAGCATTTTGAGGCGAAATTGTTCCTTTGGGGGGGTATTGCAATTTTTTGCCATTTTGAGGCGAAATTGTTCCTTTGGGGGGGTATTGCAACTTTTCGGCATTTTGAGGCGAAATTGTTCCTTTGGGGGGGTATTGCAATTTTTTGCATTTTGAGTCGAAATTGTTCCTTTGGGGGGGTATTGCAACTTTTGGCCATTTTGAAGCGAAATTGTTCTTTTGGGGGGGGTATTGCAACTTTTCGGCATTTTGAGGCGAAATTGTTCCTTTGGGGGGGTATTGCAATTTTTTGCCATTTTGAGGCGAAATTGTTCCTTTGGGGGGGTATTGCAACTTTTGGCCATTTTGAAGCGAAATTGTTCCTTTCGGGGGGTATTGCAACTTTTCGGCATTTTGAGGCGAAATTGTTCCTTTGGGGGGGTATTGCAACTTTTGGCCTTTTTGAGGCGAAATTGTTCCTTTGGGGGGGTATTGCAACTTTTGGCCATTTTGAAGCGAAATTGTTCCTTTGGGGGGGTATTGCAACTTTTCGGCATTTTGAGGAGTAATTGTTCCTTTGGGGGGGTATTGCAATTTTTTGCCATTTTGAGGCGAAATTGTTCCTTTGGGGGGTATTGCAACTTTTGGCCATTTTGAAGCGAAATTGTTCCTTTGGGGGGGTATTGCAACTTTTCGGCATTTTGAGGCGAAATTGTTCCTTTGGGGGGGTATTGCAATTTTTTGCCATTTTGAGGCGAAATTGTTCCTTTGGGGGGGTATTGCAATTTTTTGCCATTTTGAGGCGAAATTGTTCCTTTGGGGGGGTATTGCAACTTTTGGCCATTTTGAAGCGAAATTGTTCCTTTGGGGGGGTATTGCATTTTTTTGCCATTTTGAGGCGAAATTGTTCCTTTGGGGGGGTATTGCAATTTTTTGCCATTTTGAGGCGAAATTGTTCCTTTGGGGGGTATTGCAACTTTTGGCCATTTTGAAGCGAAATTGTTCCTTTTGGGGGGTATTGCAACTTTTCGGCATTTTGAGGCGAAATTGTTTCTTGGGGGGGTATTGCAACTTTTGGCCATTTTAAAGCGAAATTGTTCCTTTGGGGGGTATTGCAATTTTTTGCCATTTTGAGGCGAAATTGTTCCTTTGGGGGGGTATTGCAACTTTTGGCCATTTTGAAGCGAAATTGTTCCTTTGGGGGGGTATTGCATTTTTTTGCCATTTTGAGGCGAAATTGTTCCTTTGGGGGGGTATTGCAATTTTTTGCCATTTTGAGGCGAAATTGTTCCTTTGGGGGGGTATTGCAACTTTTGGCCATTTTGAAGCAAAATTGTTCCTTTGGGGGGGTATTGCAACTTTTCGGCATTTTGAGGCGAAATTGTTCCTTTGGGGGGTATTGCAATTTTTTGCCATTTTGAGGCGAAATTGTTCCTTTGGGGGGTATTGCAACTTTTGGCCATTTTGAAGCGAAATTGTTCCTTTTGGGGGGTATTGCAACTTTTCGGCATTTTGAGGCGAAATTGTTTCTTGGGGGGTATTGCAACTTTTGTCCATTTTAAAGCGAAATTGTTCCTTTGGGGGGGTAATGCAATTTTTAACCATTTTGAGGCGAAATTGTTCCTTTGGGGGGGTATTGCAACTTTTGGCCATTTTGAAGCGAAATTGTTCCTTTGGGGGGGTATTGCAATTTTTTGCCATTTTGAGGCGAAATTGTTCCTTTGGGGGGGTATTGCAACTTTTGGCTATATTGAAGCGAAATTGTTCCTTTGGGGGGTTTTTACAATTGTTGGCCATTTTGAGGCGAAATTGTTCCTTTCGGGGGGTATTGCAACTTTTCGGCATTTTGAGGCGAAATTGTTCCTTTGGGGGGGTATTGCAACTTTTGGCCATTTTGAGGCGAAATTGTTCCTTTGGGGGTGTATTGCAATTTTTTGCCATTTTGAGGCGAAATTGTTCCTTTGGGGGGGTATTGCAACTTTTGGCCATTTTGAAGCGAAATTGTTCCTTTGGGGGGTATTGCAAATTTTCGGCATTTTGAGTTGAAATTTTTCCTTTGGGGGGGTATTGCAATTTTTTGCCATTTTGAGGCGAAATTGTTCCTTTGGGGGGGTATTGCAACTTTTGGCCATATTGAAGCGAAATTGTTCCTTTGGGGGGGTATTGCAATTTTTACCCATTTTGAGGTGAAATTGTTCCTTTGGGGGGGTATTGCAACTTTTGGCCATTTTGAAGCGAAATTGTTCCTTTCGGGGGGTATTGCAACTTTTCGGCATTTTGAGGCGAAATTGTTCCTTTGGGGGGGTATTGCAACTTTTGGCCATATTGAAGCGAAATTGTTCCTTTGGGGGGGTATTGCAATTTTTACCCATTTTGAGGTGAAATTGTTCCTTTGGGGGGGTATTGCAACTTTTGGCCATTTTGAAGCGAAATTGTTCCTTTCGGGGGGTATTGCAACTTTTCGGCATTTTGAAGCGAAATTGTTCCTTTGGGGGGTATTGCAATTTTTTTTTCATTTTGAGGCGAAATTGTTCCTTTGGGGGGGTATTGCAAATTTTGGCCATTTTGAAGTGAAATTGTTCCTTTGGGGGGGTATTGCATTTTTTTGACATTTTAAGGCGAAATTGTTCCTTTGGGGGGGTATTGCAACTTTTCGGCACTTTGAGGCGAAATTGTTCTTTGGGGGGGTATTGCAATTTTTTGCCATTTTGAGGTGAAATTGTTCCTTTAGGGGGGTATTGCAACTTTTGGCCATTTTGAAGCGAAATTGTTCCTTTGGGGGGTATTGCATTTTTTTGCCATTTTGAGGCGAAATTGTTCCTTTGGGGGGTATTGCAACTTTTGGCCATTTTGAAGCGAAATTGTTCCTTTGGGGGGTATTGCAACTTTTCGGCATTTTGAGGCGAAATTGTTCCTTTGGGGGGTGTTGCAATTTTTTTTCCATTTTGAGGCGAAATTGTTCCTTTGGGGGGGTATTGCAACTTTTGGCCATTTTGAAGCGAAATTGTTCCTTTCGGGAGGTATTGCAATTTTTAACCATTTTGAGGCGAAATTGTTCCTTTTGGGGGGTATTGCAACTTTTGGCCATTTTGAAGCGAAATTGTTCCTTTCGGGGGGTATTGCAACTTTTCAGCATTTTGAGGCGAAATTGTTCCTTTTGGGGGTATTGCAATTTTTTGCCATTTTGAGGCGAAATTGTTCCTTTGGGGGGGTATTGCAACTTTTCGGCATTTTGAGGCGAAATTGTTCCTTTGGGGGGTATTGCAATTTTTTTTCCATTTTGAGGCAAAATTGTTCCTTTGGGGGGGTATTGCAACTTTTCGGCATTTTGAGGCGAAATTGTTCCTTTGGGGGGGTATTGCAATTTTTTGCTATTTTGAGGCGAAATTGTTCCTTTGGGGGAGTATTGCAACTTTTGGCCATTTTGAAGCGAAATTGTTCCTTTGGGGGGGTATTGCAACTTTTCGGCATTTTGAGGCGAATTTGTTCCTTTGGGGGGGTATTGCAATTTTTTGCCATTTTGAGGCGAAATTGTTCCTTTGGGGGGGTATTGCAACTTTTGGCCATTTTGAAGCGAAATTGTTCCTTTCGGGGGTTATTGCAACTTTTCGGCATTTTGAGGCGAAATTGTTCCTTTGGGGGGGTATTGCAACTTTTGGCCATTTTGAAGCGAAATTGTTCCTTTGGGGGGGTATTGCAATTTTTTTTCCATTTTAAGGCGAAATTGTTCCTTTGGGGGGGTATTGCAACTTTTGGCCATTTTGAAGCGAAATTGTTCCTTTCGGGGGGTATTGCAACTTTTGGCCATTTTGAAGCGAAATTGTTCCTTTGGGGGGGTATTGCAATTTTTTTTTTCATTTTGAGGCGAAATTGTTCCTTTGGGGGGGGTATTGCAAATTTTGGCCATTTTGAAGCGAAATTGTTCCTTTGGGGGGGTATTGCAATTTTTTGCCATTTTGAGGCGAAATTGTTCCTTTGGGGGGGTATTGCAATTTTTTGCCATTTTGAGGTGAAATTGTTCCTTTGGGGGGGTATTGCAACTTTTCAGCATTTTAAAGCGAAATTGTTCCTTTGGGGGGGTATTGCAACTTTTGGCCATTTTGAAGCGAAATTGTTCCTTTGGGGGGGTATTGCAATTTTTTTTCCATTTTAAGGCGAAATTGTTCCTTTGGGGGGGTATTGCAACTTTTGGCCATTTTGAAGCGAAATTGTTCCTTTGGGGGGTATTGCAACTTTTCAGCATTTTAAAGCGAAATTGTTCCTTTGGGGGGGTATTGCAATTTTTTGCCATTTTGAAGCGAAATTGTTCCTTTGGGGGGTATTGCAACTTTTGGCCATTTTGAAGCGAAATTGTTCCTTTGGGGGGGTATTGCAATTTTTTGCCATTTTGAGGCGAAATTGTTCCTTTGGGGGGGTATTGCAACTTTTCAGCATTTTAAAGCGAAATTGTTCCTTTGGGGGGGTATTGCAACTTTTGGCCATTTTGAAGCGAAATTGTTCCTTTGGGGGGGTATTGCAATTTTTTGCCATTTTGAGGCGAAATTGTTCCTTTGGGGGGGTATTGCAACTTTTGGCCATATTGAAGCGAAATTGTTCCTTTGGGGGGTTTTTACAATTTTTGGCCATTTTGAGGCGAAATTGTTCCTTTCGGGGGGTATTGCAACTTTTCGGCATTTTGAGGCGAAATTGTTCCTTTGGGGGGGTATTGCAACTTTTGGCCATTTTGAAGCGAAATTGTTCCTTTGGGGGGTATTGCAATTTTTTGCCATTTTGAGGCGAAATTGTTCCTTTGGGGGGTATTGCAACTTTTGGCCATTTTGAAGCGAAATTGTTCCTTTGGGGGGGTATTGCAACTTTTCGGCATTTTGAGGCGAAATTGTTCCTTTGGGGGGGTATTGCAATTTTTTGCCATTTTGAGGCGAAATTGTTCCTTTGGGGGGGTATTGCAACTTTTGGCCATTTTGAAGCGGAATTGTTCCTTTCGGGGGGTATTGCAACTTTTCGGCATTTTGAGGCGAAATTGTTCCTTTGGGGGGGTATTGCAATTTTTTGCCATTTTGAGGCGAAATTGTTCCTTTGGGGGGGTATTGCAACTTTTGGCCATTTTGAAGCGAAATTGTTCCTTTGGGGGGGTATTACAATTTTTTTGCCATTTTGAGGCGAAATTGTTCCTTTGGGGGGGTATTGCAACTTTTGGCCATTTTGAAGCTAAATTGTTCCTTTCGGGGGGTATTGCAACTTTTCGGCATTTTGAGGCAAAATTGTTCCTTTAGGGGGGTATTGCAACTTTTGGCCATATTGAAGCAAAATTGTTCCTTTGGGGGGTATTGCAATTTTTAACCATTTTGAGGCGAAATTGTTCCTTTGGGGGGTATTGCAACTTTTGGCCATTTTGAAGCGAAATTGTTCCTTTCGGGGGGTATTGCAACTTTTCAGCATTTTGAGGCGAAATTGTTCCTTTGGGGGGGTATTGCAATTTTTTGCCATTTTGAGGCGAAATTGTTCCTTTGTGGGGTATTGCAATTTTTTTTCCATTTTGAGGCGAAATTGTTCCTTTGGGGGGGTATTGCAACTTTTGGCCATTTTGAAGCGAAATTGTTCCTTTCGGGGGGTATTGCAACTTTTTGGCATTTTGAAGCGAAATTGTTCCTTTAGGGGGTATTGCATTTTTTTGCCATTTTGAGGCGAAATTGTTTCTTTTGGGGGGTTTTGCAACTTTTGGCCATTTTGAACTGAAATTGTTCCTTTGGGGGGGTATTGCAATTTTTTTTTCATTTTGAGGCGAAATTGTTCATTTGGGGGGGGTATTGCAAATTTTGGCCATTTTGAAGCGAAATTGTTCCTTTGGGGGGGTATTGCAATTTTTTACCATTTTGAGGCGAAATTGTTCCTTTGGGGGGGTATTGCAACTTTTCGGCATTTTGAGGCGAAATTGTTCCTTTGGGGGGGTATTGCAATTTTTTGCCATTTTGAGGTGAAATTGTTCCTTTGGGGGGGTATTGCAACTTTTGGCCATTTTGAAGCGAAATTGTTCCTTTGGGGGGTATTGCATTTTTTTGCCATTTTGAGGCGAAATTGTTCCTTTGGGGGGGTATTGCAACTTTTGGCCTTTTTGAGGCGAAATTGTTCCTTTGGGGGGGTATTGCAACTTTTCGGCATTTTGAGGCGAAATTGTTCCTTTGGGGGGGTATTGCAATTTTTTGCCATTTTGAGGCGAAATTGTTCCTTGGGGGGGTATTGCAACTTTTGGCCATTTTGAAGCGAAATTGTTCCTTTCGGGGGGTATTGCAACTTTTCGGCATTTTGAGGCGAAATTGTTCCTTTGGGGGGGTATTGCAACTTTTTGCCATTTTGAAGCGAAATTGTTCCTTTGGGGGGTATTGCAACTTTTCGGCATTTTGAGGCGAAATTGTTCCTTTGGGGGGGTATTGCAATTTTTTGCCATTTTGAGGCGAAATTGTTCCTTTGGGGGGGTATTGCAACTTTTGGCCATTTTGAAGCGAAATTGTTCCTTTGGGGGGGTAGTGCAATTTTTTGCCATTTTGAGGCGAAATTGTTCCTTTGGGGGGGTATTGCAACTTTTGGCCATTTTGAAGCGAAATTGTTCCTTTCGGGGGGCATTGCAACTTTTCGGCATTTTGAGGCGAAATTGTTCCTTTGGGGGGGTATTGCAATTTTTTGCCATTTTGAGGCGAAATTGTTCCTTTGGGGGGGTATTGCAACTTTTCGGCATTTTGAGGCGAAATTGTTCCTTTGGTGGGGTATTGCAATTTTTTGCCATTTTAAGGTGAAATTGTTCCTTTGGGGGGGTATTGCAACTTTTGGCCATTTTGAAGCGAAATTGTTCCTTTGGGGGATATTGCATTTTTTTGCCATTTTGAGGCAAAATTGTTCCTTTGGGGGGGTATTGCAACTTTTGGCCATTTTGAAGCGAAATTGTTCCTTTGGGGGGTATTGCAATTTTTTGCCATTTTGAGGCGAAATTGTTCCTTTGGGGGGGTATTGCAACTTTTGGCCTTTTTGAGGCGAAATTGTTCCTTTGGGGGAGTATTGCAATTTTTTGCCATTTTGAGGCGAAATTGTTCCTTTAAGAGGGTATTGCAACTTTTGGCCATTTTGAAGCGAAATTGTTCCTTTGGGGGGGTATTGCAATTTTTAACCATTTTGAGGCGAAATTGTTCCTTTGGGGGGGTATTGCAACTTTTGGCCATTTTGAAGTGAAATTGTTACTTTCGGGGGGTATTGCAACTTTTCAGCATTTTGAAGTGAAATTGTTCCTTTGGGGGGGGTATTGCAACTTTTGGCCATATTGAAGCGAAATTGTTCCTTTGGGGGGTTTTTACAATTTTTGGCCATTTTGAGGCGAAATTGTTCCTTTCGGGGGGTATTGCAACTTTTCGGCATTTTGAGGCGAAATTGTTCCTTTGGGGGGGTATTGCAATTTTTTGCTATTTTGAGGCGAAATTGTTCCTTTGGGGGAGTATTGCAACTTTTGGCCATTTTGAAGCGAAATTGTTCCTTTGGGGGGGTATTGCAACTTTTCGGCATTTTGAGGCGAATTTGTTCCTTTGGGGGGGTATTGCAATTTTTTGCCATTTTGAGGCGAAATTGTTCCTTTGGGGGGGTATTGCAACTTTTGGCCATTTTGAAGCGAAATTGTTCCTTTCGGGGGTTATTGCAACTTTTCGGCATTTTGAGGCGAATTTGTTCCTTTGGGGGGGTATTGCAATTTTTTGCCATTTTGAGGCGAAATTGTTCCTTTGGGGGGGTATTGCAACTTTTGGCCATTTTGAAGCGAAATTGTTCCTTTGGGGGGGTATTGCAATTTTTTTTCCATTTTAAGGCGAAATTGTTCCTTTGGGGGGGTATTGCAACTTTTGGCCATTTTGAAGCGAAATTGTTCCTTTCGGGGGGTATTGCAACTTTTGGCCATTTTAAAGCGAAATTGTTCCTTTGGGGGGGTATTGCAATTTTTTTTTTCATTTTGAGGCGAAATTGTTCCTTTGGGGGGGGTATTGCAACTTTTGGCCATATTGAAGCGAAATTGTTCCTTTGGGGGGTTTTTACAATTTTTGGCCATTTTGAGGCGAAATTGTTCCTTTCGGGGGGTATTGCAACTTTTCGGCATTTTGAGGCGAAATTGTTCCTTTGGGGGGGTATTGCAATTTTTTGCTATTTTGAGGCGAAATTGTTCCTTTGGGGGAGTATTGCAACTTTTGGCCATTTTGAAGCGAAATTGTTCCTTTGGGGGGGTATTGCAACTTTTCGGCATTTTGAGGCGAATTTGTTCCTTTGGGGGGGTATTGCAATTTTTTGCCATTTTGAGGCGAAATTGTTCCTTTGGGGGGGTATTGCAACTTTTGGCCATTTTGAAGCGAAATTGTTCCTTTCGGGGGTTATTGCAACTTTTCGGCATTTTGAGGCGAAATTGTTCCTTTGGGGGGATATTGCAACTTTTGGCCATTTTGAAGCGAAATTGTTCCTTTGGGGGGGTATTGCAATTTTTTTTCCATTTTAAGGCGAAATTGTTCCTTTGGGGGGGTATTGCAACTTTTGGCCATTTTGAAGCGAAATTGTTCCTTTCGGGGGGTATTGCAACTTTTGGCCATTTTGAAGCGAAATTGTTCCTTTGGGGGGGTATTGCAATTTTTTTTTTCATTTTGAGGCGAAATTGTTCCTTTGGGGGGGGTATTGCAAATTTTGGCCATTTTGAAGCGAAATTGTACCTTTGGGGGGGTATTGCAATTTTTTGCCATTTTGAGGCGAAATTGTTCCTTTGGGGGGGTATTGCAATTTTTTGCCATTTTGAGGTGAAATTGTTCCTTTGGGGGGGTATTGCAACTTTTGGCCATTTTGAAGCGAAATTGTTCCTTTGGGGGGTATTGCAACTTTTCAGCATTTTAAAGCGAAATTGTTCCTTTGGGGGGGTATTGCAACTTTTGGCCATTTTGAAGCGAAATTGTTCCTTTGGGGGGGTATTGCAATTTTTTGCCATTTTGAGGCGAAATTGTTCCTTTGGGGTGGTATTGCAACTTTTGGCCATATTGAAGCGAAATTGTTCCTTTGGGGGGTTTTTACAATTTTTGGCCATTTTGAGGCGAAATTGTTCCTTTCGGGGGGTATTGCAACTTTTCGGCATTTTGAGGCGAAATTGTTCCTTTGGGGGGGTATTGCAACTTTTGGCCATTTTGAAGCGAAATTGTTCCTTTGGGGGGTATTGCAATTTTTTGCCATTTTGAGGCGAAATTGTTCCTTTGGGGGGTATTGCAACTTTTGGCCATTTTGAAGCGAAATTGTTCCTTTGGGGGGGTATTGCAACTTTTCGGCATTTTGAGGCGAAATTGTTCCTTTAGGGGGTATTGCATTTTTTTGCCATTTTGAGGCGAAATTGTTTCTTTTGGGGGGTTTTGCAACTTTTGGCCATTTTGAACTGAAATTGTTCCTTTAGGGGGTATTGCATTTTTTTGCCATTTTGAGGCGAAATTGTTTCTTTTGGGGGGTTTTGCAACTTTTGGCCATTTTGAACTGAAATTGTTCCTTTGGGGGGGTATTGCAATTTTTTTTTCATTTTGAGGCGAAATTGTTCATTTGGGGGGGGTATTGCAAATTTTGGCCATTTTGAAGCGAAATTGTTCCTTTGGGGGGGTATTGCAATTTTTTACCATTTTGAGGCGAAATTGTTCCTTTGGGGGGGTATTGCAACTTTTCGGCATTTTGAGGCGAAATTGTTCCTTTGGGGGGGTATTGCAATTTTTTGCCATTTTGAGGTGAAATTGTTCCTTTGGGGGGGTATTGCAACTTTTGGCCATTTTGAAGCGAAATTGTTCCTTTGGGGGGTATTGCATTTTTTTGCCATTTTGAGGCGAAATTGTTCCTTTGGGGGGGTATTGCAACTTTTGGCCTTTTTGAGGCGAAATTGTTCCTTTGGGGGGGGTATTGCAACTTTTCGGCATTTTGAGGCGAAATTGTTCCTTGGGGGGGTATTGCAATTTTTTGCCATTTTGAGGCGAAATTGTTCCTTGGGGGGGTATTGCAACTTTTGGCCATTTTGAAGCGAAATTGTTCCTTTCGGGGGGTATTGCAACTTTTCGGCATTTTGAGGCGAAATTGTTCCTTTGGGGGGGGGGTATTGCAACTTTTGGCCATTTTGAAGCGAAATTGTTCCTTTGGGGGGTATTGCAACTTTTCGGCATTTTGAGGCGAAATTGTTCCTTTGGGGGGGTATTGCAACTTTTGGCCTTTTTGAGGCGAAATTGTTCCTTTGGGGGGGGTATTGCAACTTTTGGCCATTTTGAAGCGAAATTGTTCCTTTGGGGGGGTAGTGCAATTTTTTGCCATTTTGAGGCGAAATTGTTCCTTTGGGGGGGTATTGCAACTTTTGGCCATTTTGAAGCGAAATTGTTCCTTTCGGGGGGCATTGCAACTTTTCGGCATTTTGAGGCGAAATTGTTCCTTTGGGGTGGTATTGCAATTTTTTTTTATATTTTGAGGCGAAATTGTTCATTTGGGGGGGGTATTGCAAATTTTGGCCATTTTGAAGCGAAATTGTTCCTTTGGGGGGGTATTGCAATTTTTTGCCATTTTGAGGCGAAATTGTTCCTTTGGGGGGGTATTGCAACTTTTCGGCATTTTGAGGCGAAATTGTTCCTTTGGTGGGGTATTGTAATTTTTTGCCATTTTAAGGTGAAATTGTTCCTTTGGGGGGGTATTGCAACTTTTGGCCATTTTGAAGCGAAATTGTTCCTTTGGGGGATATTGCATTTTTTTGCCATTTTGAGGCGAAATTGTTCCTTTGGGGGGGTATTGCAACTTTTGGCCATTTTGAAGCGAAATTGTTCCTTTGGGGGGTATTGCAATTTTTTGCCATTTTGAGGCGAAATTGTTCCTTTGGGGGGGTATTGCAACTTTTGGCCTTTTTGAGGCGAAATTGTTCCTTTGGGGGAGTATTGCAACTTTTCGGCATTTTGAGGCGAAATTGTTCCTTTGGGGGGTATTGCAATTTTTTGCCATTTTGAGGCGAAATTGTTCCTTTGGGGAGGGTATTGCAACTTTTGGCCATTTTGAAGCGAAATTGTTCCTTTGGGGGGGTATTGCAATTTTTAACCATTTTGAGGCGAAATTGTTCCTTTGGGGGGGTATTGCAACTTTTGGCCATTTTGAAGTGAAATTGTTACTTTCGGGGGGTATTGCAACTTTTCAGCATTTTGAAGTGAAATTGTTCCTTTGGGGGGGTATTGCCATTTTTTGCCATTTTGAGGCGAAATTGTTCCTTTGGGGGGGTATTGCAACTTTTGGCCATTTTGAAGCGAAATTGTTCCTTTGGGGGGGTATTGCAATTTTTTGCCATTTTGAGGTGAAATTGTTCCTTTGGGGGGGTATTGCAACTTTTGGCCATATTGAAGCGAAATTGTTCCTTTGGGGGGTTTTTACAATTTTTGGCCATTTTGAGGCGAAATTGTTCCTTTGGGGGGGTATTGCAACTTTTCGGCATTTTGAGGCGAATTTGTTCCTTTGGGGGGGTATTGCAATTTTTTGCCATTTTGAGGCGAAATTGTTCCTTGGGGGGGTATTGCAACTTTTGGCCATTTTGAAGCGAAATTGTTCCTTTCGGGGGGTATTGCAACTTTTCGGCATTTTGAGGCGAAATTGTTCCTTTGGGGGGGTATTGCAACTTTTGGCCATTTTGAAGCGAAATTGTTCCTTTGGGGGGGTATTGCAATTTTTTTTCCATTTTAAGGCGAAATTGTTCCTTTGGGGGGGTATTGCAACTTTTGGCCATTTTGACGCGAAATTGTTCCTTTCGGGGGGTATTGCAACTTTTGGCCATTTTGAAGCGAAATTGTTCCTTTGGGGGGGTATTGCAATTTTTTTTTTTCATTTTGAGGCGAAATTGTTCCTTTGGGGGGGGTATTGCAAATTTTGGCCATTTTGAAGCGAAATTGTTCCTTTGGGGGGGTATTGCAATTTTTTGCCATTTTGAGGCGAAATTGTTCCTTTGGGGGGGTATTGCAATTTTTTGCCATTTTGAGGTGAAATTGTTCCTTTGGGGGGGTATTGCAACTTTTGGCCATTTTGAAGCGAAATTGTTCCTTTGGGGGGTATTGCATTTTTTTGCCATTTTGAGGCGAAATTGTTCCTTTGGGGGGGTATTGCAAATTTTGGCCATTTTGAAGCGAAATTGTTCCTTTGGGGGTATTGCAATTTTTCGGCATTTTGAAGCGAAATTGTTCCTTTGGGGGGGTATTGCAACTTTTCGGCATTTTGAGGCGAAATTGTTCCTTTGGGGGGGTATTGCAATTTTTTGCCATTTTGAGGCGAAATTGTTCCTTTGGGGGTGTATTGCAACTTTTGGCCATTTTGAAGCGAAATTGTTCCTTTGGGGGGTATTGTAATTTTTTTTCCATTTTGAGGCGAAATTGTTCCTTTGGGGTGGTATTGCAACTTTTGGCCATTTTGAAGCGAAATTGTTCCTTTCGGGGGGTATTGCAACTTTTCGGCATTTTGAAGCGAAATTGTTCCTTTGGGAGTATTGCAATTTTTTGCCATTTTGAGGCGAAATTGTTCCTTTGGGGGGGTATTGCAAATTTTGGCCATTTTGAAGCGAAATTGTTCCTTTGGGGGGTATTGCAATTTTTTGCCATTTTGAGGTGAAATTGTTCCTTTGGGGGGGTATTGCAATTTTTTGCCATTTTGAGGTGAAATTGTTCCTTTGGGGGGGTATTGCAACTTTTGGCCATTTTGAAGCGAAATTGTTCCTTTGGGGGGTATTGCATTTTTTTGCCATTTTGAGGCGAAATTGTTCCTTTGGGGGGTATTGCAATTTTTCGGCATTTTGAGGCGAAATTGTTCCTTTGGGGGGGTATTGCAATTTTTTGCCATTTTGAGGTGAAATTGTTCCTTTGGGGGGGTATTGCAACTTTTGGCCATTTTGAAGCGAAATTGTTCCTTTGGGGGGTATTGCAATTTTTTGCCATTTTGAGGCGAAATTGTTCCTTTGGGGGGGTATTGCAACTTTTGGCCTTTTTGAGGCGAAATTGTTCCTTTGGGGGGGTATTGCAACTTTTGGCCATTTTGAAGCGAAATTGTTCCTTTGGGGGGTATTGCAACTTTTCGTCACTTTGAGGCGAAATTGTTCTTTTGGGGGGTATTGCAATTTTTTGCCATTTTGAGGCGAATTTGTTCCTTTGGGGGGGTATTGCAACTTTTGGCCATTTTGAAGCGAAATTGTTCCTTTGGGGGGGTATTGCAACTTTTCTGCATTTTGAGGCGAAATTGTTCCTTGGGGGGGTATTGCAACTTTTGGCCATTTTGAAGCGAAATTTTTCCTTTGGGTGGGTATTGCAATTTTTAACCATTTTGAGGCGAAATTGTTCCTTTGGGGGGGTATTGCAACTTTTGGCCATTTTGAAGTGAAATTGTTCCTTTCGGGGGGTATTGCAACTTTTCAGCATTTTGAAGCGAAATTGTTCCTTTGGGGGGGTATTGCAATTTTTTGCCATTTTGAGGCGAAATTGTTCCTTTGGGGGGGTATTGCAACTTTTGGCCATATTGAAGCGAAATTGTTCCTTTGGGGGGTTTTTACAATTTTTGGCCATTTTGAGGCGAAATTGTTCCTTTCGGGGGGTATTGCAACTTTTCGGGATTTTGAGGCGAAATTGTTCCTTTGGGGGGGTATTGCAACTTTTGGCCATTTTGAAGCGAAATTGTTCCTTTGGGGGGTATTGCAATTTTTTGCCATTTTGAGGCGAAATTGTTCCTTTGGGGGGGTATTGCAACTTTTGGCCATTTTGAAGCGAAATTGTTCCTTTGGGGGGGTATTGCAACTTTTCGGCATTTTGAGGCGAAATTGTTCCTTTGGGGGGGTATTGCAATTTTTTGCCATTTTGAGGCGAAATTGTTCCTTTGGGGGGGTATTGCAACTTCTGGCCATTTTGAAGCGAAATTGTTCCTTTCGGGGGGTATTGCAACTTTTCGGCATTTTGAGGCGAAATTGTTCCTTTGGGGGGGTATTAACACTTTTGGCCATTTTGAAGCGAAATTGTTCCTTTGGGGGGGTATTGCAACTTTTGGCCATTTTGAAGCGAAATTGTTCCTTTGGGGGGGTATTGCAATTTTTTGCCATTTTGAGGCGAAATTGTTCCTTTGGGGGGGTATTGCAACTTTTGGCCATTTTGAAGCGAAATTGTTCCTTTCGGGGGGTATTGCAACTTTTCGGCATTTTGAGGCGAAATTGTTCCTTTGGGGGGTATTGCAACTTTTGGCCATATTGAAGCAAAATTGTTCCTTTGGGGGGGTATTGCAATTTTTAACCATTTTGATGCGAAATTGTTCCTTTGGGGGGGTATTGCAACTTTTGGCCATTTTGAAGCGAAATTGTTCCTTTCGGGGGGTATTGCAACTTTTCAGCATTTTGAGGCGAAATTGTTCCTTTGGGGGGGTATTGCAATTTTTTGCCATTTTGAGGCGAAATTGTTCCTTTGGGGGGGTATTGCAACTTTTCGGCATTTTGAGGCGAAATTGTTCCTTTGGGGGGTATTGCAATTTTTTTTCCATTTTGAGGCGAAATTGTTCCTTTGGGGGGGTATTGCAACTTTTGGCCATTTTGAAGCGAAATTGTTCCTTTCGGGGGGTATTGCAACTTTTCGGCATTTTGAAGCGAAATTGTTCCTTTGGGGGGGTATTGCAATTTTTTGCCATTTTGAGGCGAAATTGTTCCTTTGGGGGGGTATTTCAACTTTTGACCTTTTTGAGGCAAAATTGTTCCTTTGGGGGGGTATTGCAACTTTTCGGCATTTTGAGGCGAAATTGTTCCTTTGGGGGGTATTGCAATTTTTTGCCATTTTGAGGCGAAATTGTTCCTTTGGGGGGGTATTGCAACTTTTGGCCATTTTGAAGCGAAATTGTTCCTTTGGGGGGGTAGTGCAATTTTTTGCCATTTTGAGGCGAAATTGTTCCTTTGGGGGGGTATTGCAACTTTTGGCCATTTTGAAGCGAAATTGTTCCTTTCGGGGGGTATTGCAACTTTTCGGCATTTTGAAGCGAAATTGTTTCTTTGGGGGGGTATTGCAATTTTTTTTATATTTTGAGGCGAAATTGTTCATTTGGGGGGGTATTGCAACTTTTGGCCATTTTGAAGCGAAATTGTTCCTTTGGGGGGGTATTGCAACTTTTCGGCATTTTGAGGCGAAATTGTTCCTTTGGGGGGGTATTGCAATTTTTTGCCATTTTGAGGCGAAATTGTTCCTTTGGGGGGGTATTGCAACTTCTGGCCATTTTGAAGCGAAATTGTTCCTTTCGGGGGGTATTGCAACTTTTCGGCATTTTGAGGCGAAATTGTTCCTTTGGGGGGGTATTAACACTTTTGGCCATTTTGAAGCGAAATTGTTCCTTTGGGGGGGTATTGCAACTTTTGGCCATTTTGAAGCGAAATTGTTCCTTTGGGGGGGTATTGCAATTTTTTGCCATTTTGAGGCGAAATTGTTCCTTTGGGGGGGTATTGCAACTTTTGGCCATTTTGAAGCGAAATTGTTCCTTTCGGGGGGTATTGCAACTTTTCGGCATTTTGAGGCGAAATTGTTCCTTTGGGGGGTATTGCAACTTTTGGCCATATTGAAGCAAAATTGTTCCTTTGGGGGGGTATTGCAATTTTTAACCATTTTGATGCGAAATTGTTCCTTTGGGGGGGTATTGCAACTTTTGGCCATTTTGAAGCGAAATTGTTCCTTTCGGGGGGTATTGCAACTTTTCAGCATTTTGAGGCGAAATTGTTCCTTTGGGGGGGTATTGCAATTTTTTGCCATTTTGAGGCGAAATTGTTCCTTTGGGGGGGTATTGCAACTTTTCGGCATTTTGAGGCGAAATTGTTCCTTTGGGGGGTATTGCAATTTTTTTTCCATTTTGAGGCGAAATTGTTCCTTTGGGGGGGTATTGCAACTTTTGGCCATTTTGAAGCGAAATTGTTCCTTTCGGGGGGTATTGCAACTTTTCGGCATTTTGAAGCGAAATTGTTCCTTTGGGGGGGTATTGCAATTTTTTTTATATTTTGAGGCGAAATTGTTCATTTGGGGGGGTATTGCAACTTTTGGCCATTTTGAAGCGAAATTGTTCCTTTGGGGGGGTATTGCAACTTTTCGGCATTTTGAGGCGAAATTGTTCCTTTGGGGGGGTATTGCAATTTTTTGCCATTTTGAGGCGAAATTGTTCCTTTGGGGGGGTATTGCAACTTCTGGCCATTTTGAAGCGAAATTGTTCCTTTCGGGGGGTATTGCAACTTTTCGGCATTTTGAGGCGAAATTGTTCCTTTGGGGGGGTATTAACACTTTTGGCCATTTTGAAGCGAAATTGTTCCTTTGGGGGGGTATTGCAACTTTTGGCCATTTTGAAGCGAAATTGTTCCTTTGGGGGGGTATTGCAATTTTTTGCCATTTTGAGGCGAAATTGTTCCTTTGGGGGGGTATTGCAACTTTTGGCCATTTTGAAGCGAAATTGTTCCTTTCGGGGGGTATTGCAACTTTTCGGCATTTTGAGGCGAAATTGTTCCTTTGGGGGGTATTGCAACTTTTGGCCATATTGAAGCAAAATTGTTCCTTTGGGGGGGTATTGCAATTTTTAACCATTTTGATGCGAAATTGTTCCTTTGGGGGGGTATTGCAACTTTTGGCCATTTTGAAGCGAAATTGTTCCTTTCGGGGGGTATTGCAACTTTTCAGCATTTTGAGGCGAAATTGTTCCTTTGGGGGGGTATTGCAATTTTTTGCCATTTTGAGGCGAAATTGTTCCTTTTGGGGGGTATTGCAACTTTTCGGCATTTTGAGGCGAAATTGTTCCTTTGGGGGGTATTGCAATTTTTTTTCCATTTTGAGGCGAAATTGTTCCTTTGGGGGGGTATTGCAACTTTTGGCCATTTTGAAGCGAAATTGTTCCTTTCGGGGGGTATTGCAACTTTTCGGCATTTTGAAGCGAAATTGTTCCTTTGGGGGGGTATTGCAATTTTTTGCCATTTTGAGGCGAAATTGTTCCTTTGGGGGGGTATTTCAACTTTTGACCTTTTTGAGGCAAAATTGTTCCTTTGGGGGGGTATTGCAACTTTTCGGCATTTTGAGGCGAAATTGTTCCTTTGGGGGGTATTGCAATTTTTTGCCATTTTGAGGCGAAATTGTTCCTTTGGGGGGGTATTGCAACTTTTGGCCATTTTGAAGCGAAATTGTTCCTTTGGGGGGGTAGTGCAATTTTTTGCCATTTTGAGGCGAAATTGTTCCTTTGGGGGGGTATTGCAACTTTTGGCCATTTTGAAGCGAAATTGTTCCTTTCGGGGGGTATTGCAACTTTTCGGCATTTTGAAGCGAAATTGTTCCTTTGGGGGGGTATTGCAATTTTTTTTATATTTTGAGGCGAAATTGTTCATTTGGGGGGGTATTGCAAATTTTGGCCATTTTGAAGCGAAATTGTTCCTTTGGGGGGGTATTGCAATTTTTTGCCATTTAAGGCAAAATTGTTCCTTTGGGGGGGTATTGCAATTTTTTGCCATTTTGAGGCGAAATTGTTCCTTTGGGAAGGTATTGCAACTTTTCGGCATTTTGAGGCGAAATTGTTCCTTTGGGGGGTATTGCAATTTTTTGCCATTTTGAGGCGAAATTGTTCCTTTGGGGGGGGTATTGCAACTTTTGGCCATTTTGAAGCGAAATTATTCCTTTGGGGGGGTATTGCAACTTTTCAGCATTTTGAGGCGAAATTGTTCCTTGGGGGTTATTGCAACTTTTGGCCATTTTGAAGCGAAATTGTTCCTTTGGGGGGGTATTGCAATTTTTAACCATTTTGAGGCGAAATTGTTCCTTTGGGGGGGTATTGCAACTTTTGGCCATTTTGAAGTGAAATTGTTCCTTTCGGGGGTATTGCAACTTTTCAGCATTTTGAAGCGAAATTGTTCCTTTGGGGGGGTATTGCAATTTTTTGCCATTTTGAGGCGAAATTGTTCCTTTGGGGGGGTATTGCAATTTTTTGCCATTTTGAGGCGAAATTGTTCCTTTGGGGGGGTATTGCAACTTTTGGCCATTTTGAAGCGAAATTGTTCCTTTGGGGGGGTATTGCAATTTTTTGCCATTTTGAGGCGAAATTGTTCCTTTGGGGGGGTATTGCAACTTTTGGCCATTTTGAAGCGAAATTGTTCCTTTCGGGGGGTATTGCAACTTTTCGGCATTTTGAGGCGAAATTGTTCCTTGGGGGGGTATTGCAACTTTTGGCCATATTGAAGCAAAATTGTTCCTTTGGGGGGGTATTGCAATTTTTAACCATTTTGAGGCGAAATTGTTCCTTTGGGGGGGTATTGCAACTTTTGGCCATTTTGAAGCGAAATTGTTCCGTTCGGGGGGTATTGCAACTTTTCGGCATTTTGAAGCGAAATTGTTCCTTTGGGGCGTATTGCAATTTTTTGCCATTTTGAGGCGAAATTGTTCCTTTGGGGGGGTATTGCAACTTTTGGCCATTTTGAAGCAAAATTGTTCCTTTGGGGGGGTATTGCAATTTTTTGCCATTTTGAGGCGAAATTGTTCCTTTGGGGGGGTATTGCAACTTTTGGCATTTTTGAGGCGAAATTGTTCCTTTGGGGGGTATTGCAATTTTTTTTCCATTTTGAGGCGAAAATTGTTCCTTTGGGGGGGTATTGCAACTTTTGGCCATTTTGAAGCGAAATTGTTCCTTTGGGGGGGTATTGCAACTTTTCGGCATTTTGAGGCGAAATTGTTCCTTTGGGGGGTATTGCAATTTTTTGCCATTTTGAGGCGAAATTGTTCCTTTGGGGGGGGTATTGCAACTTTTGGCCATTTTGAAGCGAAATTATTCCTTTGGGGGGGTATTGCAACTTTTCAGCATTTTGAGGCGAAATTGTTCCTTGGGGGTTATTGCAACTTTTGGCCATTTTGAAGCGAAATTGTTCCTTTGGGGGGGTATTGCAATTTTTAACCATTTTGAGGCGAAATTGTTCCTTTGGGGGGGTATTGCAACTTTTGGCCATTTTGAAGTGAAATTGTTCCTTTCGGGGGTATTGCAACTTTTCAGCATTTTGAAGCGAAATTGTTCCTTTGGGGGGGTATTGCAATTTTTTGCCATTTTGAGGCGAAATTGTTCCTTTGGGGGGGTATTGCAATTTTTTGCCATTTTGAGGCGAAATTGTTCCTTTGGGGGGGTATTGCAACTTTTGGCCATTTTGAAGCGAAATTGTTCCTTTGGGGGGGTATTGCAATTTTTTGCCATTTTGAGGCGAAATTGTTCCTTTCGGGGGTATAGCAACTTTTCGGCATTTTGAGGCGAAATTGTTCCTTTGGGGGGTATTGCAATTTTTTGCCATTTTGAGGCGAAATTGTTCCTTTGGGGGGGTATTGCAACTTTTGGCCATTTTGAAGCGAAATTGTTCCTTTCGGGGGGTATTGCAACTTTTCGGCATTTTGAGGCGAAATTGTTCCTTGGGGGGGTATTGCAACTTTTGGCCATATTGAAGCAAAATTGTTCCTTTGGGGGGGTATTGCAATTTTTAACCATTTTGAGGCGAAATTGTTCCTTTGGGGGGGTATTGCAACTTTTGGCCATTTTGAAGCGAAATTGTTCCGTTCGGGGGGTATTGCAACTTTTCGGCATTTTGAAGCGAAATTGTTCCTTTGGGGCGTATTGCAATTTTTTGCCATTTTGAGGCGAAATTGTTCCTTTGGGGGGGTATTGCAACTTTTGGCCATTTTGAAGCGAAATTGTTCCTTTGGGGGGGTATTGCAATTTTTTGCCATTTTGAGGCGAAATTGTTCCTTTGGGGGGTATTGCAACTTTTGGCATTTTTGAGGCGAAATTGTTCCTTTGGGGGGGTATTGCAACTTTTCGGCATTTTGAGGCGAAATTGTTCCTTTGGGGGGGTATTGCAATTTTTTGCCATTTTGAGGCGAAATTGTTCCTTTGGGGGGGTATTGCAACTTTTGGCTATTTTGAAGCGAAATTGTTCCTTTGGGGGGTATTGCAATTTTTTTTCCATTTTGAGGCGAAATTGTTCCTTTGGGGGGGTATTGCAACTTTTGGCCATTTTGAAGCGAAATTGTTCCTTTCGGGGGGTATTGCAACTTTTCGTCATTTTGAAGCGAAATTGTTCCTTTGGGGGGTATTGCAATTTTTTTTCCATTTTGAGGCGAAAATTGTTCCTTTGGGGGGGTATTGCAACTTTTGGCCATTTTGAAGCGAAATTGTTCCTTTAAGGGGGTATTGCAACTTTTCGGCATTTTGAGGCGAAATTGTTCCTTTGGGGGGTATTGCAATTTTTTGCCATTTTGAGGCGAAATTGTTCCTTTGGGGGGGGTATTGCAACTTTTGGCCATTTTGAAGCGAAATTATTCCTTTGGGGGGGTATTGCAACTTTTCAGCATTTTGAGGCGAAATTGTTCCTTGGGGGTTATTGCAACTTTTGGCCATTTTGAAGCGAAATTGTTCCTTTGGGGGGGTATTGCAATTTTTAACCATTTTGAGGCGAAATTGTTCCTTTGGGGGGGTATTGCAACTTTTGGCCATTTTGAAGTGAAATTGTTCCTTTCGGGGGTATTGCAACTTTTCAGCATTTTGAAGCGAAATTGTTCCTTTGGGGGGGTTTTGCAATTTTTTGCCATTTTGAGGCGAAATTGTTCCTTTGGGGGGGTATTGCAATTTTTTGCCATTTTGAGGCGAAATTGTTCCTTTGGGGGGGTATTGCAACTTTTGGCCATTTTGAAGCGAAATTGTTCCTTTGGGGGGGTATTGCAATTTTTTGCCATTTTGAGGCGAAATTGTTCCTTTGGGGGGGTATTGCAACTTTTGACCATTTTGAAGCGAAATTGTTCCGTTCGGGGGGTATTGCAACTTTTCGGCATTTTGAAGCGAAATTGTTCCTTTGGGGCGTATTGCAATTTTTTGCCATTTTGAGGCGAAATTGTTCCTTTGGGGGGGTATTGCAACTTTTGGCCATTTTGAAGCGAAATTGTTCCTTTGGGGGGGTATTGCAATTTTTTGCCATTTTGAGGCGAAATTGTTCCTTTGGGGGGGTATTGCAACTTTTGGCATTTTTGAGGCGAAATTGTTCCTTTGGGGGGTATTGCAATTTTTTTTCCATTTTGAGGCGAAAATTGTTCCTTTGGGGGGGTATTGCAACTTTTGGCCATTTTGAAGCGAAATTGTTCCTTTGGGGGGGTATTGCAACTTTTCGGCATTTTGAGGCGAAATTGTTCCTTTGGGGGGTATTGCAATTTTTTGCCATTTTGAGGCGAAATTGTTCCTTTGGGGGGGGTATTGCAACTTTTGGCCATTTTGAAGCGAAATTATTCCTTTGGGGGGGGTATTGCAACTTTTCAGCATTTTGAGGCGAAATTGTTCCTTGGGGGTTATTGCAACTTTTGGCCATTTTGAAGCGAAATTGTTCCTTTGGGGGGGTATTGCAATTTTTAACCATTTTGAGGCGAAATTGTTCCTTTGGGGGGGTATTGCAACTTTTGGCCATTTTGAGGCGAAATTGTTCCTTTGGGGGGGTATTGCAACTTTTGGCCATTTTGAAGCGAAATTGTTCCTTTGGGGGGGTATTGCAATTTTTTGCCATTTTGAGGCGAAATTGTTCCTTTCGGGGGTATAGCAACTTTTCGGCATTTTGAGGCGAAATTGTTCCTTTGGGGGGTATTGCAATTTTTTGCCATTTTGAGGCGAAATTGTTCCTTTGGGGGGGTATTGCAACTTTTGGCCATTTTGAAGCGAAATTGTTCCTTTCGGGGGGTATTGCAACTTTTCGGCATTTTGAGGCGAAATTGTTCCTTGGGGGGGTATTGCAACTTTTGGCCATATTGAAGCAAAATTGTTCCTTTGGGGGGGTATTGCAATTTTTAACCATTTTGAGGCGAAATTGTTCCTTTGGGGGGGTATTGCAACTTTTGGCCATTTTGAAGCGAAATTGTTCCGTTCGGGGGGTATTGCAACTTTTCGGCATTTTGAAGCGAAATTGTTCCTTTGGGGCGTATTGCAATTTTTTGCCATTTTGAGGCGAAATTGTTCCTTTGGGGGGGTATTGCAACTTTTGGCCATTTTGAAGCGAAATTGTTCCTTTGGGGGGGTATTGCAATTTTTTGCCATTTTGAGGCGAAATTGTTCCTTTGGGGGGTATTGCAACTTTTGGCATTTTTGAGGCGAAATTGTTCCTTTGGGGGGGTATTGCAACTTTTCGGCATTTTGAGGCGAAATTGTTCCTTTGGGGGGGTATTGCAATTTTTTGCCATTTTGAGGCGAAATTGTTCCTTTGGGGGGGTATTGCAACTTTTGGCTATTTTGAAGCGAAATTGTTCCTTTGGGGGGTATTGCAATTTTTTTTCCATTTTGAGGCGAAATTGTTCCTTTGGGGGGGTATTGCATCTTTTGGCCATTTTGAAGCGAAATTGTTCCTTTCGGGGGGTATTGCAACTTTTCGTCATTTTGAAGCGAAATTGTTCCTTTGGGGGGTATTGCAATTTTTTGCCATTTTGAGGCGAAATTGTTCCTTTGGGGGGGTATTGCAACTTTTGGCCATTTTGAAGCGAAATTGTTCCTTTGGGGGGGGGGTATTGCAATTTTTTGCCATTTTGAGGCGAAATTGTTCCTTTGAGGGGGTATTGCAACTTTTGGCATTTTTGAGGCGAAATTGTTCCTTTGGGGGGGCATTGCAACTTTTGGCATTTTTGAGGCGAAATTGTTCCTTTGGGGGGGTATTGCAACTTTTCGGCATTGTGAGGCGAAATTGTTCCTTTGGGGGGGTATTGCAATTTTTTTTCCATTTTGAGGCGAAAATTGTTCCTTTGGGGGGGTATTGCAACTTTTGGCCATTTTGAAGCGAAATTGTTCCTTTGGGGGGTATTGCAATTTTTTGCCATTTTGAGGCGAAATTGTTCATTTGGGGGGTATTGCAAATTTTGGCCATTTTGAAGCGAAATTGTTCCTTTGGGGGGGTATTGCAATTTTTTGCCATTTTGAGGCGAAATTGTTCCTTTGGGGGGTATTGCAACTTTTCGGCATTTTGAGGCGAAATTGTTCCTTTGGGGGGGTATTGCATTTTTTCGGCATTTTGAGGCGAAATTGTTCCTTGGGGGGTATTGCAACTTTTGGCCATTTTGAAGCGAAATTGTTCCTTTGGGGGGGTATTGCAATTTTTTGCCATTTTGAGGCGAAATTGTTCCTTTGGGGGTTATTGCAACTTTTGGCCATTTTGAAGCGAAATTGTTCCTTTCGGGGGGTATTGCAACTTTTCGGCATTTTGAGGCGAAATTGTTCCTTTGGGGGGGTATTGCAACTTTTGGCCATATTGAAGCGAAATTGTTCCTTTGGGGGGTATTGCAATTTTTAACCATTTTGAGGCGAAATTGTTCCTTTGGGGGGGTATTGCAACTTTTGGCCATTTTGAAGCGAAATTGTTCCTTTCGGGGGGTATTGCAACTTTTCAGCATTTTGAGGCGAAATTGTTCCTTTGGGGGGGTATTGCAATTTTTTGCCATTTTGAGGCGAAATTGTTCCTTTGGGGGGGTATTGCAACTTTTCGGCATTTTGAGGCGAAATTGTTCCTTTGGGGGGTATTGCAATTTTTTTTTCCATTTTGAGGCGAAATTGTTCCTTTGGGGGGGTATTGCAACTTTTGGCCATTTTGAAGCGAAATTGTTCCTTTCGGGGGGTATTGCAACTTTTCGGCATTTTGAAGCGAAATTGTTCCTTTGGGGGGTATTGCAATTTTTTGCCATTTTGAGGCGAAATTGTTCCTTTGGGGGGGTATTGCAACTTTTGGCCATTTTGAAGCGAAATTGTTCCTTTGGGGGGGTATTGCAACTTTTGGCCATTTTGAAGCGAAATTGTTCCTTTGGGGGGGTATTGCAACTTTTGGCCATTTTGAAGCGAAATTGTTCCTTTGGGGGGGTATTGCAAGTTTTGGCCATTTTGAAGTGAAATTGTTCCTTTCGGGGGGTATTGCAACTTTTCAGCATTTTGAAGCGAAATTGTTCCTTTGGGGGGGTATTGCAATTTTTTGCCATTTTGAGGCGAAATTGTTCCTTTGGGGGGGTATTGCAACTTTTGGCCATTTTGAAGCGAAATTGTTCCTTTGGGGGGTTTTTACAATTTTTGGCCATTTTGAGGCGAAATTGTAACTTTCGGGGGGTATTGCAACTTTTCGGCATTTTGAGGCAAAATTGTTCCTTTGGGGGGGTATTGCAACTTTTGGCCATTTTGAAGCGAAATTGTTCCTTTGGGGGGGTATTGCAATTTTTTGCCATTTTGAGGCGAAATTGTTCCTTTGGGGGGGTATTGCAACTTTTGGCCATTTTGAAGCGAAATTGTTCCTTTGGGGGGGTATTGCAACTTTTCGGCATTTTGGGGCGAAATTGTTCCTTTCGGGGGGTATTGCAATTTTTTGCCATTTTGAGGCGAAATTGTTCTTTTGGGGGGGTATTGCAACTTTTGGCCATTTTGAAGCGAAATTGTTCCTTTCGGCGGGTATTGCAACTTTTCGGCATTTTGAGGCGAAATTGTTCCTTTGGGGGGGGTATTGCAACTTTTGGCCATTTTGAAGCGAAATTGTTCCTTTGGGGGGGTATTGCAACTTTTCGGCATTTTGAGGCGAAATTGTTCCTTTGGGGGGGGTATTGCAATTTTTTGCCATTTTGAGGCGAAATTGTTCCTTTGGGGGGGTATTGCAACTTTTGGCCATTTTGAAGCGAAATTGTTCCTTTGGGGGGGTATTGCAATTTTTTGCCATTTTGAGGTGAAATTGTTCCTTTGGGGGGGTATTGCAACTTTTGGCCATATTGAAGCGAAATTGTTCCTTTGGGAGGGTATTGCAATTTTTAACCATTTTGAGGCGAAATTGTTCCTTTGGGGGGGTATTGCAATTTTTTTGCCATTTTGAGGCGAAATTGTTCCTTTGGGGGGGTATTGCAACTTTTCGGCATTTTGAGGCGAAATTGTTCCTTTGGGGGGTATTGCAATTTTTTTTCCATTTTGAGGCGAAATTGTTCCTTTGGGGGGGTATTGCAAATTTTGGCCATTTTGAAGCGAAATTGTTCCTTTGGGGGGGTATTGCAATTTTTTGCCATTTTGAGGCGAAATTGTTCCTTTGGGGGGGTATTGCAACTTTTCGGCATTTTGAGGCGAAATTGTTCCTTTGGGGGGTATTACAATTTTTTGCCATTTTGAGGTGAAATTGTTCCTATGGGGGGGTATTGCAATTTTTTGCCATTTTGAGGCGAAATTGTTCCTTTGGGGGGTATTGCAAATTTTGGCCATTTTGAAGCGAAATTGTTCCTTTGGGGGGGTATTGCAATTTTTTGCCATTTTGAGGCGAAATTGTTCCTTTGGGGGGGTATTACAATTTTTTGCCATTTTGAGGTGAAATTGTTCTTTTGGGGGGGTATTGCAACTTTTGGCCATTTTGAAGCGAAATTGTTCCTTTGGGGGGTATTGCATTTTTTTGCCATTTTGAGGCGAAATTGTTCCTTTGGGGGGGTATTGCAACTTTTGGCCTTTTTGAGGCGAAATTGTTCCTTTGGGGGGGTATTGCAACTTTTGGCCATTTTGAGGCGAAATTGTTCCTTTGGGGGGGTATTGCAATTTTTTGCCATTTTGAGGCGAAATTGTTCCTTTGGGGGGTATTGCAACTTTTGGCCATTTTGAAGCGAAATTGTTCCTTTGGGGGGGTATTGCAACTTTTCGGCATTTTGAGGCGAAATTGTTCCTTGGGGGGGTATTGCAACTTTTGGCCATTTTGAAGCGAAATTGTTCCTTTCGGGGGGTATTGCAACTTTTGGCCATTTTGAAGCGAAATTGTTCCTTTGGGGGGTATTGCATTTTTTTGCCATTTTGAAGCGAAATTGTTCCTTTGGGGGGGTATTGCAATTTTTTGCCATTTTGAGGCGAAATTGTTCCTTTGGGGGGTATTGCAACTTTTCGGCATTTTGAGGCGAAATTGTTCCTTTGGGGGGGTATTACAATTTTTTGCCATTTTGAGGTGAAATTGTTCCTTTGGGGGGTATTGCAACTTTTGGCCATTTTGAAGCGAAATTGTTCCTTTGGGGGGGTATTGCATTTTTTTGCCATTTTGAGGCGAAATTGTTCCTTTGGGGGGGTATTGCAACTTTTGGCCATTTTGAAGCGAAATTGTTCCTTTGGGGGGGTATTGCAATTTTTTGCCATTTTGAGGCGAAATTGTTCCTTTGAGGGGGTATTGCAACTTTTGGCATTTTTGAGGCGAAATTGTTCCTTTGGGGGGGCATTGCAACTTTTGGCATTTTTGAGGCGAAATTGTTCCTTTGGGGGGGTATTGCAACTTTTCGGCATTTTGAGGCGAAATTGTTCCTTTGGGGGGGTATTGCAATTTTTTTTCCATTTTGAGGCGAAAATTGTTCCTTTGGGGGGGTATTGCAACTTTTGGCCATTTTGAAGCGAAATTGTTCCTTTCGGGGGGTATTGCAACTTTTCGGCATTTTGATGCGAAATTGTTCCTTTGGGGGGTATTGCAATTTTTTGCCATTTTGAGGCGAAATTGTTCCTTTGGGGGGGTATTGCAACTTTTGGCCATTTTGAAGCGAAATTGTTCCTTTGGGGGGGTATTGCAATTTTTTTTTCATTTTGAGGCGAAATTGTTCATTTGGGGGGTATTGCAAATTTTGGCCATTTTGAAGCGAAATTGTTCCTTTGGGGGGGTATTGCAATTTTTTGCCATTTTGAGGCGAAATTGTTCCTTTGGGGGGTATTGCAACTTTTCGGCATTTTGAGGCGAAATTGTTCCTTTGGGGGGGTATTGCATTTTTTCGGCATTTTGAGGCGAAATTGTTCCTTGGGGGGTATTGCAACTTTTGGCCATTTTGAAGCGAAATTGTTCCTTTGGGGGGGTATTGCAATTTTTTGCCATTTTGAGGCGAAATTGTTCCTTTGGGGGTTATTGCAACTTTTGGCCATTTTGAAGCGAAATTGTTCCTTTCGGGGGGTATTGCAACTTTTCGGCATTTTGAGGCGAAATTGTTCCTTTGGGGGGGGTATTGCAACTTTTGGCCATATTGAAGCGAAATTGTTCCTTTGGGGGGTATTGCAATTTTTAACCATTTTGAGGCGAAATTGTTCCTTTGGGGGGGTATTGCAACTTTTGGCCATTTTGAAGCGAAATTGTTCCTTTCGGGGGGTATTGCAACTTTTCAGCATTTTGAGGCGAAATTGTTCCTTTGGGGGGGTATTGCAATTTTTTGCCATTTTGAGGCGAAATTGTTCCTTTGGGGGGGTATTGCAACTTTTCGGCATTTTGAGGCGAAATTGTTCCTTTGGGGGGTATTGCAATTTTTTTTCCATTTTGAGGCGAAATTGTTCCTTTGGGGGGGTATTGCAACTTTTGGCCATTTTGAAGCGAAATTGTTCCTTTCGGGGGGTATTGCAACTTTTCGGCATTTTGAAGCGAAATTGTTCCTTTGGGGGGTATTGCAATTTTTTGCCATTTTGAGGCGAAATTGTTCCTTTGGGGGGGTATTGCAACTTTTGGCCATTTTGAAGCGAAATTGTTCCTTTGGGGGGGTATTGCAACTTTTGGCCATTTTGAAGCGAAATTGTTCCTTTGGGGGGGTATTGCAACTTTTGGCCATTTTGAAGCGAAATTGTTCCTTTGGGGGGGTATTGCAAGTTTTGGCCATTTTGAAGTGAAATTGTTCCTTTCGGGGGGTATTGCAACTTTTCAGCATTTTGAAGCGAAATTGTTCCTTTGGGGGGGTATTGCAATTTTTTGCCATTTTGAGGCGAAATTGTTCCTTTGGGGGGGTATTGCAACTTTTGGCCATTTTGAAGCGAAATTGTTCCTTTGGGGGGTTTTTACAATTTTTGGCCATTTTGAGGCGAAATTGTTCCTTTCGGGGGGTATTGCAACTTTTCGGCATTTTGAGGCAAAATTGTTCCTTTGGGGGGGTATTGCAACTTTTGGCCATTTTGAAGCGAAATTGTTCCTTTGGGGGGGTATTGCAATTTTTTGCCATTTTGAGGCGAAATTGTTCCTTTGGGGGGGTATTGCAACTTTTGGCCATTTTGAAGCGAAATTGTTCCTTTGGGGGGGTATTGCAACTTTTCGGCATTTTGGGGCGAAATTGTTCCTTTCGGGGGGTATTGCAATTTTTTGCCATTTTGAGGCGAAATTGTTCCTTTGGGGGGGTATTGCAACTTTTGGCCATTTTGAAGCGAAATTGTTCCTTTCGGCGGGTATTGCAACTTTTCGGCATTTTGAGGCGAAATTGTTCCTTTGGGGGGGGTATTGCAACTTTTGGCCATTTTGAAGCGAAATTGTTCCTTTGGGGGGGTATTGCAACTTTTCGGCATTTTGAGGCGAAATTGTTCCTTTGGGGGGGGTATTGCAATTTTTTGCCATTTTGAGGCGAAATTGTTCCTTTGGGGGGGTATTGCAACTTTTGGCCATTTTGAAGCGAAATTGTTCCTTTGGGGGGGTATTGCAATTTTTTGCCATTTTGAGGTGAAATTGTTCCTTTGGGGGGGTATTGCAACTTTTGGCCATATTGAAGCGAAATTGTTCCTTTGGGAGGGTATTGCAATTTTTAACCATTTTGAGGCGAAATTGTTCCTTTGGGGGGGTATTGCAATTTTTTTGCCATTTTGAGGCGAAATTGTTCCTTTGGGGGGGTATTGCAACTTTTCGGCATTTTGAGGCGAAATTGTTCCTTTGGGGGGTATTGCAATTTTTTTTCCATTTTGAGGCGAAATTGTTCCTTTGGGGGGGTATTGCAAATTTTGGCCATTTTGAAGCGAAATTGTTCCTTTGGGGGGGTATTGCAATTTTTTGCCATTTTGAGGCGAAATTGTTCCTTTGGGGGGGTATTGCAACTTTTCGGCATTTTGAGGCGAAATTGTTCCTTTGGGGGGGTATTACAATTTTTTGCCATTTTGAGGTGAAATTGTTCCTTTGGGGGGTATTGCAATTTTTTGCCATTTTGAGGCGAAATTGTTCCTTTGGGGGGGTATTGCAAATTTTGGCCATTTTGAAGCGAAATTGTTCCTTTGGGGGGGTATTGCAATTTTTTGCCATTTTGAGGCGAAATTGTTCCTTTGGGGGGGTATTACAATTTTTTGCCATTTTGAGGTGAAATTGTTCTTTTGGGGGGGTATTGCAACTTTTGGCCATTTTGAAGCGAAATTGTTCCTTTGGGGGGTATTGCATTTTTTTGCCATTTTGAGGCGAAATTGTTCCTTTGGGGGGGTATTGCAACTTTTGGCCTTTTTGAGGCGAAATTGTTCCTTTGGGGGGGTATTGCAACTTTTGGCCATTTTGAGGCGAAATTGTTCCTTTGGGGGGGTATTGCAATTTTTTGCCATTTTGAGGCGAAATTGTTCCTTTGGGGGTATTGCAACTTTTGGCCATTTTGAAGCGAAATTGTTCCTTTGGGGGGGTATTGCAACTTTTCGGCATTTTGAGGCGAAATTGTTCCTTGGGGGGGTATTGCAACTTTTGGCCATTTTGAAGCGAAATTGTTCCTTTTGGGGGGTATTGCAACTTTTGGCCATTTTGAAGCGAAATTGTTCCTTTGGGGGGTATTGCATTTTTTTGCCATTTTGAAGCGAAATTGTTCCTTTGGGGGGGTATTGCAATTTTTTGCCATTTTGAGGCGAAATTGTTCCTTTGGGGGGTATTGCAACTTTTCGGCATTTTGAGGCGAAATTGTTCCTTTGGGGGGGTATTGCAAGTTTTGGCCATTTTGAAGTGAAATTGTTCCTTTCGGGGGGTATTGCAACTTTTCAGCATTTTGAAGCGAAATTGTTCCTTTGGGGGGGTATTGCAATTTTTTGCCATTTTGAGGCGAAATTGTTCCTTTGGGGGGGTATTGCAACTTTTGGCCATTTTGAAGCGAAATTGTTCCTTTGGGGGGTTTTTACAATTTTTGGCCATTTTGAGGCGAAATTGTTCCTTTCGGGGGGTATTGCAACTTTTCGGCATTTTGAGGCAAAATTGTTCCTTTGGGGGGGTATTGCAACTTTTGGCCATTTTGAAGCGAAATTGTTCCTTTGGGGGGGTATTGCAATTTTTTGCCATTTTGAGGCGAAATTGTTCCTTTGGGGGGGTATTGCAACTTTTGGCCATTTTGAAGCGAAATTGTTCCTTTGGGGGGGTATTGCAACTTTTCGGCATTTTGGGGCGAAATTGTTCCTTTCGGGGGGTATTGCAATTTTTTGCCATTTTGAGGCGAAATTGTTCCTTTGGGGGGGTATTGCAACTTTTGGCCATTTTGAAGCGAAATTGTTCCTTTCGGCGGGTATTGCAACTTTTCGGCATTTTGAGGCGAAATTGTTCCTTTGGGGGGGGTATTGCAACTTTTGGCCATTTTGAAGCGAAATTGTTCCTTTGGGGGGGTATTGCAACTTTTCGGCATTTTGAGGCGAAATTGTTCCTTTGGGGGGGGTATTGCAATTTTTTGCCATTTTGAGGCGAAATTGTTCCTTTGGGGGGGTGTTGCAATTTTTTGCCATTTTGAGGTGAAATTGTTCCTTTGGGGGGGTATTGCAACTTTTGGCCATTTTGAAGCGAAATTGTTCCTTTGGGGGGGTATTGCAACTTTTCGGCATTTTGAGGCGAAATTGTTCCTTTGGGGGGGTATTGCAACTTTTGGCCATTTTGAAGCGAAATTGTTCCTTTGGGGGGGTATTGCAACTTTTCGGCATTTTGAGGCGAAATTGTTCCTTTGGGGGGGGTATTGCAATTTTTTGCCATTTTGAGGCGAAATTGTTCCTTTGGGGGGGTATTGCAATTTTTTGCCATTTTGAGGTGAAATTGTTCCTTTGGGGGGGTATTGCAACTTTTGGCCATATTGAAGCGAAATTGTTCCTTTGGGAGGGTATTGCAATTTTTAACCATTTTGAGGCGAAATTGTTCCTTTGGGGGGGTATTGCAATTTTTTTGCCATTTTGAGGCGAAATTGTTCCTTTGGGGGGGTATTGCAACTTTTCGGCATTTTGAGGCGAAATTGTTCCTTTGGGGGGTATTGCAATTTTTTTTCCATTTTGAGGCGAAATTGTTCCTTTGGGGGGGTATTGCAAATTTTGGCCATTTTGAAGCGAAATTGTTCCTTTGGGGGGGTATTGCAATTTTTTGCCATTTTGAGGCGAAATTGTTCCTTTGGGGGGGTATTGCAACTTTTCGGCATTTTGAGGCGAAATTGTTCCTTTGGGGGGGTATTACAATTTTTTGCCATTTTGAGGTGAAATTGTTCCTTTGGGGGGGTATTGCAATTTTTTGCCATTTTGAGGCGAAATTGTTCCTTTGGGGGGGTATTGCAAATTTTGGCCATTTTGAAGCGAAATTGTTCCTTTGGGGGGGTATTGCAATTTTTTGCCATTTTGAGGCGAAATTGTTCCTTTGGGGGGGTATTACAATTTTTTGCCATTTTGAGGTGAAATTGTTCTTTTGGGGGGGTATTGCAACTTTTGGCCATTTTGAAGCGAAATTGTTCCTTTGGGGGGTATTGCATTTTTTTGCCATTTTGAGGCGAAATTGTTCCTTTGGGGGGGTATTGCAACTTTTGGCCTTTTTGAGGCGAAATTGTTCCTTTGGGGGGGTATTGCAACTTTTGGCCATTTTGAGGCGAAATTGTTCCTTTGGGGGGGTATTGCAATTTTTTGCCATTTTGAGGCGAAATTGTTCCTTTGGGGGGTATTGCAACTTTTGGCCATTTTGAAGCGAAATTGTTCCTTTGGGGGGGTATTGCAACTTTTCGGCATTTTGAGGCGAAATTGTTCCTTGGGGGGGTATTGCAACTTTTGGCCATTTTGAAGCGAAATTGTTCCTTTCGGGGGGTATTGCAACTTTTGGCCATTTTGAAGCGAAATTGTTCCTTTGGGGGGTATTGCATTTTTTTGCCATTTTGAAGCGAAATTGTTCCTTTGGGGGGGTATTGCAATTTTTTGCCATTTTGAGGCGAAATTGTTCCTTTGGGGGGTATTGCAACTTTTCGGCATTTTGAGGCGAAATTGTTCCTTTGGGGGGGTATTACAATTTTTTGCCATTTTGAGGTGAAATTGTTCCTTTGGGGGGTATTGCAACTTTTGGCCATTTTGAAGCGAAATTGTTCATTTGGGGGGTATTGCATTTTTTTGCCATTTTGAGGCGAAATTGTTCCTTTGGGGGGGTATTGCAACTTTTGGCCATTTTGAAGCGAAATTGTTCCTTTGGGGGGGTATTGCAATTTTTTGCCATTTTGAGGCGAAATTGTTCCTTTGGGGGGTATTGCAAATTTTGGCCATTTTAAAGCGAAATTGTTCCTTTCGGGGGGTATTGCAACTTTTCGGCATTTTGATGCGAAATTGTTCCTTTGGGGGGTATTGCAATTTTTTGCCATTTTGAGGCGAAATTGTTCCTTTGGGGGGGTATTGCAACTTTTGGCCATTTTGAAGCGAAATTGTTCCTTTGGGGGGGTATTGCAATTTTTTTTTCATTTTGAGGCGAAATTGTTCATTTGGGGGGTATTGCAAATTTTGGCCATTTTGAAGCGAAATTGTTCCTTTGGGGGGGTATTGCAATTTTTTGCCATTTTGAGGCGAAATTGTTCCTTTGGGGGGTATTGCAACTTTTCGGCATTTTGAGGCGAAATTGTTCCTTTGGGGGGGTATTGCATTTTTTCGGCATTTTGAGGCGAAATTGTTCCTTGGGGGGTATTGCAACTTTTGGCCATTTTGAAGCGAAATTGTTCCTTTGGGGGGGTATTGCAATTTTTTGCCATTTTGAGGCGAAATTGTTCCTTTGGGGGTTATTGCAACTTTTGGCCATTTTGAAGCGAAATTGTTCCTTTCGGGGGGTATTGCAACTTTTTGGCATTTTGAGGCGAAATTGTTCCTTTGGGGGGGGTATTGCAACTTTTGGCCATATTGAAGCGAAATTGTTCCTTTGGGGGGTATTGCAATTTTTAACCATTTTGAGGTGAAATTGTTCCTTTGGGGGGGTATTGCAACTTTTCAGCATTTTGAGGCGAAATTGTTCCTTTGGGGGGGTATTGCAATTTTTTGCCATTTTGAGGCGAAATTGTTCCTTTGGGGGGGTATTGCAACTTTTCGGCATTTTGAGGCGAAATTGTTCCTTTGGGGGGTATTGCAATTTTTTTTCCATTTTGAGGCGAAATTGTTCCTTTGGGGGGGTATTGCAACTTTTGGCCATTTTGAAGCGAAATTGTTCCTTTCGGGGGGTATTGCAACTTTTCGGCATTTTGAAGCGAAATTGTTCCTTTGGGGGGTATTGCAATTTTTTGCCATTTTGAGGCGAAATTGTTCCTTTGGGGGGGTATTGCAACTTTTGGCCATTTTGAAGCGAAATTGTTCCTTTTGGGGGGGTATTGCAACTTTTGGCCATTTTGAAGCGAAATTGTTCCTTTGGGGGGGTATTGCAACTTTTGGCCATTTTGAAGCGAAATTGTTCTTTTGGGGGGGTATTGCAAGTTTTGGCCATTTTGAAGTGAAATTGTTCCTTTCGGGGGGTATTGCAACTTTTCAGCATTTTGAAGCGAAATTGTTCCTTTGGGGGGGTATTGCAACTTTTGGCCATTTTGAGGCGAAATTGTTCCTTTGGGGGGTTTTTACAATTTTTGGCCATTTTGAGGCGAAATTGTTCCTTTCGGGGGGTATTGCAACTTTTCGGCATTTTGAGGCAAAATTGTTCCTTTGGGGGGGTATTGCAACTTTTGGCCATTTTGAAGCGAAATTGTTCCTTTGGGGGGGTATTGCAATTTTTTGCCATTTTGAGGCGAAATTGTTCCTTTGGGGGGGTATTGCAACTTTTGGCCATTTTGAAGCGAAATTGTTCCTTTGGGGGGGTATTGCAACTTTTCGGCATTTTGGGGCGAAATTGTTCCTTTCGGGGGGTATTGCAATTTTTTGCCATTTTGAGGCGAAATTGTTCCTTTGGGGGGGTATTGCAACTTTTGGCCATTTTGAAGCGAAATTGTTCCTTTCGGCGGGTATTGCAACTTTTCGGCATTTTGAGGCGAAATTGTTCCTTTGGGGGGGGTATTGCAACTTTTGGCCATTTTGAAGCGAAATTGTTCCTTTGGGGGGGTATTGCAACTTTTCGGCATTTTGAGGCGAAATTGTTCCTTTGGGGGGGGTATTGCAATTTTTTGCCATTTTGAGGCGAAATTGTTCCTTTGGGGGGGTATTGCAACTTTTGGCCATTTTGAAGCGAAATTGTTCCTTTGGGGGGGTATTGCAATTTTTTGCCATTTTGAGGTGAAATTGTTCCTTTGGGGGGGTATTGCAACTTTTGGCCATATTGAAGCGAAATTGTTCCTTTGGGAGGGTATTGCAATTTTTAACCATTTTGAGGCGAAATTGTTCCTTTGGGGGGGTATTGCAATTTTTTTGCCATTTTGAGGCGAAATTGTTCCTTTGGGGGGGTATTGCAACTTTTCGGCATTTTGAGGCGAAATTGTTCCTTTGGGGGGTATTGCAATTTTTTTTCCATTTTGAGGCGAAATTGTTCCTTTGGGGGGGTATTGCAAATTTTGGCCATTTTGAAGCAAAATTGTTCCTTTGGGGGGGTATTGCAATTTTTTGCCATTTTGAGGCGAAATTGTTCCTTTGGGGGGGTATTGCAACTTTTCGGCATTTTGAGGCGAAATTGTTCCTTTGGGGGGGTATTACAATTTTTTGCCATTTTGAGGTGAAATTGTTCCTTTGGGGGGGTATTGCAATTTTTTGCCATTTTGAGGCGAAATTGTTCCTTTGGGGGGGTATTGCAAATTTTGGCCATTTTGAAGCGAAATTGTTCCTTTGGGGGGGTATTGCAATTTTTTGCCATTTTGAGGCGAAATTGTTCCTTTGGGGGGGTATTACAATTTTTTGCCATTTTGAGGTGAAATTGTTCTTTTGGGGGGGTATTGCAACTTTTGGCCATTTTGAAGCGAAATTGTTCCTTTGGGGGGTATTGCATTTTTTTGCCATTTTGAGGCGAAATTGTTCCTTTGGGGGGGTATTGCAACTTTTGGCCTTTTTGAGGCGAAATTGTTCCTTTGGGGGGGTATTGCAACTTTTGGCCATTTTGAGGCGAAATTGTTCCTTTGGGGGGGTATTGCAATTTTTTGCCATTTTGAGGCGAAATTGTTCCTTTGGGGGGTATTGCAACTTTTGGCCATTTTGAAGCGAAATTGTTCCTTTGGGGGGGTATTGCAACTTTTCGGCATTTTGAGGCGAAATTGTTCCTTGGGGGGGTATTGCAACTTTTGGCCATTTTGAAGCGAAATTGTTCCTTTCGGGGGGTATTGCAAATTTTGGCCATTTTGAAGCGAAATTGTTCCTTTGGGGGGTATTGCATTTTTTTGCCATTTTGAAGCGAAATTGTTCCTTTGGGGGGGTATTGCAATTTTTTGCCATTTTGAGGCGAAATTGTTCCTTTGGGGGGTATTGCAACTTTTCGGCATTTTGAGGCGAAATTGTTCCTTTGGGGGGGTATTACAATTTTTTGCCATTTTGAGGTGAAATTGTTCCTTTGGGGGGTATTGCAACTTTTGGCCATTTTGAAGCGAAATTGTTCATTTGGGGGGTATTGCATTTTTTTGCCATTTTGAGGCGAAATTGTTCCTTTGGGGGGGTATTGCAACTTTTGGCCATTTTGAAGCGAAATTGTTCCTTTGGGGGGGTATTGCAATTTTTTGCCATTTTGAGGCGAAATTGTTCCTTTGGGGGGGTATTGCAACTTTTGGCCTTTTTGAGGCGAAATTGTTCCTTTGGGGGTGTATTGCAACTTTTGGCCATTTTGAAGCGAAATTGTTCCT
This sequence comes from Anomaloglossus baeobatrachus, assembly GCF_048569485.1. Classification (NCBI taxonomy): domain Eukaryota; kingdom Metazoa; phylum Chordata; class Amphibia; order Anura; family Aromobatidae; genus Anomaloglossus; species Anomaloglossus baeobatrachus. Next base: position 157,089 of record NW_027441848.1, on the reverse strand, counting down.
TTGGGGGGTATTGCAACTTTTCGGCATTTTGAGGCGAAATTGTTCCTTTGGGGGGGTATTGCAATTTTTTGCCATTTTGAGGCGAAATTGTTTCTTTGAGGGTGTATTGCAACTTTTGGCCATTTTGAAGCGAAATTGTTCCTTTGGGGGGGTATTGCAACTTTTCGGCATTTTGAGGCGAAATTGTTCCTTTGGGGGGGTATTGCAACTTTTGGCCATTTTAAAGTGAAATTGTTCCTTTCGGGGGGTATTGCAACTTTTCAGCATTTTTGCATTGAAATTGTTCCTTTGGGGGGTATTGCAATTTTTTGCCATTTTGAGGCGAAATTGTTCCTTTGGGGGGGTATTGCAACTTTTCGGCATTCTGAGGCGAAATTGTTCCTTTGGGGGGGTATTGCAATTTTTTTCCATTTTGAGGCGAAATTGTTCCTTTGGGGGGGTATTGCAACTTTTGGCCATTTTGAAGCGAAATTGTTCCTTTGGGGGGGTATTACAATTTTTGGCCATTTTGAGGCGAAATTGTTCCTTTCGGGGGGTATTGCAACTTTTCGGCATTTTGAGGCGAAATTGTTCCTTTGGGGGGGTATTGCAACTTTTGGCCATTTTGAAGCGAAATTGTTCCTTTGGGGGGGTATTGCAACTTTTCGGCATTCTGAGGCGAAATTGTTCCTTTGGGGGGGTATTGCAATTTTTTTCCATTTTGAGGCGAAATTGTTCCTTTGGGGGGTATTGCAACTTTTGGCCATTTTGAAGCGAAATTGTTCCTTTGGGGGGGTATTGCAATTTTTTGCCTTTTTGAGGCGAAATTGTTTCTTTGGAGGGGTATTGCAACTTTTGGCCATTTTGAAGCGAAATTGTTCCTTTGGGGGGGTATTGCAACTTTTCGGCATTTTGGCATTGAAATTGTTCCTTTGGGGGGGTATTGCAATTTTTTGCCATTGTGAGGCGAAATTGTTCCTTTGGGGGGGTATTGCAACTTTTGGCCATTTTAAAGCGAAATTGTTCCTTTGGGGGGTATTGCAATTTTTTGCCATTTTGAGGCGAAATTGTTCCTTTGGGGGGGTATTGCAACTTTTGGCCATATTGAAGCGAAATTGTTCCTTTGGGGGGTTTTTACAATTTTTGGCCATTTTGAGGCGAAATTGTTCCTTTCGGGGGGTATTGCAACTTTTCAGCATTTTGAGGCGAAATTGTTCCTTTGGGGGGTATTGCAACTTTTGGCCATTTTGAAGCGAAATTGTTCCTTTGGGGGGTTTTTACAATTTTTGGCCATTTTGAGGCGAAATTGTTCCTTTCGGGGGGTATTGCAACTTTTCGGCATTTTGAGGCGAAATTGTTCCTTTGGGGGGGTATTGCAACTTTTGGCCATTTTGAAGCGAAATTGTTCCTTTGGGGGGGTATTGCAATTTTTTGCCATTTTGAGGCGAAATTGTTCCTTTGGGGGGGTATTGCAACTTTTGGCCATTTTGAAGCGAAATTGTTCCTTTGGGGGGGTATTGCAACTTTTCGGCATTTTGAGGCGAAATTGTTCCTTTGGGGGGGTATTGCAATTTTTTGCCATTTTGAGGCGAAATTGTTCCTTTGGGGGGGTATTGCAACTTTTGGCCATTTTGAAGCGAAATTGTTCCTTGGGGGGGTATTGCAACTTTTGGCCATTTTGAGGCGAAATTGTTCCTTTGGGGGGGTATTGCAACTTTTTGCCATTTTGAAGCGAAATTGTTCCTTTGGGGGTACTGCATTTTTTTGCCATTTTGAGGCGAAATTGTTCCTTTGGGGGGGTATTGCAACTTTTGGCCTTTTTGAGGCGAAATTGTTCCTTTGGGGGGGTATTGCAACTTTTGGCCATTTTGAAGCGAAATTGTTCCTTTGGGGGGGTATTGCAATTTTTTGCCATTTTGAGGCGAAATTGTTCCTTTGGGGGAGTATTGCAACTTTTGGCCATTTTGAAGCGAAATTGTTCCTTTGGGGGGGTATTGCAACTTTTCGGCATTTTGAGGCGAAATTGTTCCTTGGGGGTATTGAAACTTTTGGCCATTTTGAAGCAAAATTGTTCCTTTGGGGGGTATTGCAATTTTTAACCATTTTGAGGCGAAATTGTTCCTTTGGGGGGGTATTGCAACTTTTGGCCATTTTGAAGTGAAATTGTTCCTTTCGGGGGGTATTGCAATTTTTTGCCATTTTGAGGCGAAATTGTTCCTTTGGGGGGTATTGCAATTTTTTGCCATTTTGAGGCGAAATTGTTCCTTTGGGGGGGTATTGCAACTTTTGGCCATTTTGAAGCGAAATTGTTCCTTTGGGGGGTATTGCAATTTTTTGCCATTTTGAGGCGAAATTGTTCCTTTGGGGGGGGTATTGCAACTTTTGGCCATATTGAAGCGAAATTGTTCCTTTGGGGGGTTTTTACAATTTTTGGCCATTTTGAGGCGAAATTGTTCCTTTCGGGGGGTATTGCAACTTTTCGGCATTTTGAGGCGAAATTGTTCCTTTGGGGGGGTATTGCAACTTTTGGCCATTTTGAAGCGAAATTGTTCCTTTGGGGGGGTATTGCAATTTTTTGCCATTTTGAGGCGAAATTGTTCCTTTGGGGGGGTATTGCAACTTTTGGCCATTTTGAAGCAAAATTGTTCCTTTGGGGGGGTATTGCAACTTTTCGGCATTTTGAGGCGAAATTGTTCCTTTGGGGGGGTATTGCAATTTTTTGCCATTTTGAGGCGAAATTGTTCCTTTGGGGGGGGTATTGCAACTTTTGGCCATTTTGAAGCGAAATTGTTCCTTTGGGGGGGTATTGCAACTTTTGGCCATTTTGAGGCGAAATTGTTCCTTTGGGGGGGTATTGCAACTTTTTGCCATTTTGAAGCGAAATTGTTCCTTTGGGGGGTATTGCATTTTTTTGCCATTTTGAGGCGAAATTGTTCCTTTGGGGGGGTATTGCAACTTTTGGCCTTTTTGAGGCGAAATTGTTCCTTTGGGGGGGTATTGCAACTTTTGGCCATTTTGAAGCGAAATTGTTCCTTTGGGGGGGTATTGCAATTTTTTGCCATTTTGAGGCGAAATTGTTCCTTTTGGGGGGTATTGCAACTTTTGGCCATATTGAAGCGAAATTGTTCCTTTGGGAGGTTTTTACAATTTTTGGCCATTTTGAGGCGAAATTGTTCCTTTCGGGGGGTATTGCAATTTTTTGCCATTTTGAGGCGAAATTGTTCCTTTGGGGGGGTATTGCAACTTTTGGCCATTTTGAAGCGAAATTGTTCCTTGGGGGGGTATTGCAACTTTTGGCCATTTTGAGGCGAAATTGTTCCTTTGGGGGGGTATTGCAACTTTTTGCCATTTTGAAGCGAAATTGTTCCTTTGGGGGTACTGCATTTTTTTGCCATTTTGAGGCGAAATTGTTCCTTTGGGGGGGTATTGCAACTTTTGGCCTTTTTGAGGCGAAATTGTTCCTTTGGGGGGGTATTGCAACTTTTGGCCATTTTGAAGCGAAATTGTTCCTTTGGGGGGGTATTGCAATTTTTTGCCATTTTGAGGCGAAATTGTTCCTTTGGGGGAGTATTGCAACTTTTGGCCATTTTGAAGCGAAATTGTTCCTTTGGGGGGGTATTGCAACTTTTCGGCATTTTGAGGCGAAATTGTTCCTTGGGGGGTATTGAAACTTTTGGCCATTTTGAAGCAAAATTGTTCCTTTGGGGGGTATTGCAATTTTTAACCATTTTGAGGCGAAATTGTTCCTTTGGGGGGGTATTGCAACTTTTGGCCATTTTGAAGTGAAATTGTTCCTTTCGGGGGGTATTGCAACTTTTCAGCATTTTGAAGCGAAATTGTTCCTTTGGGGGGTATTGCAATTTTTTGCCATTTTGAGGCGAAATTGTTCCTTTGGGGGGTATTGCAATTTTTTGCCATTTTGAGGCGAAATTGTTCCTTTGAGGGGGTATTGCAACTTTTGGCCATTTTGAAGCGAAATTGTTCCTTTGGGGGGTATTGCAATTTTTTGCCATTTTGAGGCGAAATTGTTCCTTTGGGGGGGGTATTGCAACTTTTGGCCATATTGAAGCGAAATTGTTCCTTTGGGGGGTTTTTACAATTTTTGGCCATTTTGAGGCGAAATTGTTCCTTTCGGGGGGTATTGCAACTTTTCGGCATTTTGAGGCGAAATTGTTCCTTTGGGGGGGTATTGCAACTTTTGGCCATTTTGAAGCGAAATTGTTCCTTTGGGGGGGTATTGCAATTTTTTGCCATTTTGAGGCGAAATTGTTCCTTTGGGGGGGTATTGCAACTTTTGGCCATTTTGAAGCAAAATTGTTCCTTTGGGGGGGTATTGCAACTTTTCGGCATTTTGAGGCGAAATTGTTCCTTTGGGGGGGTATTGCAATTTTTTGCCATTTTGAGGCGAAATTGTTCCTTTGGGGGGGGTATTGCAACTTTTGGCCATTTTGAAGCGAAATTGTTCCTTTGGGGGGGTATTGCAACTTTTGGCCATTTTGAGGCGAAATTGTTCCTTTGGGGGGGTATTGCAACTTTTTGCCATTTTGAAGCGAAATTGTTCCTTTGGGGGGTATTGCATTTTTTTGCCATTTTGAGGCGAAATTGTTCCTTTGGGGGGGTATTGCAACTTTTGGCCTTTTTGAGGCGAAATTGTTCCTTTGGGGGGGTATTGCAACTTTTGGCCATTTTGAAGCGAAATTGTTCCTTTGGGGGGGTATTGCAATTTTTTGCCATTTTGAGGCGAAATTGTTCCTTTTGGGGGGTATTGCAACTTTTGGCCATATTGAAGCGAAATTGTTCCTTTGGGAGGTTTTTACAATTTTTGGCCATTTTGAGGCGAAATTGTTCCTTTCGGGGGGTATTGCAACTTTTCGGCATTTTGAGGCAAAATTGTTCCTTTGGGGGGGTATTGCAACTTTTGGCCATTTTGAAGCGAAATTGTTCCTTTGGGGGGGTATTGCAATTTTTTGCCATTTTGAGGCGAAATTGTTCCTTTGGGGGGGTATTGCAACTTTTGGCCATTTTGAAGCGAAATTGTTCCTTTGGGGGGGTATTGCAACTTTTCGGCATTTTGAGGCGAAATTGTTCCTTTGGGGGGGTATTGCAATTTTTTGCCATTTTGAGGCGAAATTGTTCCTTTGGGGGGGTATTGCAACTTTTGGCCATTTTGAAGTGAAATTGTTCCTTTGGGGGGGTATTGCAATTTTTTGCCATTTTGAGGCGAAATTGTTCCTTTGGGGGGGTATTGCAACTTTTGGCCATATTGAAGCGAAATTGTTCCTTTGGGGGGGTATTGCAATTTTTAACCATTTTGAGGCAAAATTGTTCCTTTGGGGGGGTATTGCAACTTTTGGCCATTTTGAAGCGAAATTGTTCCTTTCGGGGGGTATTGCAACTTTTCAGCATTTTGAGGCGAAATTGTTCCTTTGGGGGGGTATTTCAATTTTTTTGCTATTTTGAGGCGAAATTGTTCCTTTGGGGGGGTATTGCAACTTTTCGGCATTTTGAGGCGAAATTGTTCCTTTGGGGGTATTGCAATTTTTTTTCCATTTTGAGGCGAAATTGTTCCTTTGGGGGGGTATTGCAACTTTTGGCCATTTTGAAGCGAAAATGTTCCTTTCGGGGGGTATTGCAACTTTTCGGCATTTTGAAGCGAAATTGTTCCTTTGGGGGGTATTGCAATTTTTTGCCATTTTGAGGCGAAATTGTTCCTTTGGGGGGGTATTGCAACTTTTGGCCATTTTGAAGCGAAATTGTTCCTTTGGGGGGGTATTGCAATTTTTTGCCATTTTGAGGCGAAATTGTTCCTTTGGGGGAGTATTGCAATTTTTTGCCATTTTGAGGCGAAATTGTTCTTTTGGGGGGGTATTGCAACTTTTGGCCATTTTGAAGCGAAATTGTTCCTTTGGGAGGTTTTTACAATTTTTGGCCATTTTGAGGCGAAATTGTTCCTTTCGGGGGGTATTGCAACTTTTCGGCATTTTGAGGCAAAATTGTTCCTTTATGGGGGTATTGCAATTTTTTGCCATTTTGAGGCGAAATTGTTCCTTTGGGGGGTATTGCAATTTTTTGCCATTTTGAGGCGAAATTGTTCCTTTGGGGGGGTATTGCAACTTTTGGCCATTTTGAAGCGAAATTGTTCCTTTGGGGGGTATTGCAATTTTTTGCCATTTTGAGGCGAAATTGTTCCTTTGGGGGGGGTATTGCAACTTTTGGCCATATTGAAGCGAAATTGTTCCTTTGGGGGGTTTTTACAATTTTTGGCCATTTTGAGGCGAAATTGTTCCTTTGGGGGGTATTGCAACTTTTGGCCATTTTGAAGCGAAATTGTTCCTTTGGGGGGTTTTTACAATTTTTGGCCATTTTGAGGCGAAATTGTTCCTTTCGGGGGGTATTGCAACTTTTCGGCATTTTGAGGCGAAATTGTTCCTTTGGGGGGGTATTGCAACTTTTGGCCATTTTGAAGCGAAATTGTTCCTTTGGGGGGGTATTGCAATTTTTTGCCATTTTGAGGCGAAATTGTTCCTTTGGGGGGGTATTGCAACTTTTGGCCATTTTGAAGCGAAATTGTTCCTTTGGGGGGTATTGCAACTTTTCGGCATTTTGAGGCGAAATTGTTCCTTTGGGGGGTATTGCAATTTTTTGCCATTTTGAGGCGAAATTGTTCCTTTGGGGGGGTATTGCAACTTTTGGCCATTTTGAAGCGAAATTGTTCCTTTGGGGGGGTATTGCAACTTTCGGCCATTTTGAGGCGAAATTGTTCCTTTGGGGGGGTATTGCAATTTTTTGCCATTTTGAGGCGAAATTGTTCCTTTGGGGGGTATTGCAATTTTTTGCCATTTTGAGGCGAAATTGTTCCTTTGGGGGGGTATTGCAACTTTTGGCCATTTTGAAGCGAAATTGTTCCTTTGGGGGGTATTGCAATTTTTTGCCATTTTGAGGCGAAATTGTTCCTTTGGGGGATATTGCAACTTTTGGCCATATTGAAGCGAAATTGTTCCTTTGGGGGGTTTTTACAATTTTTGGCCATTTTGAGGCGAAATTGTTCCTTTCGGGGGGTATTGCAACTTTTCGGCATTTTGAGGCGAAATTGTTCCTTTGGGAGGGTATTGCAACTTTTGGCCATTTTGAAGCGAAATTGTTACTTTGGGGGGTTTTTACAATTTTTGGCCATTTTGAGGCGAAATTGTTCCTTTCGGGGGGTATTGCAACTTTTCGGCATTTTGAGGCGAAATTGTTCCTTTGGGGGGGTATTGCAATTTTTTGCCATTTTGAGGCGAAATTGTTCCTTTGGGGGGGTATTGCAACTTTTGGCCATTTTGAAGCGAAATTGTTCCTTTGGGGGGGTATTGCAACTTTTGGCCATTTTGAAGCGAAATTGTTCCTTTCGGGGGGTATTGCAACTTTTCGGCATTTTGAGGCGAAATTGTTCCTTTGGGGGGGTATTGCAACTTTCGGCCATTTTGAGGCGAAATTGTTCCTTTGGGGGGGTATAGCAACTTTTCGGCATTTTGAGGCGAAATTGTTCCTTTGGGGGGGTATTGCAATTTTTTGCCATTTTGAGGCGAAATTGTTCCTTTGGGGGGGTATTGCAACTTTTGGCCATTTTGAAGCGAAATTGTTCCTTTGGGGGGGTATTGCAATTTTTTGCCATTTTGAGGCGAAATTGTTCCTTTGGGGGAGTATTGCAATTTTTTGCCATTTTGAGGCGAAATTGTTCTTTTGGGGGGGTATTGCAACTTTTGGCCATTTTGAAGCGAAATTGTTCCTTTGGGAGGTTTTTACAATTTTTGGCCATTTTGAGGCGAAATTGTTCCTTTCGGGGGGTATTGCAACTTTTCGGCATTTTGAGGCAAAATTGTTCCTTTATGGGGGTATTGCAATTTTTTGCCATTTTGAGGCGAAATTGTTCCTTTGGGGGGTATTGCAATTTTTTGCCATTTTGAGGCGAAATTGTTCCTTTGGGGGGTATTGCAACTTTTGGCCATTTTGAAGCGAAATTGTTCCTTTGGGGGGTATTGCAATTTTTTGCCATTTTGAGGCGAAATTGTTCCTTTGGGGGGGGTATTGCAACTTTTGGCCATATTGAAGCGAAATTGTTCCTTTGGGGGGTTTTTACAATTTTTGGCCATTTTGAGGCGAAATTGTTCCTTTGGGGGGTATTGCAACTTTTGGCCATTTTGAAGCGAAATTGTTCCTTTGGGGGTTTTTTACAATTTTTGGCCATTTTGAGGCGAAATTGTTCCTTTCGGGGGGTATTGCAACTTTTCGGCATTTTGAGGCGAAATTGTTCCTTTGGGGGGGTATTGCAACTTTTGGCCATTTTGAAGCGAAATTGTTCCTTTGGGGGGGTATTGCAATTTTTTGCCATTTTGAGGCGAAATTGTTCCTTTGGGGGGGTATTGCAACTTTTGGCCATTTTGAAGCGAAATTGTTCCTTTGGGGGGGTATTGCAACTTTTCGGCATTTTGAGGCGAAATTGTTCCTTTGGGGGGTATTGCAATTTTTTGCCATTTTGAGGCGAAATTGTTCCTTTGGGGGGGTATTGCAACTTTTGGCCATTTTGAAGCGAAATTGTTCCTTTGGGGGGGTATTGCAACTTTTCGGCATTTTGAGGCGAAATTGTTCCTTTGGGGGGGTATTGCAATTTTTTGCCATTTTGAGGCGAAATTGTTCCTTTGGGGGGGTATTGCAACTTTTGGCCATTTTGAAGCGAAATTGTTCCTTTGGGGGGGTATTGCAATTTTTTGCCATTTTGAGGCGAAATTGTTCCTTTGGGGGGGTATTGCAACTTTTGGCCATATTGAAGCGAAATTGTTCCTTTGGGGGAGTATTGCAATTTTTAACCATTTTGAGGCGAAATTGTTCCTTTGGGGGGGTATTGCAACTTTTGGCCATTTTGAAGTGAAATTGTTCCTTTCGGGGGGTATTGCAACTTTTCAGCATTTTGAAGCGAAATTGTTCCTTTGGGGGGGTATTGCAATTTTTTGCCATTTTGAGGCGAAATTGTTCCTTTGGGGGGTATTGCAATTTTTTGCCATTTTGAGGCGAAATTGTTCCTTTGGGGGGGTATTGCAATTTTTTGCCATTTTGAGGCGAAATTGTTCCTTTGGGGGGTATTGCAATTTTTTGCCATTTTGAGGCGAAATTGTTCCTTTGGGGGGGTATTGCAACTTTTGGCCATTTTGAAGCGAAATTGTTCCTTTGGGGGGTATTGCAATTTTTTGCCATTTTGAGGCGAAATTGTTCCTTTGGGGGATATTGCAACTTTTGGCCATATTGAAGCGAAATTGTTCCTTTGGGGGGTTTTTACAATTTTTGGCCATTTTGAGGCGAAATTGTTCCTTTCGGGGGGTATTGCAACTTTTCGGCATTTTGAGGCGAAATTGTTCCTTTGGGAGGGTATTGCAACTTTTGGCCATTTTGAAGCGAAATTGTTCCTTTGGGGGATTTTTACAATTTTTGGCCATTTTGAGGCGAAATTGTTCCTTTCGGGGGGTATTGCAACTTTTCGGCATTTTGAGGCGAAATTGTTCCTTTGGGGGGGTATTGCAATTTTTTGCCATTTTGAGGCGAAATTGTTCCTTTGGGGGGGTATTGCAACTTTTGGCCATTTTGAAGCGAAATTGTTCCTTTGGGGGGGTATTGCAACTTTTGGCCATTTTGAAGCGAAATTGTTCCTTTCGGGGGGTATTGCAACTTTTCGGCATTTTGAGGCGAAATTGTTCCTTTGGGGGGGTATTGCAACTTTCGGCCATTTTGAGGCGAAATTGTTCCTTTGGGGGGGTATAGCAACTTTTCGGCATTTTGAGGCGAAATTGTTCCTTTGGGGGGGTATTGCAATTTTTTGCCATTTTGAGGCGAAATTGTTCCTTTGGGGGGGTATTGCAACTTTTGGCCATTTTGAAGCGAAATTGTTCCTTTGGGGGGGTATTGCAACTTTTCGGCATTTTGAGGCGAAATTTTTCCTTTGGGGGGTATTGCAACTTTTGGCCATTTTGAGGCGAAATTGTTCCTTTGGGGGGGTATAGCAACTTTTCGGCATTTTGAGGCGAAATTGTTCCTTTGGGGGGGTATTGCAATTTTTTGCCATTTTGAGGCGAAATTGTTCCTTTGGGGGGGTATTGCAACTTTTGGCCATTTTGAGGCGAAATTGTTCCTTTGGGGGGGTATTGCAATTTTTTGCCATTTTGAGGCGAAATTTTTCCTTTGGGGGGGTATTGCAACTTTTGGCCATTTTGAAGCGAAATTGTTCCTTTCGGGGGGGTTTTGCAACTTTTCGGCATTTTGAGGCGAAATTGTTCCTTTGGGGGGGTATTGCAACTTTTGGCCATATTGAAGCGAAATTGTTCCTTTGGGGGGTATTGCAATTTTTAACCATTTTGAGGCGAAATTGTTCCTTTGGGGGGGTATTGCAACTTTTGGCCATTTTGAAGCGAAATTGTTCCTTTCGGGGGGTATTGCAACTTTTCAGCATTTTGAGGCGAAATTGTTCCTTCGGGGGGTATTGCAATTTTTTGCCATTTTGAGGCGAAATTGTTCCTTTGGGGGGTATTGCAATTTTTTGCCATTTTGAGGCGAAATTGTTCCTTTCGGGGGGTATTGCAACTTTTGGCCATTTTGAAGCGAAATTGTTCCTTTCGGGGGGTATTGCAACTTTTCGGCATTTTGAAGCGAAATTGTTCCTTTGGGGGGTATTGCAATTTTTTGCCATTTTGAGGCGAAATTGTTCCTTTGGGGGGGTATTGCAACTTTTGGCCATTTTGAAGCGAAAATGTTCCTTTGGGGGGGTATTGCAATTTTTTTTCATTTTGAGGCGAAATTGTTCCTTTGGGGGGGGTATTGCAAATTTTGGCCATTTTGAAGCGAAATTGTTCCTTTGGGGGGTATTGCAATTTTTTGCTATTTTGAGGCGAAATTGTTCCTTTGGGGGGGTATTGCAACTTTTCGCCATTTTGAAGCGAAAATGTTCCTTTCGGGGGTATTGCAACTTTTCGGCATTTTGAAGCGAAATTGTTCCTTTGGGGGGTATTGCAATTTTTTGCCATTTTGAGGCGAAATTGTTCCTTTGGGGGGGTATTGCAACTTTTGGCCATTTTGAAGCGAAATTGTTCCTTTGGGGGGTATTGCAATTTTTTTTTCATTTTGAGGCGAAATTGTTCCTTTGGGGGAGTATTGCAATTTTTTGCCATTTTGAGGCGAAATTGTTCCTTTGGGGGGGTATTGCAACTTTTCGGCATTTTGAGGCGAAATTGTTCCTTTGGGGGGGTATTGCAATTTTTTGCCATTTTGAGGCGAAATTGTTCCTTTGAGGGGGTATTGCAACTTTTGGCCATTTTGAAGCGAAATTGTTCCTTTGGGGGGGTATTGCAACTTTTCGGCATTTTGAGGCGAAATTGTTCCTTGGGGGGGTATTGCAACTTTTGGCCATTTTGAAGTGAAATTGTTCCTTTGGGGGGTATTGCAACTTTTCGGCATTTTGAGGCGAAATTGTTCCTTTGGGGGGGTATTGCAACTTTTGGCCATTTTGAAGTGAAATTGTTCCTTTCGGGGGGTATTGCAACTTTTCAGCATTTTGAAGCGAAATTGTTCCTTTGGGGGGGTATTGCAATTTTTTGCCATTTTGAGGCGAAATTGTTCCTTTGGGGGGTATTGCAATTTTTTGCCATTTTGAGGCGAAATTGTTCCTTTGGGGGGGTATTGCAACTTTTGGCCATTTTGAAGCGAAATTGTTCCTTTGGGGGGTATTGCAATTTTTTGCCATTTTGAGGCGAAATTGTTCCTTTGGGGGGGTATTGCAACTTTTGGCCATATTGAAGCGAAATTGTTCCTTTGGGGGGTTTTTACAATTTTTGGCCATTTTGAGGCAAAATTGTTCCTTTCGGGGGGTATTGCAACTTTTCGGCATTTTGAGGCGAAATTGTTCCTTTGGGGGGTATTGCAACTTTTGGCCATTTTGAAGCGAAATTGTTCCTTTGGGGGGGTTTTTACAATTTTTGACCATTTTGAGGCGAAATTGTTCCTTTGGGGGGGTATTGCAACTTTTGGCCATTTTGAAGCGAAATTGTTCCTTTGGGGGGTATTGCATTTTTTTGCCATTTTGAGGCGAAATTGTTCCTTTGGGGGGGTATTGCAATTTTTTGCCATTTTGAGGCGAAATTGTTCCTTTGGGGGGGTATTGCAACTTTTGGCCATTTTGAAGCGAAATTGTTCCTTTGGGGGGGTTTTTACAATTTTTGGCCATTTTGAGGCGAAATTGTTCCTTTCGGGGGGTATTGCAACTTTTCGGCATTTTGAGGCGAAATTGTTCCTTTGGGGGGGGTATTGCAACTTTTGGCCATTTTGAAGCGAAATTGTTCCTTTGGGGGGGTATTGCAATTTTTTGCCATTTTGAGGCGAAATTGTTCCTTTGGGGGGGTATTGCAACTTTTGGCCATTTTGAAGCGAAATTGTTCCTTTGGGGGGGTATTGCAACTTTTCGGCATTTTGAGGCGAAATTTTTCCTTTGGGGGGTATTGCAACTTTTGGCCATTTTGAGGCGAAATTGTTCCTTTGGGGGGGTATAGCAACTTTTCGGCATTTTGAGGCGAAATTGTTCCTTTGGGGGGGTATTGCAATTTTTTGCCATTTTGAGGCGAAATTGTTCCTTTGGGGGGGTATTGCAACTTTTGGCCATTTTGAGGCGAAATTGTTCCTTTGGGGGGGTATTGCAATTTTTTGCCATTTTGAGGCGAAATTTTTCCTTTGGGGGGGTATTGCAACTTTTGGCCATTTTGAAGCGAAATTGTTCCTTTCGGGGGGGTTTTGCAACTTTTCGGCATTTTGAGGCGAAATTGTTCCTTTGGGGGGGTATTGCAACTTTTGGCCATATTGAAGCGAAATTGTTCCTTTGGGGGGTATTGCAATTTTTAACCATTTTGAGGCGAAATTGTTCCTTTGGGGGGGTATTGCAACTTTTGGCCATTTTGAAGCGAAATTGTTCCTTTCGGGGGGTATTGCAACTTTTCAGCATTTTGAGGCGAAATTGTTCCTTCGGGGGGTATTGCAATTTTTAACCATTTTGAGGCGAAATTGTTCCTTGGGGGGGTATTGCAACTTTTGGCCATTTTGAAGTGAAATTGTTCCTTTGGGGGGTATTGCAACTTTTCGGCATTTTGAGGCGAAATTGTTCCTTTGGGGGGGTATTGCAACTTTTGGCCATTTTGAAGTGAAATTGTTCCTTTCGGGGGGTATTGCAACTTTTCAGCATTTTGAAGCGAAATTGTTCCTTTGGGGGGGTATTGCAATTTTTTGCCATTTTGAGGCGAAATTGTTCCTTTGGGGGGTATTGCAATTTTTTGCCATTTTGAGGCGAAATTGTTCCTTTGGGGGGGTATTGCAACTTTTGGCCATTTTGAAGCGAAATTGTTCCTTTGGGGGGTATTGCAATTTTTTGCCATTTTGAGGCGAAATTGTTCCTTTGGGGGGGTATTGCAACTTTTGGCCATATTGAAGCGAAATTGTTCCTTTGGGGGGTTTTTACAATTTTTGGCCATTTTGAGGCAAAATTGTTCCTTTCGGGGGGTATTGCAACTTTTCGGCATTTTGAGGCGAAATTGTTCCTTTGGGGGGGTATTGCAACTTTTGGCCATTTTGAAGCGAAATTGTTCCTTTGGGGGGGTTTTTACAATTTTTGACCATTTTGAGGCGAAATTGTTCCTTTGGGGGGGTATTGCAACTTTTGGCCATTTTGAAGCGAAATTGTTCCTTTGGGGGGTATTGCATTTTTTTGCCATTTTGAGGCGAAATTGTTCCTTTGGGGGGGTATTGCAATTTTTTGCCATTTTGAGGCGAAATTGTTCCTTTGGGGGGGTATTGCAACTTTTGGCCATTTTGAAGCGAAATTGTTCCTTTGGGGGGGTTTTTACAATTTTTGGCCATTTTGAGGCGAAATTGTTCCTTTCGGGGGGTATTGCAACTTTTCGGCATTTTGAGGCGAAATTGTTCCTTTGGGGGGGGTATTGCAACTTTTGGCCATTTTGAAGCGAAATTGTTCCTTTGGGGGGGTATTGCAATTTTTTGCCATTTTGAGGCGAAATTGTTCCTTCGGGGGGTATTGCAATTTTTTGCCATTTTGAGGCGAAATTGTTCCTTTGGGGGGTATTGCAATTTTTTGCCATTTTGAGGCGAAATTGTTCCTTTCGGGGGGTATTGCAACTTTTGGCCATTTTGAAGCGAAATTGTTCCTTTCGGGGGGTATTGCAACTTTTCGGCATTTTGAAGCGAAATTGTTCCTTTGGGGGGTATTGCAATTTTTTGCCATTTTGAGGCGAAATTGTTCCTTTGGGGGGGTATTGCAACTTTTGGCCATTTTGAAGCGAAAATGTTCCTTTGGGGGGGTATTGCAATTTTTTTTCATTTTGAGGCGAAATTGTTCCTTTGGGGGGGGTATTGCAACTTTTGGCCATTTTGAGGCGAAATTGTTCCTTTGGGGGGTATTGCAATTTTTTGCCATTTTGAGGCGAAATTTTTCCTTTGGGGGGGTATTGCAACTTTTGGCCATTTTGAAGCGAAATTGTTCCTTTCGGGGGGGTTTTGCAACTTTTCGGCATTTTGAGGCGAAATTGTTCCTTTGGGGGGGTATTGCAACTTTTGGCCATATTGAAGCGAAATTGTTCCTTTGGGGGGTATTGCAATTTTTAACCATTTTGAGGCGAAATTGTTCCTTTGGGGGGGTATTGCAACTTTTGGCCATTTTGAAGCGAAATTGTTCCTTTCGGGGGGTATTGCAACTTTTCAGCATTTTGAGGCGAAATTGTTCCTTCGGGGGGTATTGCAATTTTTTGCCATTTTGAGGCGAAATTGTTCCTTTGGGGGGTATTGCAATTTTTTGCCATTTTGAGGCGAAATTGTTCCTTTCGGGGGGTATTGCAACTTTTGGCCATTTTGAAGCGAAATTGTTCCTTTCGGGGGGTATTGCAACTTTTCGGCATTTTGAAGCGAAATTGTTCCTTTGGGGGGTATTGCAATTTTTTGCCATTTTGAGGCGAAATTGTTCCTTTGGGGGGGTATTGCAACTTTTGGCCATTTTGAAGCGAAAATGTTCCTTTGGGGGGGTATTGCAATTTTTTTTCATTTTGAGGCGAAATTGTTCCTTTGGGGGGGGTATTGCAAATTTTGGCCATTTTGAAGCGAAATTGTTCCTTTGGGGGGTATTGCAATTTTTTGCTATTTTGAGGCGAAATTGTTCCTTTGTGGGGGTATTGCAACTTTTGGCCATTTTGAAGTGAAAATGTTCCTTTCGGGGGTATTGCAACTTTTCGGCATTTTGAAGCGAAATTGTTCCTTTGGGGGTATTGCAATTTTTTGCCATTTTGAGGCGAAATTGTTCCTTTGGGGGGGTATTGCAACTTTTGGCCATTTTGAAGTGAAATTGTTCCTTTCGGGGGGTATTGCAACTTTTCAGCATTTTGAAGCGAAATTGTTCCTTTGGGGGGGTATTGCAATTTTTTGCCATTTTGAGGCGAAATTGTTCCTTTGGGGGGTATTGCAATTTTTTGCCATTTTGAGGCGAAATTGTTCCTTTGGGGGGGTATTGCAACTTTTGGCCATTTTGAAGCGAAATTGTTCCTTTGGGGGGTATTGCAATTTTTTGCCATTTTGAGGCGAAATTGTTCCTTTGGGGGATATTGCAACTTTTGGCCATATTGAAGCGAAATTGTTCCTTTGGGGGGTTTTTACAATTTTTGGCCATTTTGAGGCGAAATTGTTCCTTTCGGGGGGTATGGCAACTTTTCGGCATTTTGAGGCGAAATTGTTCCTTTGGGGGGGTATTGCAACTTTTGGCCATTTTGAAGCGAAATTGTTCCTTTGGGGGGTTTTTACAATTTTTGGCCATTTTGAGGCGAAATTGTTCCTTTCGGGGGGTATTGCAACTTTTCGGCATTTTGAGGCGAAATTGTTCCTTTGGGGGGGTATTGCAATTTTTTGCCATTTTGAGGCGAAATTGTTCCTTTGGGGGGGTATTGCAACTTTTGGCCATTTTGAAGCGAAATTGTTCCTTTGGGGGGGTATTGCAACTTTTGGCCATTTTGAAGCGAAATTGTTCCTTTCGGGGGGTATTGCAACTTTTCGGCATTTTGAGGCGAAATTGTTCCTTTGGGGGGGTATTGCAACTTTCGGCCATTTTGAGGCGAAATTGTTCCTTTGGGGGGGTATAGCAACTTTTCGGCATTTTGAGGCGAAATTGTTCCTTTGGGGGGGTATTGCAATTTTTTGCCATTTTGAGGCGAAATTGTTCCTTTGGGGGGGTATTGCAACTTTTGGCCATTTTGAAGCGAAATTGTTCCTTTGGGGGGGTATTGCAACTTTTCGGCATTTTGAGGCGAAATTTTTCCTTTGGGGGGTATTGCAACTTTTGGCCATTTTGAGGCGAAATTGTTCCTTTGGGGGGGTATAGCAACTTTTCGGCATTTTGAGGCGAAATTGTTCCTTTGGGGGGGTATTGCAATTTTTTGCCATTTTGAGGCGAAATTGTTCCTTTGGGGGGGTATTGCAACTTTTGGCCATTTTGAGGCGAAATTGTTCCTTTGGGGGGGTATTGCAATTTTTTGCCATTTTGAGGCGAAATTTTTCCTTTGGGGGGGTATTGCAACTTTTGGCCATATTGAAGCGAAATTGTTCCTTTGGGGGGTATTGCAATTTTTAACCATTTTGAGGCGAAATTGTTCCTTTGGGGGGGTATTGCAACTTTTGGCCATTTTGAAGCGAAATTGTTCCTTTCGGGGGGTATTGCAACTTTTCAGCATTTTGAGGCGAAATTGTTCCTTCGGGGGGTATTGCAATTTTTTGCCATTTTGAGGCGAAATTGTTCCTTTGGGGGGTATTGCAATTTTTTGCCATTTTGAGGCGAAATTGTTCCTTTCGGGGGGTATTGCAACTTTTGGCCATTTTGAAGCGAAATTGTTCCTTTCGGGGGGTATTGCAATTTTTTGCCATTTTGAGGCGAAATTGTTCCTTTGGGGGGTATTGCAATTTTTTGCCATTTTGAGGCGAAATTGTTCCTTTGGGGGGGTATTGCAACTTTTGGCCATTTTGAGACGAAATTGTTCCTTTGGGGGGGTATTGCAATTTTTTGCCATTTTGAGGCGAAATTTTTCCTTTGGGGGGGTATTGCAACTTTTGGCCATTTTGAAGCGAAATTGTTCCTTTCGGGGGGGTTTTGCAACTTTTCGGCATTTTGAGGCGAAATTGTTCCTTTGGGGGGGTATTGCAACTTTTGGCCATATTGAAGCGAAATTGTTCCTTTGGGGGGTATTGCAATTTTTAACCATTTTGAGGCGAAATTGTTCCTTTGGGGGGGTATTGCAACGTTTGGCCATTTTGAAGCGAAATTGTTCCTTTCGGGGGGTATTGCAACTTTTCAGCATTTTGAGGCGAAATTGTTCCTTCGGGGGGTATTGCAATTTTTTGCCATTTTGAGGCGAAATTGTTCCTTTGGGGGGTATTGCAATTTTTTGCCATTTTGAGGCGAAATTGTTCCTTTCTGGGGGTATTGCAACTTTTGGCCATTTTGAAGCGAAATTGTTCCTTTGGGGGGGTATTGCAACTTTTCGGCATTTTGAAGCGAAATTGTTCCTTTGGGGGGTATTGCAATTTTTTGCCATTTTGAGGCGAAATTGTTCCTTTGGGGGGGTATTGCAACTTTTGGCCATTTTGAAGCGAAAATGTTCCTTTGGGGGGGTATTGCAATTTTTTTTCATTTTGAGGCGAAATTGTTCCTTTGGGGGGGGTATTGCAAATTTTGGCCATTTTGAAGCGAAATTGTTCCTTTGGGGGGTATTGCAATTTTTTGCTATTTTGAGGCGAAATTGTTCCTTTGGGGGGGTATTGCAACTTTTGGCCATTTTGAAGCGAAAATGTTCCTTTCGGGGGTATTGCAACTTTTCGGCATTTTGAAGCGAAATTGTTCCTTTGGGGGGTATTGCAATTTTTTGCCATTTTGAGGCGAAATTGTTCCTTTGGGGGGGTATTGCAACTTTTGGCCATTTTGAAGCGAAATTGTTCCTTTGGGGGGTATTGCAATTTTTTTTTCATTTTGAGGCGAAATTGTTCCTTTGGGGGGGTATTGCAAATTTTAACCATTTTGAAGCGAAATTGTTCCTTTGGGGGAGTATTGCAATTTTTTGCCATTTTGAGGCGAAATTGTTCCTTTGGGGGGGTATTGCAACTTTTGGCCTTTTTGAGGCGAAATTGTTCCTTTGGGGGGGTATTGCAACTTTTGGCCATTTTGAAGCGAAATTGTTCCTTTGGGGGGGTATTGCAACTTTTCGGCATTTTGAGGCGAAATTGTTCCTTTGGGGGGGTATTGCAATTTTTTGCCATTTTGAGGCGAAATTGTTCCTTTGAGGGGGTATTGCAACTTTTGGCCATTTTGAAGCGAAATTGTTCCTTTGGGGGGGTATTGCAACTTTTCGGCATTTTGAGGCGAAATTGTTCCTTGGGGGGGTATTGCAACTTTTGGCCATTTTGAAGCGAAATTGTTCCTTTGGGGGGTATTGCAACTTTTCGGCATTTTGAGGCGAAATTGTTCCTTTGGGGGGGTATTGCAACTTTTGGCCATTTTGAAGTGAAATTGTTCCTTTCGGGGGGTATTGCAACTTTTCAGCATTTTGAAGCGAAATTGTTCCTTTGGGGGGGTATTGCAATTTTTTGCCATTTTGAGGCGAAATTGTTCCTTTGGGGGGTATTGCAATTTTTTGCCATTTTGAGGCGAAATTGTTCCTTTGGGGGGGTATTGCAACTTTTGGCCATATTGAAGCGAAATTGTTCCTTTGGGGGGTTTTTACAATTTTTGGCCATTTTGAGGCAAAATTGTTCCTTTCGGGGGGTATTGCAACTTTTCGGCATTTTGAGGCGAAATTGTTCCTTTGGGGGGGTATTGCAACTTTTGGCCATTTTGAAGCGAAATTGTTCCTTTGGGGGGGTTTTTACAATTTTTGGCCATTTTGAGGCGAAATTGTTCCTTTGGAGGGGTATTGCAACTTTTGGCCATTTTGAAGCGAAATTGTTCCTTTGGGGGGTATTGCATTTTTTTGCCATTTTGAGGCGAAATTGTTCCTTTGGGGGGGTATTGCAATTTTTTGCCATTTTGAGGCGAAATTGTTCCTTTGGGGGGGTATTGCAACTTTTGGCCATTTTGAAGCGAAATTGTTCCTTTGGGGGGGTTTTTACAATTTTTGGCCATTTTGAGGCGAAATTGTTCCTTTCGGGGGGTATTGCAACTTTTCGGCATTTTGAGGCGAAATTGTTCCTTTGGGGGGGGTATTGCAACTTTTGGCCATTTTGAAGCGAAATTGTTCCTTGGGGGGGTATTGCAATTTTTTGCCATTTTAAAGCGAAATTGTTCCTTTGGGGGGTATTGCAACTTTTGGCCATTTTGAAGCGAAATTGTTCCTTTGGGGGGGTATTGCAACTTTTCGGCATTTTGAGGCGAAATTGTTCCTTTGGGGGGGTATTGCAATTTTTTGCCATTTTGAGGCGAAATTGTTCCTTTGGGGGGGTATTGCAACTTTTGGCCATTTTGAAGCGAAATTGTTCCTTTGGGGGGGTATTGCAACTTTTGGCCATTTTGAAGCGAAATTGTTCCTTTCGGGGGGTATTGCAACTTTTCGGCATTTTGAGGCGAAATTGTTCCTTTGGGGGGGTATTGCAACTTTCGGCCATTTTGAACCGAAATTTTTCCTTTGGGGGGTATTGCAACTTTTCGGCATTTTGAGGTGAAATTGTTCCTTTGGGGGGGTATTGCAACTTTTGGCCATTTTGAAGCGAAATTGTTCCTTTCGGGGGGTATTGCAACTTTTCGGCATTTTGAGGCGAAATTGTTCCTTTGGGGGGGTATTGCAACTTTCGGCCATTTGGAACCGAAATTGTTCCTTTGGGGGGTATTGCAACTTTTCGGCATTTTGAGGTGAAATTGTTCCTTTGGGGGGGTATTGCAATTTTTTGCCATTTTGAGGCGAAATTGTTCCTTTGGGGGGGTATTGCAACTTTTGGCCATTTTGAAGCGAAATTGTTCCTTTGAGGGGGTATTGCAATTTTTTGCCATTTTGAAGCGAAATTGTTCCTTTGGGGGGGTATTGCAACTTTTCGGCATTTTGAGGCGAAATTGTTCCTTTGGGGGGGTATTGCAATTTTTTGCCATTTTGAGGCGAAATTTTTCCTTTGGGGGGGTATTGCAACTTTTGGCCATTTTGAAGCGAAATTGTTCCTTTCGGGGGGGTATTGCAACTTTTCGGCATTTTGAGGCGAAATTGTTCCTTTGGGGGGGTATTGCAACTTTTGGCCATATTGAAGCGAAATTGTTCCTTTGGGGGGGTATTGCAATTTTTAACCATTTTGAGGCGAAATTGTTCCTTTGGGGGGTATTGCAATTTTTTGCTATTTTGAGGCGAAATTGTTCCTTTGGGGGGGTATTGCAACTTTTGGCCATTTTGAAGCGAAAATGTTCCTTTCGGGGGGTATTGCAACTTTTCGGCATTTTGAAGCGAAATTGTTCCTTTGGGGGGTATTGCAATTTTTTGCCATTTTGAGGCGAAATTGTTCCTTTGGGGGGGTATTGCAACTTTTGGCCATTTTGAAGCGAAATTGTTCCTTTGGGGGGTATTGCAATTTTTTTTTCATTTTGAGGCGAAATTGTTCCTTTGGGGGGGTATTGCAAATTTTAACCATTTTGAAGCGAAATTGTTCCTTTGGGGGGGTATTGCAATTTTTTGCCATTTTGAGGCGAAATTGTTCCTTTGGGGGGTATTGCAACTTTTGGCCTTTTTGAGGCGAAATTGTTCCTTTGGGGGGGTATTGCAACTTTTGGCCATTTTGAAGCGAAATTGTTCCTTTGGGGGGGTATTGCAACTTTTCGGCATTTTGAGGCGAAATTGTTCCTTTGGGGGGGTATTGCAATTTTTTGCCATTTTGAGGCGAAATTGTTCCTTTGAGGGGGTATTGCAACTTTTGGCCATTTTGAAGCGAAATTGTTCCTTTGGGGGGGTATTGCAACTTTTCGGCATTTTGAGGCGAAATTGTTCCTTGGGGGGGTATTGCAACTTTTGGCCATTTTGAAGCGAAATTGTTCCTTTGGGGGGGTATTGCAACTTTTCGGCATTTTGAGGCGAAATTGTTCCTTTGGGGGGGTATTGCAACTTTTGGCCATTTTGAAGTGAAATTGTTCCTTTCGGGGGGTATTGCAACTTTTCAGCATTTTGAAGCAAAATTATTCCTTTGGGGGGGTATTGCAATTTTTTGCCATTTTGAGGCGAAATTGTTCCTTTGGGGGGTATTGCAATTTTTTGCCATTTTGAGGCGAAATTGTTCCTTTGGGGGGGTATTGCAACTTTTGGCCATTTTGAAGCGAAATTGTTCATTTGGGGGGTATTGCAATTTTTTGCCATTTTGAGGCGAAATTGTTCCTTTGGGGGGTATTGCAACTTTTGGCCATATTGAAGCGAAATTGTTCCTTTGGGGGGTTTTTACAATTTTTGGCCATTTTGAGGCAAAATTGTTCCTTTCGGGGGGTATTGCAACTTTTCGGCATTTTGAGGCGAAATTGTTCCTTTGGGGGGGTATTGCAACTTTTGGCCATTTTGAAGCGAAATTGTTCCTTTGGGGGGGTTTTTACAATTTTTGGCCATTTTGAGGCGAAATTGTTCCTTTCGGGGGTATTGCAACTTTTCGGCATTTTGAGGCGAAATTGTTCCTTTGGGGGGGTATTACAATTTTTTGCCATTTTGAGGTGAAATTGTTCCTTTGGGGGGTATTGCAACTTTTGGCCATTTTGAAGCGAAATTGTTCCTTTGGGGGGTATTGCATTTTTTTGCCATTTTGAGGCGAAATTGTTCCTTTGGGGGGGTATTGCAATTTTTTGCCATTTTGAGGCGAAATTGTTCCTTTGGGGGGGTATTGCAACTTTTGGCCTTTTTGAGGCGAAATTGTTCCTTTGGGGGGGTATTGCAACTTTTGGCCATTTTGAAGCGAAATTGTTCCTTTGGGGGGGTATTGCAACTTTTCGGCATTTTGAGGCGAAATTGTTCCTTTGGGTGGGTATTGCAATTTTTTGCCATTTTGAGGCGAAATTGTTCTTTTGAGGGGGTATTGCAACTTTTCGGCATTTTGAGGCGAAATTGTTCCTTGGGGGGGTATTGCAACTTTTGGCCATTTTGAAGCAAAATTGTTCCTTTGGGGGGTATTGCAATTTTTAACCATTTTGAGGCGAAATTGTTCCTTTGGGGGGGTATTGCAACTTTTGGCCATTTTGAAGTGAAATTGTTCCTTTCGGGGGGTATTGCAACATTTCAGCATTTTGAAGCGAAATTGTTCCTTTGGGGGGTATTGCAACTTTTCGGCATTTTGAGGCGAAATTGTTCCTTTGGGGGGGTATTGCAACTTTTGGCCATTTTGAAGCGAAATTGTTCCTTTGGGGGGGTTTTTACAATTTTTGGCCATTTTGAGGCGAAATTGTTCCTTTCGGGGGGTATTGCAACTTTTCGGCATTTTGAGGCGAAATTGTTCCTTTGGGGGGGGTATTGCAACTTTTGGCCATTTTGAAGCGAAATTGTTCCTTGGGGGGGTATTGCAATTTTTTGCCATTTTAAAGCGAAATTGTTCCTTTGGGGGGGTATTGCAACTTTTGGCCATTTTGAAGCGAAATTGTTCCTTTGGGGGGGTATTGCAACTTTTCGGCATTTTGAGGCGAAATTGTTCCTTTGGGGGGGTATTGCAATTTTTTGCCATTTTGAGGCGAAATTGTTCCTTTGGGGGGGTATTGCAACTTTTGGCCATTTTGAAGCGAAATTGTTCCTTTGGGGGGGTATTGCAACTTTTGGCCATTTTGAAGCGAAATTGTTCCTTTCGGGGGGTATTGCAACTTTTCGGCATTTTGAGGCGAAATTGTTCCTTTGGGGGGGTATTGCAACTTTCGGCCATTTTGAACCGAAATTTTTCCTTTGGGGGGTATTGCAACTTTTCGGCATTTTGAGGTGAAATTGTTCCTTTGGGGGGGTATTGCAACTTTTGGCCATTTTGAAGCGAAATTGTTCCTTTCGGGGGGTATTGCAACTTTTCGGCATTTTGAGGCGAAATTGTTCCTTTGGGGGGGTATTGCAACTTTCGGCCATTTGGAACCGAAATTGTTCCTTTGGGGGGTATTGCAACTTTTCGGCATTTTGAGGTGAAATTGTTCCTTTGGGGGGGTATTGCAATTTTTTGCCATTTTGAGGCGAAATTGTTCCTTTGGGGGGGTATTGCAACTTTTGGCCATTTTGAAGCGAAATTGTTCCTTTGAGGGGGTATTGCAATTTTTTGCCATTTTGAAGCGAAATTGTTCCTTTGGGGGGGTATTGCAACTTTTCGGCATTTTGAGGCGAAATTGTTCCTTTGGGGGGGTATTGCAATTTTTTGCCATTTTGAGGCGAAATTTTTCCTTTGGGGGGGTATTGCAACTTTTGGCCATTTTGAAGCGAAATTGTTCCTTTCGGGGGGGTATTGCAACTTTTCGGCATTTTGAGGCGAAATTGTTCCTTTGGGGGGGTATTGCAACTTTTGGCCATATTGAAGCGAAATTGTTCCTTTGGGGGGGTATTGCAATTTTTAACCATTTTGAGGCGAAATTGTTCCTTTGGGGGGTATTGCAATTTTTTGCTATTTTGAGGCGAAATTGTTCCTTTGGGGGGGTATTGCAACTTTTGGCCATTTTGAAGCGAAAATGTTCCTTTCGGGGGGTATTGCAACTTTTCGGCATTTTGAAGCGAAATTGTTCCTTTGGGGGGTATTGCAATTTTTTGCCATTTTGAGGCGAAATTGTTCCTTTGGGGGGGTATTGCAACTTTTGGCCATTTTGAAGCGAAATTGTTCCTTTGGGGGGTATTGCAATTTTTTTTTCATTTTGAGGCGAAATTGTTCCTTTGGGGGGGTATTGCAAATTTTAACCATTTTGAAGCGAAATTGTTCCTTTGGGGGGGTATTGCAATTTTTTGCCATTTTGAGGCGAAATTGTTCCTTTGGGGGGTATTGCAACTTTTGGCCTTTTTGAGGCGAAATTGTTCCTTTGGGGGGGTATTGCAACTTTTGGCCATTTTGAAGCGAAATTGTTCCTTTGGGGGGGTATTGCAACTTTTCGGCATTTTGAGGCGAAATTGTTCCTTTGGGGGGGTATTGCAATTTTTTGCCATTTTGAGGCGAAATTGTTCCTTTGAGGGGGTATTGCAACTTTTGGCCATTTTGAAGCGAAATTGTTCCTTTGGGGGGGTATTGCAACTTTTCGGCATTTTGAGGCGAAATTGTTCCTTGGGGGGGTATTGCAACTTTTGGCCATTTTGAAGCGAAATTGTTCCTTTGGGGGGGTATTGCAACTTTTCGGCATTTTGAGGCGAAATTGTTCCTTTGGGGGGGTATTGCAACTTTTGGCCATTTTGAAGTGAAATTGTTCCTTTCGGGGGGTATTGCAACTTTTCAGCATTTTGAAGCGAAATTATTCCTTTGGGGGGGTATTGCAATTTTTTGCCATTTTGAGGCGAAATTGTTCCTTTGGGGGGTATTGCAATTTTTTGCCATTTTGAGGCGAAATTGTTCCTTTGGGGGGGTATTGCAACTTTTGGCCATTTTGAAGCGAAATTGTTCATTTGGGGGGTATTGCAATTTTTTGCCATTTTGAGGCGAAATTGTTCCTTTGGGGGGTATTGCAACTTTTGGCCATATTGAAGCGAAATTGTTCCTTTGGGGGGTTTTTACAATTTTTGGCCATTTTGAGGCAAAATTGTTCCTTTCGGGGGGTATTGCAACTTTTCGGCATTTTGAGGCGAAATTGTTCCTTTGGGGGGGTATTGCAACTTTTGGCCATTTTGAAGCGAAATTGTTCCTTTGGGGGGGTTTTTACAATTTTTGGCCATTTTGAGGCGAAATTGTTCCTTTCGGGGGTATTGCAACTTTTCGGCATTTTGAGGCGAAATTGTTCCTTTGGGGGGGTATTACAATTTTTTGCCATTTTGAGGTGAAATTGTTCCTTTGGGGGGTATTGCAACTTTTGGCCATTTTGAAGCGAAATTGTTCCTTTGGGGGGTATTGCATTTTTTTGCCATTTTGAGGCGAAATTGTTCCTTTGGGGGGGTATTGCAATTTTTTGCCATTTTGAGGCGAAATTGTTCCTTTGGGGGGGTATTGCAACTTTTGGCCTTTTTGAGGCGAAATTGTTCCTTTGGGGGGGTATTGCAACTTTTGGCCATTTTGAAGCGAAATTGTTCCTTTGGGGGGGTATTGCAACTTTTCGGCATTTTGAGGCGAAATTGTTCCTTTGGGTGGGTATTGCAATTTTTTGCCATTTTGAGGCGAAATTGTTCTTTTGAGGGGGTATTGCAACTTTTCGGCATTTTGAGGCGAAATTGTTCCTTGGGGGGGTATTGCAACTTTTGGCCATTTTGAAGCAAAATTGTTCCTTTGGGGGGTATTGCAATTTTTAACCATTTTGAGGCGAAATTGTTCCTTTGGGGGGGTATTGCAACTTTTGGCCATTTTGAAGTGAAATTGTTCCTTTCGGGGGGTATTGCAACATTTCAGCATTTTGAAGCGAAATTGTTCCTTTGGGGGGTATTGCAATTTTTTGCCATTTTGAGGCGAAATTGTTCCTTTGGGGGGTATTGCAATTTCTTGCCATTTTGAGGCGAAACTGTTCCTTTGGGGGGGTATTGCAACTTTTGGCCATTTTGAAGCGAAATTGTTCCTTTGGGGGGTATTGCAATTTTTTGCCATTTTGAGGCGAAATTGTTCCTTTGGGGGGGTATTGCAACTTTTGGCCATATTGAAGCGAAATTGTTCCTTTGGGGGGTTTTTACAATTTTTGGCCATTTTGAGGCGAAATTGTTCCTTTCGGGGGGGTATTGCAACTTTTCGGCATTTTGAGGCGAAATTGTTCCTTTGGGGGGGTATTGCAACTTTTGGCCATTTTGAAGCGAAATTGTTCCTTTGGGGGGTATTGCAATTTTTTGCCATTTTGAGGCGAAATTGTTCCTTTGGGGGGGATTGCAACTTTTGGCCATTTTGAAGCGAAATTGTTCCTTTGGGGGGGTATTGCAACTTTTCGGCATTTTGAGGCGAAATTGTTCCTTTGGGGGGGTATTGCAATTTTTTGCCATTTTGAGGCGAAATTGTTCCTTTGGGGGGTATTGCAACTTTTGGCCATTTTGAAGCGAAATTGTTCCTTTGGGGGGGTATTGCAACTTTTGGCCATTTTGAAGCGAAATTGTTCCTTTTGGGGGGTATTGCAACTTTTCGGCATTTTGAGGCGAAATTGTTCCTTGGGGGGGTATTGCAACTTTCGGCCATTTTGAACCGAAATTGTTCCTTTGGGGGGGTATTGCAACTTTTCGGCATTTTGAGGTGAAATTGTTCCTTTGGGGGGGTATTGCAATTTTTTGCCATTTTGAGGCGAAATTGTTCCTTTGGGGGGGTATTGCAACTTTTGGCCATTTTGAAGCGAAATTGTTCCTTTGAGAAGGTATTGCAATTTTTTGCCATTTTGAAGCGAAATTGTTCCTTTGGGGGGGTATTGCAACTTTTCGGCATTTTGAGGCGAAATTGTTCCTTTGGGGGGGTATTGCAATTTTTTGCCATTTTGAGGCGAAATTTTTCCTTTGGGGGGGTTTTGCAACTTTTGGCCATTTTGAAGCGAAATTGTTCCTTTCGGGGGGGTATTGCAACTTTTCGGCATTTTGAGGCGAAATTGTTCCTTTGGGGGGGTATTGCAACTTTTGGCCATATTGAAGCGAAATTGTTCCTTTGGGGGGGTATTGCAATTTTTAACCATTTTGAGGCGAAATTGTTCCTTTGGGGGGGTATTGCAATTTTTTGCCATTTTGAGGCGAAATTGTTCCTTTGGGGGGTATTGCAATTTTTTTTCTATTTTGAGGCGAAATTGTTCCTTTCGGGGGGTATTGCAACTTTTGGCCATTTTGAAGCGAAATTGTTCCTTTTGGGGGGTATTGCAACTTTTCGGCATTTTGAAGCGAAATTGTTCCTTTGGGGGGGTATTGCAATTTTTTGCCATTTTGAGGCGAAATTTTTCCTTTGGGGGGGTATTGCAACTTTTGGCCATTTTGAAGCGAAATTGTTCCTTTCGGGGGGGTATTGCAACTTTTCGGCATTTTGAGGCGAAATTGTTCCTTTGGGGGGGTATTGCAACTTTTGGCCATATTGAAGCGAAATTGTTCCTTTGGGGGGGTATTGCAATTTTTAACCATTTTGAGGCGAAATTGTTCCTTTGGGGGGGTATTGCAATTTTTTGCCATTTTGAGGCGAAATTGTTCCTTAGGGGGGTATTGCAATTTTTTTTCTATTTTGAGGCGAAATTGTTCCTTTCGGGGGGTATTGCAACTTTTGGCCATTTTGAAGCGAAATTGTTCCTTTCGGGGGGTATTGCAACTTTTCGGCATTTTGAAGCGAAATTGTTCCTTTGGGGGGTATTGCAATTTTTTGCCATTTTGAGGCGAAATTGTTCCTTTGGGGGGGTATTGCAACTTTTGGCCATTTTGAAGCGAAAATGTTCCTTTGGGGGGGTATTGCAATTTTTTTTCATTTTGAGGCGAAATTGTTCCTTTGGGGGGGGTATTGCAAATTTTGGCCATTTTGAAGCGAAATTGTTCCTTTGGGGGGGTATTGCAACTTTTCGGCATTTTGAGGTGAAATTGTTCCTTTGGGGGGGTATTGCAACTTTTGGCCATTTTGAAGCGAAATTGTTCCTTTGGGGGGTATTGCAATTTTTTGCCTTTTTGAGGCGAAATTGTTCCTTTGGGGGGGTAATGCAACTTTTGGCCATTTTGAAGCGAAATTGTTCCTTTGGGGGGGGTATTGCAACTTTTCGGCATTTTGAGGCGAAATTGTTCCTTGGGGGGGTATTGCAACTTTTGGCCATTTTGAAGCGAAATTGTTCCTTTGGGGGGGTATTGCAATTTTTTGCCATTTTGAGGCGAAATTGTTCCTTTGGGGGGGTATTGCAACTTTTGACCATTTTGAAGCGAAATTGTTCCTTTGGGGGGGTATTGCAATTTTTTGCCATTTTGAGGCGATATTGTTCCTTTGGGGGGGTATTGCAACTTTTGGCCATATTGAAGCGAAATTGTTCCTTTGGGGGGTTTTTACAATTTTTGGCCATTTTGAGGCGAAATTGTTCCTTTGGGGGGGTATTGCAATTTTTAACCATTTTGAGGCGAAATTGTTCCTTTGGGGGGGTATTACAACTTTTGGCCATTTTGAAGTGAAATTGTTCCTTTCTGGGGGTATTGCAACTTTTCAGCATTTTGAAGCGAAATTGTTCCTTTGGGGGGGTATTGCAATTTTTTGCCATTTTGAGGCGAAATTGTTCCTTTGGGGGGGGTATTGCAATTTTTTGCCATTTTGAGGCGAAATTGTTCCTTTGGGGGGGTATTGCAACTTTTGACCATTTTGAAGCGAAATTGTTCCTTTGGGGGGGTATTGCAATTTTTTGCCATTTTGAGGCGAAATTGTTCCTTTGGGGGGGTATTGCAACTTTTGGCCATATTGAAGCGAAATTGTTCCTTTGGGGGGTTTTTACAATTTTTGGCCATTTTGAGGCGAAATTGTTCCTTTCGGGGGGTATTTCAACTTTTCGGCATTTTGAGGCGAAATTGTTCCTTTGGGGGGGTATTGCAACTTTTGGCCATTTTAAAGCGAAATTGTTCCTTTGGGGGGGTATTGCAACTTTTCAGCATTTTGAGGCGAAATTGTTCCTTTGGGGGGGTATTGCAATTTTTTGCCATTTTGAGGCGAAATTGTTCCTTTGAGGGGGTATTGCAACTTTTGGCCATTTTGAAGCGAAATTGTTCCTTTCGGGGGGTATTGCAACTTTTCGGCATTTTGAGGCGAAATTGTTCCTTTGGGGGGGTATTGCAACTTTTGGCCATTTTGAAGCGAAATTGTTCCTTTGGGGGGGTATTGCAACTTTTCGGCATTTTGAGGCGAAATTGTTACTTTGGGGGGGTATTGCAATTTTTTGCCATTTTGATGCGAAATTGTTCCTTTCGGGGGGTATTGCAACTTTTCGGCATTTTGAGGCGAAATTGTTCCTTTGGGGGGGTATTGCAACTTTTCGGCATTTTGAGGCGAAATTGTTCCTTGGGGGGGTATTGCAACTTTTGGCCATTTTGAAGCGAAATTGTTCCTTTGGGGGGGTATTGCAATTTTTAACCATTTTGAGGCGAAATTGTTCCTTTGGGGGGGTATTGCAACTTTTGGCCATTTTGAAGTGAAATTGTTCCTTTCGGGGGGTATTGCAACATTTCAGCATTTTGAAGCGAAATTGTTCCTTTGGGGGGTATTGCAATTTTTTGCCATTTTGAGGCGAAATTGTTCCTTTGGGGGGTATTGCAATTTTTTGCCATTTTGAGGCGAAACTGTTCCTTTGGGGGGGTATTGCAACTTTTGGCCATTTTGAAGCGAAATTGTTCCTTTGGGGGGTATTGCAATTTTTTGCCATTTTGAGGCGAAATTGTTCCTTTGGGGGGGTATTGCAACTTTTGGCCATATTGAAGCGAAATTGTTCCTTTGGGGGGTTTTTACAATTTTTGGCCATTTTGAGGCGAAATTGTTCCTTTCGGGGGGTATTGCAACTTTTCGGCATTTTGAGGCGAAATTGTTCCTTGGGGGGGGTATTGCAACTTTTGGCCATTTTGAAGCGAAATTGTTCCTTTGGGGGGGTATTGCAATTTTTTGCCATTTTGAGGCGAAATTGTTCCTTTGGGGGGGTATTGCAACTTTTGGCCATTTTGAAGCGAAATTGTTCCTTTGGGGGGGTATTGCAACTTTTCGGCATTTTGAGGCGAAATTGTTCCTTTGGGGGGGTATTGCAATTTTTTGCCATTTTGAGGCGAAATTGTTCCTTTGGGGGGGTATTGCAACTTTTGGCCATTTTGAAGCGAAATTGTTCCTTTGGGGGGGTATTGCAACTTTTGGCCATTTTGAAGCGAAATTGTTCCTTTCGGGGGGTATTGCAACTTTTCGGCATTTTGAGGCGAAATTGTTCCTTTGGGGGGGGTATTGCAACTTTCGGCCATTTTGAACCGAAATTGTTCCTTTGGGGGGGTATTGCAACTTTTCGGCATTTTGAGGTGAAATTGTTCCTTTGGGGGGGTATTGCAATTTTTTGCCATTTTGAGGCGAAATTGTTCCTTTGGGG
This sequence comes from Anomaloglossus baeobatrachus, assembly GCF_048569485.1. Lineage (NCBI taxonomy): Eukaryota > Metazoa > Chordata > Amphibia > Anura > Aromobatidae > Anomaloglossus > Anomaloglossus baeobatrachus. The sequence continues at coordinate 126,899 of NW_027441848.1, read as the reverse complement.
GGGTATTGCAACTTTTGGCCATTTTGAAGTGAAATTGTTCCTTTGAGGGGGTATTGCAATTTTTTGCCTTTTTGAAGCGAAATTGTTCCTTTGGGGGGGTATTGCAACTTTTCGGCATTTTGAGGCGAAATTGTTCCTTTGGGGGGGGTATTGCAACTTTTGGCAATTTTGAAGCGAAATTGTTCCTTTCGGGGGGTATTGCAACTTTTCGGCATTTTGAGGCGAAATTGTTCCTTTGGGGGGGGTATTGCAACTTTCGGCCATTTTGAACCGAAATTGTTCCTTTGGGGGGGTATTGCAACTTTTCGGCATTTTGAGGCGAAATTGTTCCTTTGGGGGGGTATTGCAATTTTTTGCCATTTTGAGGCGAAATTTTTCCTTTGGGGGGGTATTGCAACTTTTGGCCATTTTGAAGCGAAATTGTTCCTTTCGGGGGGGTATTGCAACTTTTCGGCATTTTGAGGCGAAATTGTTCCTTTGGGGGGGTATTGCAACTTTTGGCCATATTGAAGCGAAATTGTTCCTTTGGGGGGGTATTGCAATTTTTAACCATTTTGAGGCGAAATTGTTCCTTTGGGGGGGTATTACAACTTTTGGCCATTTTGAAGTGAAATTGTTCCTTTCTGGGGGTATTGCAACTTTTCAGCATTTTGAAGCGAAATTGTTCCTTTGGGGGGTATTGCAATTTTTTGCCATTTTGAGGCGAAATTGTTCCTTTGGGGGGGTATTGCAATTTTTTGCCATTTTGAGGCGAAATTGTTCCTTTGGGGGGGTATTGCAACTTTTGACCATTTTGAAGCGAAATTGTTCCTTTGGGGGGGTATTGCAATTTTTTGCCATTTTGAGGCGAAATTGTTCCTTTGGGGGGGTATTGCAACTTTTGGCCATATTGAAGCGAAATTGTTCCTTTGGGGGGTTTTTACAATTTTTGGCCATTTTGAGGCGAAATTGTTCCTTTCGGGGGGTATTTCAACTTTTCGGCATTTTGAGGCGAAATTGTTCCTTTGGGGGGGTATTGCAACTTTTGGCCATTTTAAAGCGAAATTGTTCCTTTGGGGGGGTATTGCAACTTTTCAGCATTTTGAGGCGAAATTGTTCCTTTGGGGGGGTATTGCAATTTTTTGCCATTTTGAGGCGAAATTGTTCCTTTGGGGGGGTATTGCAACTTTTGGCCATTTTGAAGCGAAATTGTTCCTTTCGGGGGGTATTGCAACTTTTCGGCATTTTGAGGCGAAATTGTTCCTTTGGGGGGGTATTGCAACTATTGGCCATTTTGAAGCGAAATTGTTCCTTTGGGGGGGTATTGCAATTTTTTGCCATTTTGATGCGGAATTGTTCCTTTGGGGGGGTATTGCAACTTTTGGCCATTTTGAAGCAAAATTGTTCCTTTGGGGGGGTATTGCAATTTTTTGCCATTTTGAGGCGAAATTGTTCCTTTGGGGGGGTATTGCAACTTTTGGCCATTTTGAAGCGAAATTGTTCCTTTCGGGGGGTATTGCAACTTTTCGGCATTTTGAGGCGAAATTGTTCCTTTGGGGGGGTATTGCAACTTTTCGGCATTTTGAGGCGAAATTGTTCCTTGGGGGGGTATTGCAACTTTTGGCCATTTTGAAGCGAAATTGTTCCTTTGGGGGGGTATTGCAATTTTTAACCATTTTGAGGCGAAATTGTTCCTTTGGGGGGGTATTGCAACTTTTGGCCATTTTGAAGTGAAATTGTTCCTTTCGGGGGGTATTGCAACATTTCAGCATTTTGAAGCGAAATTGTTCCTTTGGGGGGTATTGCAATTTTTTGCCATTTTGAGGCGAAATTGTTCCTTTGGGGGGTATTGCAATTTTTTGCCATTTTGAGGCGAAACTGTTCCTTTGGGGGGGTATTGCAACTTTTGGCCATTTTGAAGCGAAATTGTTCCTTTGGGGGGTATTGCAATTTTTTTGCCATTTTGAGGCGAAATTGTTCCTTAGGGGGGGTATTGCAACTTTTGGCCATATTGAAGCGAAATTGTTCCTTTGGGGGGTTTTTACAATTTTTGGCCATTTTGAGGCGAAATTGTTCCTTTCGGGGGGTATTGCAACTTTTCAGCATTTTGAGGCGAAATTGTTCCTTTGGGGGGGGTATTGCAACTTTTGGCCATTTTGAAGCGAAATTGTTCCTTTGGGGGGTATTGCAATTTTTTGCCATTTTGAGGCGAAATTGTTCCTTTGGGGGGGTATTGCAACTTTTGGCCATTTTGAAGCGAAATTGTTCCTTTGGGGGGGTATTGCAACTTTTCGGCATTTTGAGGCGAAATTGTTCCTTTGGGGGGGTATTGCAATTTTTTGCCATTTTGAGGCGAAATTGTTCCTTTGGGGGGGTATTGCAACTTTTGGCCATTTTGAAGCGAAATTGTTCCTTTGGGGGGGTATTGCAACTTTTGGCCATTTTGAAGCGAAATTGTTCCTTTCGGGGGGTATTGCAACTTTTCGGCATTTTGAGGTGAAATTGTTCCTTTGGGGGGGTATTGCAACTTTCGGCCATTTTGAACCGAAATTGTTCCTTTGGGGGGGTATTGCAACTTTTCGGCATTTTGAGGTGAAATTGTTCCTTTGGGGGGGTATTGCAATTTTTTGCCATTTTGAGGCGAAATTGTTCCTTTGGGGGGGTATTGCAACTTTTGGCCATTTTGAAGTGAAATTGTTCCTTTGAGGGGGTATTGCAATTTTTTGCCATTTTGAAGCGAAATTGTTCCTTTGGGGGGGTATTGCAACTTTTCGGCATTTTGAGGCGAAATTGTTCCTTTGGGGGGGTATTGCAATTTTTTGCCATTTTGAGGCGAAATTGTTCCTTTGGGGGGGTATTGCAACTTTTCGGCATTTTGAGGCGAAATTGTTCCTTTGGGGGGGTATTGCAACTTTTGGCCATATTGAAGCGAAATTGTTCCTTTGGGGGGGTATTGCAATTTTTAACCATTTTGAGGCGAAATTGTTCCTTTGGGGGGGTATTGCAATTTTTTGCCATTTTGAGGCGAAATTGTTCCTTTGGGGGGTATTGCAATTTTTTTTCTATTTTGAGGCGAAATTGTTCCTTTCGGGGGGTATTGCAACTTTTGGCCATTTTGAAGCGAAATTGTTCCTTTTGGGGGGTATTGCAACTTTTCGGCATTTTGAAGCGAAATTGTTCCTTTGGGGGGGTATTGCAATTTTTTGCCATTTTGAGGCGAAATTTTTCCTTTGGGGGGGTATTGCAACTTTTGGCCATTTTGAAGCGAAATTGTTCCTTTCGGGGGGGTATTGCAACTTTTCGGCATTTTGAGGCGAAATTGTTCCTTTGGGGGGGTATTGCAACTTTTGGCCATATTGAAGCGAAATTGTTCCTTTGGGGGGGTATTGCAATTTTTAACCATTTTGAGGCGAAATTGTTCCTTTGGGGGGGTATTGCAATTTTTTGCCATTTTGAGGCGAAATTGTTCCTTTGGGGGGTATTGCAATTTTTTTTCTATTTTGAGGCGAAATTGTTCCTTTCGGGGGGTATTGCAACTTTTGGCCATTTTGAAGCGAAATTGTTCCTTTCGGGGGGTATTGCAACTTTTCGGCATTTTGAAGCGAAATTGTTCCTTTGGGGGGTATTGCAATTTTTTGCCATTTTGAGGCGAAATTGTTCCTTTGGGGGGGTATTGCAACTTTTGGCCATTTTGAAGCGAAAATGTTCCTTTGGGGGGGGATTGCAATTTTTTTTCATTTTGAGGCGAAATTGTTCCTTTGGGGGGGTATTGCAAATTTTGGCCATTTTGAAGCGAAATTGTTCCTTTGGGGGGGTATTGCAACTTTTCGGCATTTTGAGGCGAAATTGTTCCTTTGGGGGGGTAATGCAACTTTTGGCCATTTTGAAGCGAAATTGTTCCTTTGGGGGGTATTGCAACTTTTCGGCATTTTGAGGCGAAATTGTTCCTTGGGGGGGTATTGCAACTTTTGGCCATTTTGAAGCGAAATTGTTCCTTTGGGGGGGTATTGCAATTTTTTGCCATTTTGAGGCGAAATTGTTCCTTTGGGGGGTATTGCAACTTTTGGCCATTTTGAAGCGAAATTGTTCCTTTGGGGGGTATTGCAACTTTTCGGCATTTTGAGGCGAAATTGTTCCTTTGGGGGGGTATTGCAATTTTTTGCCATTTTGAGGCGAAATTGTTCCTTTGGGGGGGTATTGCAACTTTTGGCCATTTTGAAGCGAAATTGTTCCTTTCGGGGGGTATTGCAACTTTTCGGCATTTTGAGGCGAAATTGTTCCTTTGGGGGGGTATTGCAACTTTTGGCCATTTTGAAGCGAAATTGTTCCTTTGGTGGGGTATTGCAACTTTTCGGCATTTTGAGGCGAAATTGTTCCTTTGGGGGGTATTGCAATTTTTTGCCATTTTGAGGCGAAATTGTTCCTTTGGGGGGGTATCGCAACTTTTGGCCATTTTGAAGCGAAATTGTTCCTTTCGGGGGGTATTGCAACTTTTCGGCATTTTGAGGCGAAATTGTTCCTTTGGGGGGGTATTGAAACTTTTGGCCATTTTGAAGCGAAATTGTTCCTTTGGTGGGGTATTGCAACTTTTCGGCATTTTGAGGCGAAATTGTTCCTTTGGGGGGTATTGCAATTTTTTGCCATTTTGAGGCGAAATTGTTCCTTGGGGGGGTATTGCAACTTTTGGCCATTTTGAAGCGAAATTGTTCCTTTGGGGGGGTATTGCAATTTTTTGCCATTTTGAGGCGAAATTGTTCCTTGGGGGGGTATTGCAACTTTTGGCCATTTTGAAGTGAAATTGTTCCTTTCGGGTGGTATTGCAACTTTTCAGCATTTTGAAGCGAAATTGTTCCTTTGGGGGGGTATTGCAATTTTTTGCCATTTTGAGGCGAAATTGTTCCTTTGGGGGGGTATTGCAACTTTTGGCCATTTTGAAGCGAAATTGTTCCTTTGGGGGGGTATTGCAACTTTTCGGCATTTTGAGGCGAAATTGTTACTTTGGGGGGGGTATTGCAATTTTTTGCCATTTTGATGCGAAATTGTTCCTTTGGGGGGGTATTGCAACTTTTGGCCATTTTGAAGCAAAATTGTTCCTTTGGGGGGGTATTGCAATTTTTTGCCATTTTGAGGCGAAATTGTTCCTTTGGGGGGGTATTGCAACTTTTGGCCATTTTGAAGCGAAATTGTTCCTTTCGGGGGGTATTGCAACTTTTCGGCATTTTGAGGCGAAATTGTTCCTTTGGGGGGGTATTGCAACTTTTCGGCATTTTGAGGCGAAATTGTTCCTTGGGGGGGTATTGCAACTTTTGGCCATTTTGAAGCGAAATTGTTCCTTTGGGGGGGTATTGCAATTTTTAACCATTTTGAGGCGAAATTGTTCCTTTGGGGGGGTATTGCAACTTTTGGCCATTTTGAAGTGAAATTGTTCCTTTCGGGGGGTATTGCAACATTTCAGCATTTTGAGGCGAAATTGTTCCTTTGGGGGGGTATTGCAATTTTTTGCCATTTTGAGGCGAAATTTTTCCTTTGGGGGGGTATTGCAACTTTTGGCCATTTTGAAGCGAAATTGTTCCTTTCGGGGGGGTATTGCAACTTTTCGGCATTTTGAGGCGAAATTGTTCCTTTGGGGGGGTATTGCAATTTTTAACCATTTTGAGGCGAAATTGTTCCTTTGGGGGGGTATTGCAATTTTTTGCCATTTTGAGGCGAAATTGTTCCTTTGGGGGGTATTGCAATTTTTTTTCTATTTTGAGGCGAAATTGTTCCTTTCGGGGGGTATTGCAACTTTTGGCCATTTTGAAGCGAAATTGTTCCTTTTGGGGGGTATTGCAACTTTTCGGCATTTTGAAGCGAAATTGTTCCTTTGGGGGGGTATTGCAATTTTTTGCCATTTTGAGGCGAAATTTTTCCTTTGGGGGGGTATTGCAACTTTTGGCCATTTTGAAGCGAAATTGTTCCTTTCGGGGGGGTATTGCAACTTTTCGGCATTTTGAGGCGAAATTGTTCCTTTGGGGGGGTATTGCAACTTTTGGCCATATTGAAGCGAAATTGTTCCTTTGGGGGGGTATTGCAATTTTTAACCATTTTGAGGCGAAATTGTTCCTTTGGGGGGGTATTGCAATTTTTTGCCATTTTGAGGCGAAATTGTTCCTTTGGGGGGTATTGCAATTTTTTTTCTATTTTGAGGCGAAATTGTTCCTTTCGGGGGGTATTGCAACTTTTGGCCATTTTGAAGCGAAATTGTTCCTTTCGGGGGGTATTGCAACTTTTCGGCATTTTGAAGCGAAATTGTTCCTTTGGGGGGTATTGCAATTTTTTGCCATTTTGAGGCGAAATTGTTCCTTTGGGGGGGTATTGCAACTTTTGGCCATTTTGAAGCGAAAATGTTCCTTTGGGGGGGTATTGCAATTTTTTTTCATTTTGAGGCGAAATTGTTCCTTTGGGGGGGTATTGCAACTTTTCGGCATTTTGAGGTGAAATTGTTCCTTTGGGGGGGTATTGCAACTTTTGGCCATTTTGAAGCGAAATTGTTCCTTTAAGGGGTATTGCAATTTTTTGCCTTTTTGAGGCGAAATTGTTCCTTTGGGGGGGTAATGCAACTTTTGGCCATTTTGAAGCGAAATTGTTCCTTTGGGGGGTATTGCAACTTTTCGGCATTTTGAGGCGAAATTGTTCCTTTGGGGGGGTATTGCAATTTTTAACCATTTTGAGGCGAAATTGTTCCTTTGGGGGGGTAATGCAATTTTTTGCCATTTTGAGGCGAAATTGTTCCTTTGGGGGGTATTGCAATTTTTTTTCTATTTTGAGGCGAAATTGTTCCTTTCGGGGGGTATTGCAACTTTTGGCCATTTTGAAGCGAAATTGTTCCTTTCGGGGGGTATTGCAACTTTTCGGCATTTTGAAGCGAAATTGTTCCTTTGGGGGGTATTGCAATTTTTTGCCATTTTGAGGCGAAATTGTTCCTTTGGGGGGGTATTGCAACTTTTGGCCATTTTGAAGCGAAAATGTTCCTTTGGGGGGGTATTGCAAATTTTGGCCATTTTGAAGCGAAATTGTTCCTTTGGGGGGGTATTGCAACTTTTCGGCATTTTGAGGTGAAATTGTTCCTTTGGGGGGGTATTGCAACTTTTGGCCATTTTGAAGCGAAATTGTTCCTTTAAGGGGTATTGCAATTTTTTGCCTTTTTGAGGCGAAATTGTTCCTTTGGGGGGGTAATGCAACTTTTGGCCATTTTGAAGCGAAATTGTTCCTTTGGGGGGTATTGCAACTTTTCGGCATTTTGAGGCGAAATTGTTCCTTGGGGGGGTATTGCAACTTTTGGCCATTTTGAAGCGAAATTGTTCCTTTGGGGGGGTATTGCAATTTTTTGCCATTTTGAGGCGAAATTGTTCCTTTGGGGGGTATTGCAACTTTTGGCCATTTTGAAGCGAAATTGTTCCTTTGGGGGGTATTGCAACTTTTCGGCATTTTGAGGCGAAATTGTTCCTTTGGGGGGGTATTGCAATTTTTTGCCATTTTGAGGCGAAATTGTTCCTTTGGGGGGGTATTGCAACTTTTGGCCATTATGAAGCGAAATTGTTCCTTTCGGGGGGTATTGCAACTTTACGGCATTTTGAGGCGAAATTGTTCCTTTGGGGGGGTATTGCAACTTTTGGCCATTTTGAAGCGAAATTGTTCCTTTGGGGGGTATTGCAATTTTTTGCCATTTTGAGGCGAAATTGTTCCTTTGGGGGGGTATCGCAACTTTTGGCCATTTTGAAGCGAAATTGTTCCTTTGGGGGGGTATTGCAATTTTTTGTCATTTTGAAGCGATATTGTTCCTTTGGGGGGGTATTGCAACTTTTGGCCATTTTGAAGCGAAATTGTTCCTTTCGGGGGGTATTGCAACTTTTCTGCATTTTGAGGCGAAATTGTTCCTTTGGGGGGGTATTGAAACTTTTGGCCATAATGAAGCGAAATTGTTCCTTTGGGGGGGTATTGCAATTTTTAACCATTTTGAGGCGAAATTGTTCCTTTGGGGGGGTATTGCAACTTTTGGCCATTTTGAAGCGAAATTGTTCCTTTGGGGGGTATTGCAAATTTTTGCCATTTTGAGGCGAAATTGTTCCTTTGGGGGGGTATTGCAACTTTTCGGCATTTTGAGGCGAAATTGTTCCTTTGGGGGGGTATTGCAAATTTTGGCCATTTTGGAGCGAAATTGTTCCTTTGGGGGGGTATTGCAATTTTTTGCCATTTTAAAGCGAAATTGTTCCTTTGGGGGGGTATTGCAACTCTTGGCCATTTTGAAGCGAAATTGTTCCTTTGGGGGGTATTGCATTTTTTTGCCATTTTGAGGCGAAATTGTTCCTTTGGGGGGGTATTGCAACTTTTGGCCATTTTGAAGCGAAAATGTTCCTTGGGGGGGTATTGCAATTTTTTTTCATTTTGAGGCGAAATTGTTCCTTTGGGGGGGTATTGCAAATTTTGGCCATTTTGAGGCGAAATTGTTCCTTTGGGGGGGTATTGCAACTTTTCGGCATTTTGAGGCGAAATTGTTCCTTTGGGGGGGTATTGCAAATTTTGGCCATTTTGGAGCGAAATTGTTCCTTTGGGGGGGTATTGCAATTTTTTGCCATTTTAAAGCGATATTGTTCCTTTGGGGGGGTATTGCAACTTTTGGCCATTTTGAAGCGAAATTGTTCCTTTCGGGGGGTATTGCAACTTTTCTGCATTTTGAGGCGAAATTGTTCCTTTGGGGGGGTATTGAAACTTTTGGCCATAATGAAGCGAAATTGTTCCTTTGGGGGGGTATTGCAATTTTTAACCATTTTGAGGCGAAATTGTTCCTTTGGGGGGGTATTGCAACTTTTGGCCATTTTGAAGCGAAATTGTTCCTTTGGGGGGTATTGCAAATTTTTGCCATTTTGAGGCGAAATTGTTCCTTTGGTGGGGTATTGCAACTTTTCGGCATTTTGAGGCGAAATTGTTCCTTTGGGGGGGTATTGCAAATTTTGGCCATTTTGGAGCGAAATTGTTCCTTTGGGGGGGTATTGCAATTTTTTGCCATTTTAAAGCGAAATTGTTCCTTTGGGGGGGTATTGCAACTCTTGGCCATTTTGAAGCGAAATTGTTCCTTTGGGGGGTATTGCATTTTTTTGCCATTTTGAGGCGAAATTGTTCCTTTGGGGGGGTATTGCAACTTTTGGCCATTTTGAAGCGAAAATGTTCCTTTGGGGGGGTATTGCAATTTTTTTTCATTTTGAGGCGAAATTGTTCCTTTGGGGGGGTATTGCAAATTTTGGCCATTTTGAAGCGAAATTGTTCCTTTGGGGGGGTATTGCAACTTTTCGGCATTTTGAGGTGAAATTGTTCCTTTGGGGGGGTATTGCAACTTTTGGCCAGTTTGAAGCGAAATTGTTCCTTTAAGGGGTATTGCAATTTTTTGCCTTTTTGAGGCGAAATTGTTCCTTTGGGGGGGTAATGCAACTTTTGGCCATTTTGAAGCGAAATTGTTCCTTTGGGGGGTATTGCAACTTTTCGGCATTTTGAGGCGAAATTGTTCCTTGGGGGGGTATTGCAACTTTTGGCCATTTTGAAGCGAAATTGTTCCTTTGGGGGGGTATTGCAATTTTTTGCCATTTTGAGGCGAAATTGTTCCTTTGGGGGGGTATTGCAACTTTTGACCATTTTGAAGCGAAATTGTTCCTTTGGGGGGGTATTGCAATTTTTTGCCATTTTGAGGCGAAATTGTTCCTTTGGGGGGGTATTGCAAATTTTGGCCATTTTGGAGCGAAATTGTTCCTTTGGGGGGGTATTGCAATTTTTTGCCATTTTGAGGCGAAATTGTTCCTTTGGGGGGGTATTGCAACTTTTCGGCATTTTGAGGCGAAATTGTTCCTTTGGGGGGGTATTGCAATTTTTTGCCATTTTGAGGTGAAATTGTTCCTTTGGGGGGGTATTGCAACTTTTGGCCATTTTGAAGCGAAATTGTTCCTTTGGGGGGTATTGCAATTTTTTGCCATTTTGAGGCGAAATTGTTCCTTTGGGGGGGTATTGCAACTTTTGGCCATTTTGAAGCGAAAATGTTCCTTTGGGGGGGTATTGCAATTTTTTTTCATTTTGAGGCGAAATTGTTCCTTTGGGGGGGTATTGCAAATTTTGGCCATTTTGAAGCGAAATTGTAACTTTGGGGGGGGTATTGCAACTTTTTGGCATTTTGAGGTGAAATTGTTCCTTTGGGGGGGTATTGCAACTTTTGGCCATTTTGAAGCGAAATTGTTCCTTTAAGGGGTATTGCAATTTTTTGCCTTTTTGAGGCGAAATTGTTCCTTTGGGGGGGTAATGCAACTTTTGGCCATTTTGAAGCGAAATTGTTCCTTTGGGGGGTATTGCAACTTTTCGGCATTTTGAGGCGAAATTGTTCCTTGGGGGGGTATTGCAACTTTTGGCCATTTTGAAGCGAAATTGTTCCTTTGGGGGGGTATTGCAATTTTTTGCCATTTTGAGGCGAAATTGTTCCTTTGGGGGGGTATTGCAACTTTTGACCATTTTGAAGCGAAATTGTTCCTTTGGGGGGGTATTGCAATTTTTTGCCATTTTGAGGCGAAATTGTTCCTTTGGGGGGTTATTGCAACTTTTGGCCATTTTGAAGCGAAATTGTTCCTTTCAGGGGGTAATGCAACTTTTCAGCATTTTGAGACGAAATTGTTCCTTTGGGGGGGTATTGCAACTTTTCGGCATTTTGAGGCGAAATTGTTCCTTTGGGGGGTATTGCAATTTTTTTTCCATTTTGAGGCGAAATTGTTCCTTTTGGGGAGTATTGCAACTTTTCGGCATTTTGAAGCGAAATTGTTCCTTTAGGGGGTATTGCAATTTTTTGCCATTTTGAGGCGAATTTGTTCCTTTGGGGGGGTATTGCAACTTTTGGCCATATTGAAGCGAAATTGTTCCATTGGGGGGTTTTACAATTTTTGGCCATTTGGAGGCGAAATTGTTCCTTTCGGGGGGTATTGCAACTTTTCGGCATTTTGAGGCGAAATTGTTCCTTTGGGGGGGTATTGCAACTTTTGGCCATTTTGAAGCGAAATCGTTCCTTGGGGGGGTATTGCAATTTTTTGCCATTTTGAGGCACAATTGTTCCTTTGGGGGGGTATTGCAACTTTTGGCCATTTTGAAGCGAAATTGTTCCTTTGGGGGGGTATTGCAACTTTTGGCCATTTTGAGGCGAAATTGTTCCTTTGGGGGGATATTGCAATTTTTTGCCATTTTGAGGCGAAATTGTTCCTTTGGGGGGGTATTGCAACTTTTGGCCATTTTAAAGCGAAATTGTTCCTTTGGGGGGTATTGCAATTTTTTTCCATTTTGAGGCGAAATTGTTCCTTTGGGGGGTTTTGCAATTTTTTGCCATTTTGAGGCGAAATTGTTCCTTTGGGGGGGTATTGCAACTTTTGGCCATTTTGAAGCGAAATTGTTCCTTTGGGGGGGTATTGCAACTTTTCAGCATTTTGAGACGAAATTGTTCCTTTGGGGGGGTATTGCAATTTTTTTTTAATTTTGAGGCGAAATTGTTCCTTTGGGGGGGTATTGCAACTTTTGGCCATTTTGAAGCGAAATTGTTCCTTTGGGGGGCGTATTGCAACTTTTGGCCATTTTGAAGTTAAATTGTTCCTTTGGGGGGGTATTGCAATTTTTTGCCATTTTGAGGCGAAATTGTTCCTTTGGGGGGGTATTGCAACTTTTGGCCATTTTGAAGCAAAATTGTTCCTTTCGGGGGTATTGCAACTTTTCGGCATTTTGAGGCGAAATTGTTCCTTTGGGGGGGTATTGCAACTTTTGGCCATTTTGAAGCGAAATTGTTCCTTTGGGGGGGTATTGCAACTTTTCGGCATTTTGAAGCGAAATTGTTCCTTTGGGGGGGTATTGCAATTTTTTGCCATTTTGAGGCGAAATTGTTCCTTTGGGGGGGTATTGCAACTTTTGGCCATTTTGAGGCGAAATTGTTCCTTTGGGGGGGTATTGCAACTTTTGGCCATTTTGAAGCGAAATTGTTCCTTTGGGGGGGTATTGCAACTTTTCGGCATTTTGAGGCTAAATTGTTCCTTTGGGGGGGTATTGCAATTTTTTGCCATTTTGAGGCGAAATTGTTCCTTTGGGGGGGTATTGCAACTTTTGGCCATTTTGAAGCGAAATTGTTCCTTTGGGGGGTATTGCAACTTTTGGCCATTTTGAAGCGAAATTGTTCCTTTGGGGGGGTATTGCAATTTTTAACCATTTTGAGGCGAAATTGTTCCTTTGGGGGGGTATTGCAACTTTTGGCCATTTTGAAGTGAAATTGTTCCTTTGGGGGTTATTGCAACTTTTGGCCATTTTGAAGCGAAATTGTTCCTTTGGGGGGGTATTGCAATTTTTTTTCCATTTTGAGGCGAAATTGTTCCTTTCGGGGGGGTATTGCAACTTTTGGTCATTTTGAAGCGAAATTGTACCTTTGGGGGGGTATTGCAACTTTTCGGCATTTTGAAGCGAAATTGTTCCTTTGGGGGTATTGCAATTTTTTGCCATTTTGAGGCGAAATTGTTCCTTTGGGGGGGTATTGCAACTTTTGGCCATTTTGAAGCGAAATTGTACCTTTGGGGGTGGTATTGCAACTTTTCGGCATTTTGAAGCGAAATTGTTCCTTTGGGGGGGTATTGCAATTTTTTTTTCATTTTGAGGCGAAATTGTTCCTTTGGGGGGGGTATTGCAACTTTTGGCCATTTTGAAGCGAAATTGTTCCTTTGGGGGGGTATTGCAACTTTTCGGCATTTTGAGGCGAAATTGTTCCTTTGAGGGGGTATTGCAACTTTTGGCCGTTTTGAAGCTTTGGCCATTTTGAAGCGAAATTGTTCCTTTCGGGGGGTATTGCAACTTTTCGGCATTTTGAGGCGAAATTGTTCCTTGGGGGGGTATTGCAACTTTTGGCCATATTGAAGCGAAATTGTTCCTTTGGGGGGTATTGCAATTTTTAACCATTTTGAGGCGAAATTGTTCCTTTGGGGGGGTATTGCAACTTTTGGCCATTTTGAAGCGAAATTGTTCCTTTCAGGGGGTAATGCAACTTTTCAGCATTTTGAGACGAAATTGTTCCTTTGGGGGGGTATTGCAACTTTTCGGCATTTTGAGGCGAAATTGTTCCTTTGGGGGGTATTGCAATTTTTTTTCCATTTTGAGGCGAAATTGTTCCTTTTGGGGGGTATTGCAACTTTTCGGCATTTTGAAGCGAAATTGTTCCTTTGGGGGGTATTGCAATTTTTTGCCATTTTGAGGCGAAATTGTTCCTTTGGGGGGGTATTGCAACTTTTGGCCATATTGAAGCGAAATTGTTCCTTTGGGGGGGTTTTACAATTTTTGGCCATTTTGAGGCGAAATTGTTCCTTTGGGGGGGTATTACAACTTTTGGCCATATTGAAGCGAAATTGTTCCTTTGGGGGGGTTTTACAATTTTTGACCATTTTGAGGCGAAATTGTTCCTTTCGGGGGGTATTGCAACTTTTCGGCATTTTGAGGCGAAATTGTTCCTTTGGGGGGTATTGCAATTTTTTGCCATTTTGAGGCGAAATTGTTTCTTTGGGGGGGTATTGCAACTTTTGACCATTTTGAAGCGAAATTGTTCCTTTGGGGGGGTATTGCAATTTTTTGCCATTTTGAGGCGAAATTGTTCCTTTGGGGGGGTATTGCAACTTTTGGCCATATTGAAGCGAAATTGTTCCATTGGGGGGGTTTTACAATTTTTGGCCATTTTGAGGCGAAATTGTTCCTTTCGGGGGGTATTGCAACTTTTCGGCATTTTGAGGCGAAATTGTTCCTTTGGGGGGGTATTGCAACTTTTGGCCATTTTGAAGCGAAATTGTTCCTTTGGGGGGGGTATTTCAATTTTTTGCCATTTTGAGGCGCAATTGTTCCTTTGGGGGGGTATTGCAACTTTTGGCCATTTTGAAGCGAAATTGTTCCTTTGGGGGGGTATTGCAATTTTTTGCCATTTTGAGGCGAAATTGTTCCTTTGGGGGGGTATTGCACCTTTTTGCCATTTTGAGGCGAAATTGTTCCTTTGGGGGGTATTGCAACTTTTGGCCATTTTGAAGCGAAATTGTTCCTTTGGGGGGATATTGCAATTTTTTGCCATTTTGAGGCGAAATTGTTCCTTTGGGGGGGTATTGCGACTTTTGGCCATTTTGAAGCAAAATTGTTCCTTTGGGGGGTATTGCAATTTTTTTCCATTTTGAGGCGAAATTGTTCCTTTGGGGGGGTATTGCAATTTTTTGCCATTTTGAGGCGAAATTGTTCCTTTGGGGGGGTATTGCAACTTTTGGCCATTTTGAAGCGAAATTGTTCCTTTCGGGGGGTATTGCAACTTTTCAGCATTTTGAGACGAAATTGTTCCTTTGGGGGGGTATTTCAATTTTTTTTCCATGTTGAGGCGAAATTGTTCCTTTCGGGGGGGTATTGCAACTTTTGGTCATTTTGAAGCGAAATTGTACCTTTGGGGGGGTCTTGCAACTTTTCGGCATTTTGAAGCGAAATTGTTCCTTTGGGGGTATTGCAATTTTTTGCCATTTTGAGGCGAAATTGTTCCTTTGGGGGGGTATTGCAACTTTTGGCCATTTTGAAGCGAAATTGTACCTTTGGGGGGGGTATTGCAACTTTTCGGCATTTTGAAGATTTGGCCATTTTGAAGCGAAATTGTTCCTTTCGGGGGGTATTGCAACTTTTGGCCATTTTGAAGCGAAATTGTACCTTTGGGGGGGTATTGCAACTTTTGGCCATTTTGAAGATTTGGCCATTTTGAAGCGAAATTGTTCCTTTCGGGGGGTATTGCAACTTTTCGGCATTTTGAGGCGAAATTGTTCCTTGGCGGGGTATTGCAACTTTTGGCCATATTGAAGCGAAATTGTTCCTTTGGGGGGGTATTGCAATTTTTAACCATTTTGAGGCGAAATTGTTCCTTTGGGGGGGTATTGCATCTTTTGGCTATTTTGAAGCGAAATTGTTCCTTTCGGGGGGTATTGCAACTTTTCAGCATTTTGAGACGAAATTGTTCCTTTGGGGGGTATTGCAACTTTTGGCCATATTGAAGCGAAATTGTTCCTTTGGGGGGTTTTACAATTTTTGGCCATTTTGAGGCGAAATTGTTCCTTTCGGGGGGTATTGCAACTTTTCGGCATTTTGAGGCGAAATTGTTCCTTTGGGGGGGTAATGCAACTTTTGGCCATTTTGAAGCGAAATTGTTCCTTTGGGGGGGGTATTGCAATGTTTTGCCATTTTGAGGCGAAACTGTTCCTTTGGGGGGGTATTGCAACTTTTGGCCATTTTGAAGCGAAATTGTTCCTTTGGGGGGGTATTGCAATTTTTTGCCATTTTGAAGCGAAATTGTTCCTTTCAGGGGGTAATGCAACTTTTCAGCATTTTGAGATGAAATTGTTCCTTTGGGGGGGTATTGCAACTTTTCGGCATTTTGAGGCGAAATTGTTCCTTTGGGGGGTATTGCAATTTTTTTTACATTTTGAGGCGAAATTGTTCCTTTTGGGGGGTATTGCAACTTTTCGGCATTTTGAAGCGAAATTGTTCCTTTGGGGGTATTGCAATTTTTTGCCATTTTGAGGCGAATTTGTTCCTTTGGGGTGGTATTGCAATTTTTTGCCATTTTGAGGCGAAATTGTTCCTTTGGGGGGGTATTGCAACTTTTGGCCATATTGAAGCGAAATTGTTCCTTTGGGGGGGTTTTACAATTTTTGGCCATTTTGAGGCGAAATTGTTCCTTTCTGGGGGTATTGCAACTTTTCGGCATTTTGAGGCGAAATTGTTCCTTTGGGGGGGGTATTGCAACTTTTAACCATTTTGAAGAGAAATTGTTCCTTTGGGGGGTATTGCAATTTTTTGCCATTTTGAGGCGAAATTGTTCCTTTGGGGGGGTATTGCAACTTTTCGGCATTTTGAGGCGAAATTGTTCCTTGGCGGGGTATTGCAACTTTTGGCCATATTGAAGCGAAATTGTTCCTTTGGGGGGGTATTGCAATTTTTAACCATTTTGAGGCGAAATTGTTCCTTTGGGGGGGTATTGCAACTTTTGGCCATTTTGAAGCGAAATTGTTCCTTTCGGGGGGTATTGCAACTTTTCAGAATTTTGAGACGAAATTGTTCCTTTGGGGGGGTATTGCAACTTTTCGGCATTTTGAGGCGAAATTGTTCCTTTGGGGGGTATTGCAATTTTTTTTTCATTTTGATGCGAAATTGTTCCTTTCGGGGGGTATTGCAAATTTTCGGCATTTTGAAGCGAAATTGTTCCTTTGGGGGGTATTGCAATTTTTTGCCATTTTGAGGCGAAATTGTTCCTTTGGGGGGGTATTGCAACTTTTGGCCATATTGAAGCGAAATTGTTCCTTTGGGGGGTTTTACAATTTTTGGCCATTTTGAGGCGAAATTGTTCCTTTGGGGGGTATTGCAATTTTTTGCCATTTTGAGGCGAAATTGTTCCATTGGGGGGGTATTGCAACTTTTGGCCATTTTGAAGCGAAATTGTTCCTTTGGGGGGTATTGCAATTTTTTGCCATTTTGAGGCGAAATTGTTCCTTTGGGGGGGTATTGCAACTTTTGGCCATATTGAAGCGAAATTGTTCCTTTGGGGGGTTTTACAATTTTTGGCCATTTTGAGGTGAAATTGTTCCTTTCTGGGGGTATTGCAACTTTTCGGCATTTTGAGGCGAAATTGTTCCTTTGGGGGGTATTGCAACTTTTAACCATTTTGAAGAGAAATTGTTCCTTTGGGGGGTATTGCAATTTTTTGCCATTTTGAGGCGAAATTGTTCCTTTGGGGGGGTATTGCAACTTTTGGCCATATTGAAGCGAAATTGTTCCATTGGGGGGTTTTACAATTTTTGGCCATTTTGAGGCGAAATTGTTCCTTTCGGGGGGTATTGCAACTTTTCGGCATTTTGAGGCAAAATTGTTCCTTTGGGGGGGTATTGCAACTTTTGGCCATTTTGAAGCGAAATTGTTCCTTTGGGGGGGTATTGCAATTTTTTGCCATTTTGAAGCGAAATTGTTCCTTTCAGGGGGTAATGCAACTTTTCAGCATTTTGAGATGAAATTGTTCCTTTGGGGGGGTATTGCAACTTTTCGGCATTTTGAAGCGAAATTGTTCCTTTGGGGGTATTGCAATTTTTTGCCATTTTGAGGCGAATTTGTTCCTTTGGGGGGGTATTGCAATTTTTTGCCATTTTGAGGCGAAATTGTTCCTTTGGGGGGGTATTGCAACTTTTGGCCATATTGAAGCGAAATTGTTCCTTTGGGGGGGTTTTACAATTTTTGGCCATTTTGAGGCGAAATTGTTCCTTTGGGGGGGTATTGCAACTTTTGGCCATATTGAAGCGAAATTGTTCCTTTGGGGGGGTTTTACAATTTTTGGCCATTTTGAGGCAAAATTGTTCCTTTCGGGGGGTATTGCAACTTTTCGGCATTTTGAGGCGAAATTGTTCCTTTCGGGGGGGTATTGCAACTTTTCGGCATTTTGAAGCGAAATTGTTCCTTTGGGGGGTATTGCAATTTTTTGCCATTTTGAGGCGAAATTGTTCCTTTGGGGGGGTATTGCAACTTTTGGCCATTTTGAAGCGAAATTGTTCCTTTAGGGGGTATTGCAATTTTTTGCCATTTTGAGGCGAAATTGTTCCTTTGGGGGGTTATTGCAACTTTTGGCCATATTGAAGTGAAATTGTTCCTTTGGGGGGTTTTTGCAATTTTTGGCCATTTTGAGGCGAAATTGTTCCTTTCGGGGGGTATTGCAACTTTTCGGCATTTTGAGGCGAAATTGTTCCTTTGGGGGGGTATTGCAACTTTTAACCATTTTGAAGAGAAATTGTTCCTTTGGGGGGTATTGCAATTTTTTGCCATTTTGAGGCGAAATTGTTCCTTTGGGGGGGTATTGCAACTTTTGGCCATATTGAAGCGAAATTGTTCCATTGGGGGGGTTTTACAATTTTTGGCCATTTTGAGGCGAAATTGTTCCTTTCGGGGGGTATTGCAACTTTTCGGCATTTTGAGGCGAAATTGTTCCTTTGGGGGGGTATTGCAACTTTTTGCCATTTTGAAGCGAAATTGTTCCTTTGGGGGGGTATTGCAATGTTTTGCCATTTTGAGGCGAAATTGTTCCTTTGGGGGGGTATTGCAACTTTTGGCCATTTTGAAGCGAAATTGTTCCTTTGGGGGGGTATTGCAATTTTTTGCCATTTTGAAGCGAAATTGTTCCTTTCAGGGGGTAATGCAACTTTTCAGCATTTTGAGACGAAATTGTTCCTTTGGGGGGGTATTGAAACTTTTCGGCATTTTGAGGCGAAATTGTTCCTTTGGGGGGTATTGCAATTTTTTTTCCATTTTGAGGCGAAATTGTTCCTTTTGGGGGGTATTGCAACTTTTCGGCATTTTGAAGCGAAATTGTTCCTTTGGGGGGTATTGCAATTTTTTGCCATTTTGAGGCGAATTTGTTCCTTTGGGGGGGTATTGCAATTTTTTGCCATTTTGAGGCGAAATTGTTCCTTTGGGGGGGTATTGCAACTTTTGGCCATATTGAAGCGAAATTGTTCCTTTGGGGGGGTTTTACAATTTTTGGCCATTTTGAGGCGAAATTGTTCCTTTGGGGGGGTATTGCAACTTTTGGCCATATTGAAGCGAAATTGTTCCTTTGGGGGGGTTTTACAATTTTTGGCCATTTTGAGGCGAAATTGTTCCTTTCGGGGGGTATTGCAACTTTTCGGCATTTTGAGGCGAAATTGTTCCTTTGGGGGGGTATTGCAACTTTTAACCATTTTGAAGAGAAATTGTTCCTTTGGGGGGTATTGCAATTTTTTGCCATTTGGAGGCGAAATTGTTTCTTTGGGGGGGTATTGCAACTTTTGGCCATTTTGAAGCGAAATTGTTCCTTTGGGGGGGTATTGCAATTTTTTGCCATTTTGAGGCGAAATGGTTCCTTTGGGGGGTATTGCAACTTTTGGCCATATTGAAGCGAAATTGTTCCATTGAGGGGGTTTTACAATTTTTGGCCATTTTGAGGCGAAATTGTTCCTTTCGGGGGGTATTGCAACTTTTCGGCATTTTGAGGCGAAATTGTTCCTTTGGGGGGGTATTGCAACTTTTGGCCATTTTGAAGCGAAATTGTTCCTTTGGGGGGGTATTGCAACTTTTGGCCATTTTGAGGCGAAATTGTTCCTTTGGGGGGGTATTGCAATTTTTTTTCCATTTTGAGGCAAAATTGTTCCTTTCGGGGGGGTATTGCAACTTTTGGTCATTTTGAAGCGAAATTGTTCCTTTGGGGGTATTGCAATTTTTTGCCATTTTGAGGCGAAATTGTTCCTTTGGGGGGGTATTGCAACTTTTGGCCACTTTGAAGCGAAATTGTACCTTTGGGGGGGGTATTGCAACTTTTCGGCATTTTGAAGCGAAATTGTTCCTTTGGGGGGGTATTGCAATTTTTTTTTTCATTTTGAGGCGAAATTGTTCCTTTGGGGGGGTATTGCAACTTTTGGCCATTTTGAAGCGAAATTGTTCCTTTGGGGGGGTATTGCAACTTTTCGGCATTTTGAGGCGAAATTGTTCCTTTGAGGGGGTATTGCAACTTTTGGCCATTTTGAAGATTTGGCCATTTTGAAGCGAAATTGTTCCTTTTGGGGGGTATTGCAACTTTTCGGCATTTTGAGGCGAAATTGTTCCTTGGGGGGGTATTGCAACTTTTGGCCATATTGAAGCGAAATTGTTCCTTTGGGGGAGTATTGCAATTTTTAACCATTTTGAGGCGAAATTGTTCCTTTGGGGGGGTATTGCAACTTTTGGCTATTTTGAAGCGAAATTGTTCCTTTCGGGGGGTATTGCAACTTTTCAGCATTTTGAGGCGAAATTGTTCCTTTGGGGGGGTATTGCAATTTTTTGCCATTTTGAGGCGAAATTGTTCCTTTGGGGGGGTATTGCAACTTTTGGACATTTTGAAGCGAAATTGTTCCTTTCGGTGGGTATTGCAACTTTTCGGCATTTTGAGGCGAAATTGTTCCTTTGGAGGGGTATTGCAACTTTTCGTCATTTTGAGGCGAAATTGTTCCTTTGGAGGGGTATTGCAATTATTTTTTCATTTTGAGGCGAAATTGTTCCTTTGGGGGGGTATTGCAACTTTTGGCCATTTTGAAGCGAAATTGTTCCTTTGGGGGGTATTGCAATTTTTAACCATTTTGAGGCGAAATTGTTCCTTTGGGGGGTATTGCAACTTTTGGCCATTTTGAAGCGAAATTGTTCCTTTCGGGGGGTATTGCAACTTTTTAGCATTTTGAGGCGAAATTGTTCCTTTAGGGGGGTATTGCAATTTTTTTTCCATTTTGAGGCGAAATTGTTCGTTTGGGGGGGTATTGCAACTTTTGGCCATTTTGAAGCGAAATTGTTCCTTTGGGGGGGTATTGCAACTTTTGGCCATTTTGAAGCGAAATTGTTCCTTGGGGGGGGTATTGCAACTTTTGGCCATTTTGAAGCGAAATTGTTCCTTTGGGGGGGTATTGCAATTTTTTGCCATTTTGAGGTGAAATTGTTCCTTTGTGGGGGGTATTGCAACTTTTGTCCATTTTGAAGCGAAATTGTTCCCTTGGGGGGTATTGCAATTTTTTTTCCATTTTGAGGTGAAATTGTTCCTTTGGGGGGTATTGCAACTTTTGGCCCTTTTGAAGCGAAATTGTTCCTTTGGGGGGGTATTGCAACTTTTGGCCATTTTGAAGCGAAATTGTTCCTTTGGGGGGGTATTGCAACTTTTCGGCATTTTGAGGCGAAATTGTTCCTTTTGGGGGGTATTGCAATTTTTTGCCATTTTGAGGCGAAATTGTTCCTTTGGGGGGGTATTGCAACTTTTGGCCATTTTGAAGCGAAATTGTTCCTTTGGGGGGGTATTGCAACTTTTCGGCATTTTGAGGCGAAATTGTTCCTTTTGGGGGTATTGCAATTTTTTGCCATTTTGAGGCGAAATTGTTCCTTTGGGGGGGTATTGCAACTTTTGGCCATTTTGAAGCGAAATTGTTCCTTTGGGGGGGTATTGCAACTTTTGGCCTTTTTGAAGCGAAATTGTTCCTTTCGGGGGGTATTGCAACTTTTCGGCATTTTGATGCGAAATTGTTCCTTTGGGGGGTATTGCAACTTTTGGCCATATTGAAGCGAAATTGTTCCTTTGGGGGGTATTGCAATTTTTAACCATTTTGAGGCGAAATTGTTCCTTTGGGGGGTATTGCAACTTTTGGCCATTTTGAAGCGAAATTGTTCCTTTCGGGGGGTATTGCAACTTTTTAGCATTTTGAGGCGAAATTGTTCCTTTGGGGGGGTATTGCAATTTTTTTTCCATTTTGAGGCGAAATTGTTTCTTTGGGGGGGTATTGCAACTTTTGGCCATTTTGAAGCGAAATTGTTCCTTTCGGGGGGTATTGCAACTTTTCGGCATTTTGAAGCGAAATTGTTCCTTTCGGGGGGTATTGCAACTTTTCGGCATTTTGATGCGAAATTGTTCCTTAGGGGGGGTATTGCAACTTTTGGCCATATTGAAGCGAAATTGTTCCTTTGGGGGGGTATTGCAATTTTTAACCATTTTGAGGCGAAATTGTTCCTTTGGGGGTATTGCAACTTTTGGCCATTTTGAAGCGAAATTGTTCCTTTCGGGGGGTATTGCA
Source organism: Anomaloglossus baeobatrachus (assembly GCF_048569485.1). Taxonomy (NCBI): domain Eukaryota; kingdom Metazoa; phylum Chordata; class Amphibia; order Anura; family Aromobatidae; genus Anomaloglossus; species Anomaloglossus baeobatrachus. The sequence continues at coordinate 105,231 of NW_027441848.1, read as the reverse complement.
ACTTTTCAGCATTTTGAGGCGAAATTGTTCCATTGGGGGGGTATTGAAATTTTTTTTCCATTTTGAGGCGAAATTGTTCCTTTGGGGGGGTATTGCAACTTTTGGCCATTTTGAAGCGAAATTGTTCCTTTGGGGGGGTATTGCAACTTTTCGGCATTTTGAGGCGAAATTGTTCCTTTTGGGGGGTATTGCAATTTTTTGCCATTTTGAGGCGAAATTGTTCCTTTGGGGGGGTATTGCAACTTTTGGCCATTTTGAAGCGAAATTGTTCCTTTGGGGGGGTATTGCAACTTTTGGCCTTTTTGAAGCAAAATTGTTCCTTTCGGGGGGTATTGCAACTTTTCGGCATTTTGATGCGAAATTGTTCCTTTGGGGGGGTATTGCAACTTTTGGCCATATTGAAGCGAAATTGTTCCTTTGGGGGGGTATTGCAATTTTTAACCATTTTGAGGCGAAATTGTTCCTTTGGGGGGTATTGCAACTTTTGGCCATTTTGAAGCGAAATTGTTCCTTTCGGGGGGTATTGCAACTTTTCAGCATTTTGAGGCGAAATTGTTCCTTTGGGGGGGTATTGCAATTTTTTTTCCATTTTGAGGCGAAATTGTTTCTTTGGGGGGGTATTGCAACTTTTGGCCATTTTGAAGCGAAATTGTTCCTTTCGGGGGGTATTGCAACTTTTCGGCATTTTGAAGCGAAATTGTTCCTTTGGGGGGGTATTGCATTTTTTTGCCATTTTGAGGCGAAATTGTTCCTTTGGGGGGGTATTGCAACTTTTGGCCATTTTGAAGCGAACTTGTTCCTTTGGGGGGGGTATTGCAACTTTCGGCCATTTTGAAACAAAATTGTTCCTTTCGGGGGGTATTGCAATTTTTCGGCATTTTGAGGCGAAATTGTTCCTTTGGGGGGTATTGCAACTTTTGGCCATTTTGAAGCGAAATTGTTCCTTTGGGGGGGTATTGCAACTTTTGGCCATTTTGAAGCGAAATTGTTCCTTTGGGGAGGTATTGCAATTTTTTGCCATTTTGAGGCGAAATTGTTCCTTGGGGGGGTATTGCAACTTTTGGCCATATTGAAGCGAAATTGTTCCTTTGGGGGGGTATTGCAATTTTTAACCATTTTGAGGCGAAATTGTTCCTTTGGGGGGGTATTGCAACTTTTGGCCATTTTGAAGCGAAATTGTTCCTTTCGGGGGGTATTGCAATTTTTTTTTCATTTTGAGGCGAAATTGTTCCTTTGGGGGGGTATTGCAACTTTTGGCACTTTTGAAGCGAAATTGTTCCTTTGGGGGGTATTGCAACTTTTTGGCATTTTGAGGCGAAATTGTTCCTTTGGGGGGGTATTGCAACTTTTGGCCATTTTGAAGCGAAATTGTACCTTTGGGGGGGTATTGCAACTTTTCGGCATTTTGAAGCGAAATTGTTCCTTTGGGGGGTATTGCAATTTTTTTTTCATTTTGAGGCGAAATTGTTCCTTTGGGGGGGTATTGCAACTTTTGGCCATTTTGAAGCGAAATTGTTCCTTTGGGGGGGTATTGCAACATTTGCCATTTTGAAGCGAAATTGTTCCTTTGGGGGGGTATTGCAATTTTTTGCCATTTTGAGGCGAAATTGTTCCTTTGGGGGGTATTGCAACTTTTGGCCATTTTGAAGCGAAATTGTTCCTTTGGGGGGGTTATGCAATTTTTTGCCATTTTGAGGCGAAATTGTTCCTTTGGGGGGGTATTGCAACTTTTGGCTATTTTGAAGCGAAAATGTTCCTTTGGGGGGGGGTATTGCAACTTTTCGGCATTTTGAGGCGAAATTGTTCCTTTGGGGGGGTATTGCAATTTTTTGCCATTTTGAGGCGAAATTGTTCCTTTGGGGGGGTATTGCAACTTTTGGCCATTTTGAAGCGAAATTGTTCCTTTCGGGGGGTATTGCAACTTTTCGGCATTTTGAGGCGAAATTGTTCCTTTGGGGGGGTATTGCAACTTTTGGCCATTTTGAAGCGAAATTGTTCCTTTGTGGGGGTATTGCAACTTTTTGGCATTTTGAGGCGAAATTGTTCCTTTGGGGGGGTATTGCAATTTTTTGCCATTTTGAGGCGAAATTGTTCCTTTGGGGGGGTATTGCAACTTTTGGCCATTTTGAAGCGAAATTGTTCCTTTCGGGGGGTATTGCAACTTTTCGGCATTTTGAGGCGAAATTGTTCCTTTGGGGGGGTATTGCAACTTTTGGCCATTTTGAAGCGAAATTGTTCCTTTGTGGGGGTATTGCAACTTTTCGGCATTTTGAGGCGAAATTGTTCCTTTGGGGGGGGTATTGCAACTTTTGACCATTTTGAAGCGAAATTGTTCCTTTGGGGGGGTATTGCAATTTTTTGCCATTTTGAGGCGAAATTGTTCCTTTGGGGGGGTATTGCAACTTTTGGCCATTTTGAAGCGAAATTGTTCCTTTCGGGGGGTATTGCAACTTTTCGGCATTTTGAGGCGAAATTGTTCCTTTGGGGGGGTATTGCAACTTTTGGCCATATTGAAGCGAAATTGTTCCTTTGGGGGGGTATTGCAATTTTTAACCATTTTGAGGCGAAATTGTTCCTTTGGAGGGGTATTGCAACTTTTTTGCCATTTTGAAGCGAAATTGTTCCTTTCAGGGGGTATTGCAACTTTTCAGCATTTTGAGGCGAAATTGTTCCTTTGGGGGGTATTGCAATTTTTTACCATTTTGAGGCGAAATTGTTCCTTTGGGGGGTATTGCAACTTTTGGCCATTTTGAAGCGAAATTGTACCTTTGGGGGGGGGGTATTGCAACTTTTCGGCATTTTGAAGCGAAATTGTTCCTTTGGGGGGGTATTGCAATTATTTTTTCATTTTGAGGCGAAATTGTTCCTTTGGGGGGGTATTGCAACTTTTGGCCATTTTGAAGCGAAATTGTTCCTTTGGGGGGGTATTGCAACTTTTGGCCATTTTGAAGCGAAATTGTACCTTTGGGGGGTATTGCAACTTTTCGGCATTTTGAAGCGAAATTGTTCCTTTGGGGGGGTATTGCAACTTTTGGCCATTTTGAAGCGAAATTGTTCCTTTGGGGGGGTATTACAATTTTTTGCCATTTTGAGGCGAAATTGTTCCTTTGGGGGGGTATTGCAACTTTTGGCCATTTTGAAGCGAAATTGTTCCTTTCGGGGGGTATTGCAACTTTTCGGCATTTTGAGGCGAAATTGTTCCTTTGGGGGGGTATTGCAACTTTTGGCCATTTTGAAGCGAAATTGTTCCTTTGGGGGGGTATTGCAACTTTTCGGCATTTTGAGGCGAAATTGTTGCTTTGGGGGGGTATTGCAATTTTTTGCCATTTTGAGGCAAAATTGTTCCTTTGGGGGGGTATTGCAACTTTTGGCCATTTTGAAGCGAAATTGTTCCTTTGGGGGGGTATTGCAATTTTTTGCCATTTTGAGGCGAAATTGTTCCTTTCGGGGGGTATTGCAACTTTTCGGCATTTTGATGCGAAATTGTTCCTTTGGGGGGGTATTGCAATTTTTTGCCATTTTGAGGTGAAATTGTTCCTTTGAGGGGGGTATTGCAACTTTTGGCCATTTTGAAGCGAAATTGTTCCTTTGGGGGGGTATTGCAATTTTTTTTTCATTTTGAGGCGAAATTGTTCCTTTGGGGGGGGTATTGCAACTTTTGGCCATTTTGAAGCGAAATTGTTCCTTTGGGGGCGTCTTGCAATTTTTTGCCATTTTGAGGCGAAATTGTGCCTTTGGGGGGGGATTGCAACTTTTCGGCATTTTGAAGCGAAATTGTTCCTTTGGGGGGTATTGCAACTTTTGGCCATTTTGAAGCGAAATTGTTCTTTTGGGGGGGTATTGCAATTTTTTGCCATTTTGAGGCGAAATTGTTCCTTGGGGGGTATTTCAACTTTTGGCCATATTGAAGCGAAATTGTTCCTTTGGGGGGGTATTGCAATTTTTAACCATTTTGAGGCGAAATTGTTCCTTTGGGGGGTATTGCAACTTTTCGGCATTTTGAAGCGAAATTGTTCCTTTGGGGGGTATTGCAATTTTTTGCCATTTTGAGGCGAAATTGTTCCTTTGGGGGGTATTGCAACTTTTGGCCATTTTGAAGCGAAATTGTTCCTTTGGGAGGGTATTGCAATTTTTTGCCATTTTGAGGCGAAATTGTTCCTTTGGGGGGGTATTGCAACTTTTGGCCATTTTGAAGCGAAATTGTTCCTTTGGGGGGGTATTGCAATTTTTTGCCATTTTGAGGCGAAATTGTTCCTTTGGGGGGGTATTGCAACTTTTGGCCATTTTGAAGCGAAATTGTTCCTTTAGGGGGGTATTGCAACTTTTCGGCATTTTGAGGCGAAATTGTTCCTTTGGGGGGGTATTGCAACTTTTGGCCATTTTGAAGCAAAATTGTACCTTTGGGGGGGTATTGCAACTTTTCGGCATTTTGAAGCGAAATTGTTCCTTTGGGGGGTATTGCAATTTTTTGCCATTTTGAGGCGAAATTGTTCCTTTGGGGGCTATTGCAACTTTTCGGCATTTTGAAGCGAAATTGTTCCTTTTGGGGGGGTATTGCAATTTTTTTTTCATTTTGAGGCGAAATTGTTCCTTTGGGGGGGTATTGCAACTTTTGGCCATTTTGAGGCGAAATTGTTCCTTTGGGGGGTATTGCAACTTTTGGCCATTTTGAAGCGAAATTGTTCCTTTGGGGGGGTATTGCAATTTTTTGCCATTTTGAGGCGAAATTGTTCCTTTATGGGGGTATTGCAACTTTTGGCCATTTTGAGGCGAAATTGTTCCTTTGGGGGGGTATTGCAACTTTTGGCCATTTTGAAGCGAAATTGTTCCTTTGGGGGGGTATTGCAACTTTTCGGCATTTTGAGGCGAAATTGTTCCTTTGGGGGGGTATTGCAACTTTTCGGCATTTTGAGGCGAAATTGTTCCTTTGGGGGGGGTATTGCAACTTTTGGCCATTTTGAAGCAAAATTGTACCTTTGGGGGGGGTATTGCAACTTTTCGGCATTTTGAAGCGAAATTGTTCCTTTGGGGGGTATTGCAATTTTTTGCCATTTTGAGGCGAAATTGTTCCTTTGGGGGGTATTGCAACTTTTCGGCATTTTGAAGCGAAATTGTTTCTTTAAGGGGGTATTGCAATTTTTTTTTCATTTTGAGGCGAAATTGTTCCTTTGGGGGGGTATTGCAACTTTTCGCCATTTTGAGGCGAAATTGTTCCTTTGGGGGGGTATTGCAACTTTTGGCCATTTTGAAGCGAAATTGTTCCTTTGGGGGGTATTGCAATTTTTTGCCATTTTGAGGCGAAATTGTTCCTTTATGGGGGTATTGCAACTTTTGGCCATTTTGAGGCGAAATTGTTCCTTTGGGGGGGTATTGCAACTTTTGGCCATTTTGAAGCGAAATTGTTCCTTTGGGGGGGTATTGCAACTTTTCGGCATTTTGAGGCGAAATTGTTCCTTTGGGGGGGTATTGCAACTTTTCGGCATTTTGAGGCGAAATTGTTCCTTTGGGGGGGTATTGCAACTTTTGGCCATTTTGAAGCGAAATTGTTCCTTTGGGGGGGTATTGCAATTTTTAACCATTTTGAGGCGAAATTGTTCCTTTGGGGGGGTATTGCAACTTTTGGCCATTTTGAAGTGAAATTGTTCCTTTGGGGGGGTATTGCAACTTTTCGGCATTTTGAAGCGAAATTGTTCCTTTGGGGGGGTATTGCAATTTTTTTTTTCATTTTGAGGCGAAATTGTTGCTTTGGGGGGTGTGAAGATGTAATTTACCCTCTCACTGTATATGCTGTACAGATTCCTATTTCAAGCTGGGTTCATTGTCTTATTTGAACTACTTCTGTGTACATTTCTATTGTTGTAGGTAATCACCCCCTAAAATGCAAGGTTATATCCTCTTGAGGCACTTCCATCCCTGGGAGTAGGGGGAGGTGGGCCTAGAGTCCAACTAGTGTAAACTCTGCTTACCTGGGAGATTCAGTCAGAGTGAGCTGAAACTTGAAGGGAGCAGGAGCTCCAGCCTGTGTGGCTGTGGACACGGACGGAGCTAGGCCTGTGTGGCGGCCCGTGGGATTGTGTGGAACTCTTTGGACTACTGTAAGGACGATTGCTTTGTAATCCGGTCCGAGGATTGTCGGGAAGGGCCCCCGAATCTGTTTTACGTGGACTTATCGTGTGCTGTTCCAGTGTCCTTGTGAATAAACCTGTTGGATCGTTCCTCGGCCTGTTGTCTCTCCTTGCTCTGCTGTACACCCCGTCACAAACTGGTTGGCAGCGCTGGGATCAGAGCAGAAGGAATGGAGGACAATGGCTCAACATCAGGAACCAGCACTGCAGAGTACAAGACCTGGACTTTGGGGAGCCTGCAATCAAAGGCCCGTGAAGTAGGAGTTCGTTTCAAAGGACTCTCCAAGGAGCAGCTGATTGAGGCGCTAGAAGGAGTCTGCTCACAAAATGACGTGGAGGAAGGATCCTCACAGCAAAGGGAGGAAAGACGGGAGCTGGAGGTAATTACCCAAAAAAGTCAATGGATTGTGTGGTATGAAGAGGAGATGGCACTGCTTGGAGATGAGGTCACCATTGAATATAAGATGGATGCTATTCGCAGAGCTCAAGAGAGGGCATTGCTGGAGAGGAGGTTTGCTGTGGAAGCAGCTAGAGGCTCCAGACAAACTTTAACCACAGCACCAACTATGAGGGAATTTTCCAGAGTGTCCCGCAAGGACTTTAAGCCATTTAATGAAGCTGCAGGTGACATTGAGGGCTTCTTTCAGGACTTTGAGCATCAGTGCCGATTAATGGAAGTCCCAGAAAGAGAGCGAGTCAGACACCTGGTGGGCCTCTTGGAGGGTGGAGCTGCCGACGCCTATAGAGCTATGGACCCTCAGTGGAATTGTGAGTATGGGGAGATAAAACAGACCATTCTGGAACATTATGCCGTGACCCCAGATACTTATAGGACTAAGTTCCGTACATTAGCCTATGATGGAGAAGTGTCTTTCAAGATGTTTGCCCACAGACTGAAACAAGTGTGCCATCGCTGGCTGGAGGGAGAGGGAGCCTTAACTTGGCAGACCTTCCTCCAGGTCATCCTAAAAGAACAATTCTTTGCCCAGTGCCCCGCTGAGATCGGGGAATGGGTGCGTGAGAGAAAACCAGCGACAGTGGAGGAAGCTGCTGCTCTAGCTGATGAGGTGCTCACTATCAAGCCTCAGTGGAGGGTTTTGTTGGAGGATGGAGAGACGCCTAACAGCTCCACAACACCGGATGCCCCCAGTTATTCTGCCCCCATTGTTCCCCGTTCCTCTAAGCCACCACATGTTGATACCCGTGTTAATGTGCCTTCAGTTGCTTCTACTGCACTTTCTGGAATACGCCGGGGAGAGGAAGTAACAGAGCGCAGGTGTTATGTTTGTAGGCATCCCGGGCATTTGCAGGCCTCATGCCCAGCCAGCCCATGGAGGAATCATCCTCAAACCCCTACAGCACCTTCAGGTGGGAGTCGGCCTCCAAGTTCCCCTACCCCTTACCCAAGAGGACGCCTTGGATGGAGGGAGACCCAGCTCAGATGCTATCAATGTGGACAGCCAGGGCATCGGCAAGTCTCCTGCCCAGCTGTTCAAATGAGGACTGATCCTGCGCCCAATCGGATTGTTAATTATTTACAGCCCAGCGCCATGGAGGAAGATGTGGCACCGCTATGTGAGGACTGGCCTAGTGACTCAGCCCCCCATGTTGCACCACCAGGAGTTTACGGGGTGCGCCCCACAGTTATGACGACTTCTGCTCATCGAGGTAAGCACTTGCAGGAGGTTGTGCTGGATGGACAGAGACTTGTTGGATTTTGTGACTCGGGTGCTTTCCTCACACTGGCTGATCCCCGAGTGGTTCGGCCTGAGGCAATCCATAGAGGACCTGGGATTGTCATTGAACTGGCTGGTGGACAATGGAGGACTATTCCCACAGCCACTGTGGATCTGAGCTTTGGTTTTGGGGTCAGGCGATGTGTGGTTGGGGTGATGGGTGGTCTGCCTGCAGCTGTTCTCCTGGGCAATGATGTGGGAGAGCTACGATGCCAATTCGTGGCTGCATGAAGCCACATGTAAGTAACGCTCTGCCTGTGTGTACTTAACCAGTGACCTGTAGAGGTCCCTAGTACGTACACAAGTTGGGAGGGGGAGGGATTGTGAAGATGTAATTTACCCTCTCAATGTATATGCTGTACAGATTCCTATTTCAAGCTGGGTTCATTGTCTTATTTGAACTACTTCTGTGTACATTTCTATTGTTGTAGGTAATCACCCCCTAAAATGCAAGGTTATATCCTCTTGAGGCACTTCCATCCCTGGGAGTAGGGGGAGGTGGGCCTAGAGTCCAACTAGTGTAAACTCTGCTTACCTGGGAGATACAGTCAGAGTGAGCTGAAACTTGAAGGGAGCAGGAGCTCCAGCCTGTGTGGCTGTGGACACGGACGGAGCTAGGCCTGTGTGGCGGCCCGTGGGATTGTGTGGAACTCTTTGGACTACTGTAAGGACGATTGCTTTGTAATCCGGTCCGAGGATTGTCGGGAAGGGCCCCCGAATCTGTTTTACGTGGACTTATCGTGTGCTGTTCCAGTGTCCTTGTGAATAAACCTGTTGGATCGTTCCTCGGCCTGTTGTCTCTCCTTGCTCTGCTGTACACCCCGTCACAGGGGGGTATTGCATCTTTTGGCCATTTTGAAGCGAAATTGTTCCTTTCGGGGGGTATTGCAACTTTTCGGCATTTTGAAGCGAAATTGTTCTTTTGGGGGGGTATTGCAACTTTTCGGCATTTTGATGCGAAATTGTTCCTTTGGGGGGGTATTGCAACTTTTCAGCATTTTGAGGCGAAATTGTTCCTTTGGGGGGTATGGCAATTTTTTGCCATTTTGAGGCGAAATTGTTCCTTTGGGGGGGTATTGCAACTTTTGGACATTTTGAAGCGAAATTGTTCCTTTCGGTGGGTATTGCAACTTTTCGGCATTTTGAGGCGAAATTGTTCCTTTGGAGGGGTATTGCAATTTTTTTTTCATTTTGAGACGAAATTGTTCCTTTGGGGGGGTATTGCAACTTTTGGCCATTTTGAAGCGAAATTGTTCCTTTGGGGGGTATTGCAACTTTTAGGCATTTTGAGGCGAAATTGTTCCTTTGGGGGGGTATTGAAATTTTTTGCCATTTTGAGGCGAAATTGTTCCTTTGGGGGGGTATTGCAACTTTTGGCCATTTTGAGGCGAAATTGTTCCTTTGGGGGGGTATTGCAACTTTTCGGCATTTTGAAGCGAAATTGTTCCTTTGGGGGGGTATTGCAATTTTTTGCCATTTTGAGGTGAAATTGTTCCTTTGGGGGGGGTATTGCAACTTTTGTCCATTTTGAAGCGAAATTGTTCCTTTGGGGGGTATTGCAATTTTTTTTCCATTTTGAGGTGAAATTGTTCCTTTGGGGGGGTATTGCAACTTTTGGCCATTTTGAAGCGAAATTGTTCCTTTCGGGGGGCACTGCAACTTTTCAGCATTTTGAGGCGAAATTGTTCCTTTGGGGGGTATTGCAATTTTTTGCCATTTTGAGGCGAAATTGTTCCTTTGGGGGGGTATTGCAACTTTTGGCCATTTTGAAGCGAAATTGTTCCTTTGGGGGGGTATTGCAACTTTTGGCCATTTTGAAGCGAAATTGTTCCTTTGGGGGGGGTATTGCAACTTTTCGGCATTTTGAGGCGAAATTGTTCCTTTTGGGGGGTATTGCAATTTTTTGCCATTTTGAGGCGAAATTGTTCCTTTGGGGGGGTATTGCAACTTTTGGCCATTTTGAAGCGAAATTGTTCCTTTGGGGGGGTATTGCAACTTTTGGCCTTTTTGAAGCGAAATTGTTCCTTTCGGGGGGTATTGCAACTTTTCGGCATTTTGATGCGAAATTGTTCCTTTGGGGGGGTATTGCAACTTTTGGCCATATTGAAGCGAAATTGTTCCTTTGGGGGGGTATTGCAATTTTTAACCATTTTGAGGCGAAATTGTTCCTTTGGGGGGTATTGCAACTTTTGGCCATTTTGAAGCGAAATTGTTCCTTTCCGGGGGTATTGCAACTTTTCAGCATTTTGAGGCGAAATTGTTCCTTTGGGGGGGTATTGCAATTTTTTTTTCATTTTGAGGCGAAATTGTTCCTTTGGGGGGGTATTGCAACTTTTGGCCATTTTGAAGCGAAATTGTTCCTTTGGGGGGTATTGCATTTTTTTGCCATTTTGAGGCGAAATTGTTCCTTTGGGGGGGTATTGCAACTTTTGGCCATTTAGAAGCGAACTTGTTCCTTTGGGGGGGTATTGCAACTTTTGGCCATTTTGAAACAAAATTGTTCCTTTCGGGGGGTATTGCAATTTTTCGGCATTTTGAGGCGAAATTGTTCCTTTGGGGGGGTATTGCAACTTTTGGCCATTTTGAAGCGAAATTGTTCCTTTGGGGGGGTATTGCAACTTTTGGCCATTTTGAAGCGAAATTGTTCCTTTGGGGGGTATTGCAATTTTTTGCCATTTTGAGGCGAAATTGTTCCTTGGGGGGGTATTGCAACTTTTGGCCATTTTGAAGCGAAATTGTACCTTTGGGGGGGTATTGCAACTTTTCGGCATTTTGAAGCGAAATTGTTCCTTTGGGGGGGTATTGCAATTTTTTTTTCATTTTGAGGCGAAATTGTTCCTTTGGGGGGGGTATTGCAACTTTTGGCCATTTTGAAGCGAAATTGTTCCTTTGGGGGGGTATTGCAACTTTTGCCATTTTGAAGCGAAATTGTTCCTTTGGGGGCGTATTGCAATTTTTTGCCATTTTGAGGTGAAATTGTTCCTTTGGGGGGGTATTGCAACTTTTGGCCATTTTGAAGCGAAATTGTTCCTTTGGGGAGGTATTGCAATTTTTTGCCATTTTGAGGCGAAATTGTTCCTTTGGGGGGGTATTGCAACTTTTGGCTATTTTGAAGCGAAAATGTTCCTTTGGGGGGGTATTGCAACTTTTCGGCATTTTGAGGCGAAATTGTTCCTTTGGGGGGGTATTGCAATTTTTTGCCATTTTGAGGCGAAATTGTTCCTTTGGGGGGGTATTGCAACTTTTCGGCATTTTGAGGCGAAATTGTTCCTTTGGGGGGGTATTGCAACTTTTGACCATTTTGAAGCGAAATTGTTCCTTTGGGGGGGTATTGCAATTTTTTGCCATTTTGAGGCGAAATTGTTCCTTTGGGGGGGTATTGCAACTTTTGGCCATTTTGAAGCGAAATTGTTCCTTTCGGGGGGTATTGCAACTTTTCGGCATTTTGAGGCGAAATTGTTCCTTTGGGGGGGTATTGCAACTTTTGGCCATATTGAAGCGAAATTGTTCCTTTGGGGGGGTGTTGCAATTTTTAACCATTTTGAGGCGAAATTGTTCCTTTGGAGGGGTATTGCAACTTTTTTGCCATTTTGAAGCGAAATTGTTCCTTTCAGGGGGTATTGCAACTTTTCAGCATTTTGAGGCGAAATTGTTCCTTTGGGGGGTATTGCAATTTTTTGCCATTTTGAGGCGAAATTGTTCCTTTGGGGGGTATTGCAACTTTTGGCCATTTTGAAGCGAAATTGTACCTCTGGGGGGGGGTATTGCAACTTTTCGGCATTTTGAAGCGAAATTGTTCCTTTGGGGGGGTATTGCAATTATTTTTTCATTTTGAGGCGAAATTGTTCCTTTGGGGGGGTATTGCAATTTTTTGCCATTTTGAGGCGAAATTGTTCCTTTGGGGGGTATTGCAACTTTTAGCCATTTTGAGGCGAAATTGTTCCTTTGGGGGGGTATTGCAACTTTTCGGCATTTTGAAGCGAAATTGTTCCTTTGGGGGGTATTGCAATTTTTTGCCATTTTGAGGCGAAATTGTTCCTTGGGGGGGTATTGCAACTTTTGGCCATTTTGAAGCGAAAATGTTCCTTTGGGGGGTATTGCAATTTTTTTTCCATTTTGAGGTGAAATTGTTCCTTTGGGGGGGGTATTGCAACTTTTGGCCCTTTTGAAGCGAAATTGTTCCTTTGGGGGGGTATTGCAACTTTTGGCCATTTTGAAGCGAAATTGTTCCTTTCGGGGGGTATTGCAACTTTTCGGCATTTTGAGGCGAAATTGTTCCTTTGGGGGGGTATTGCAACTTTTGGCCATTTTGAAGCGAAATTGTTCCTTTGGGGGGGTATTGCAACTTTTCGGCATTTTGAGGCGAAATTGTTGCTTTGGGGGGGTATTGCAATTTTTTGCCATTTTGAGGCGAAATTGTTCCTTTGGGGGGGTATTGCAACTTTTGGCCATTTTGAAGCGAAATTGTTCCTTTGGGGGGGTATTGCAATTTTTTGCCATTTTGAGGCGAAATTGTTCCTTTGGGGGGGTATTGCAACTTTTGGCCCTTTTGAAGCGAAATTGTTCCTTTGGGGGGGTATTGCAACTTTTGGCCATTTTGAAGCGAAATTGTTCCTTTCGGGGGGTACTGCAACTTTTCAGCATTTTGAGGCGAAATTGTTCCTTTGGGGGGTATTGCAATTTTTTGCCATTTTGAGGCGAAATTGTTCCTTTGGGGGGGTATTGCAACTTTTGGCTATTTTGAAGCGAAATTGTTCCTTTGGGGGGGTATTGCAACTTTTGGCCATTTTGAAGCGAAATTGTTCCTTTGGGGGGGTATTGCAACTTTTCGGCATTTTGAGGCGAAATTGTTCCTTTTGGGGGGTATTGCAATTTTTTGCCATTTTGAGGCGAAATTGTTCCTTTGGGGGGGTATTGCAACTTTTGGCCATTTTGAAGCGAAATTGTTCCTTTGGGGGGGTATTGCAACTTTTGGCCTTTTTGAAGCGAAATTGTTCCTTTCGGGGGGTATTGCAACTTTTCGGCATTTTGATGCGAAATTGTTCCTTTGGGGGGGTATTGCAACTTTTGGCCATATTGAAGCGAAATTGTTCCTTTGGGGGGGTATTGCAATTTTTAACCATTTTGAGGCGAAATTGTTCCTTTGGGGGGTATTGCAACTTTTGGCCATTTTGAAGCGAAATTGTTCCTTTCGGGGGGTATTGCAACTTTTCAGCATTTTGAGGCGAAATTGTTCCTTTGGGGGGGTATTGCAATTTTTTTTTCATTTTGAGGCGAAATTGTTCCTTTGGGGGGGTATTGCAACTTTTGGCCATTTTGAAGCGAAATTGTTCCTTTGGGGGGGTATTGCATTTTTTTGCCATTTTGAGGCGAAATTGTTCCTTTGGGGGGGTATTGCAACTTTTGGCCATTTAGAAGCGAACTTGTTCCTTTGGGGGGGGTATTGCAACTTTTGGCCATTTTGAAACAAAATTGTTCCTTTCGGGGGGTATTGCAATTTTTCGGCATTTTGAGGCGAAATTGTTCCTTTGGGGGGGTATTGCAACTTTTGGCCATTTTGAAGCGAAATTGTTCCTTTGGGGGGGTATTGCAACTTTTCGCCATTTTGAAGCGAAATTGTTCCTTTGGGGGGGTATTGCAATTTTTTGCCATTTTGAGGCGAAATTGTTCCTTGGGGGGGTATTGCAACTTTTGGCCATTTTGAAGCGAAATTGTACCTTTGGGGGGGTATTGCAACTTTTCGGCATTTTGAAGCGAAATTGTTCCTTTGGGGGGGTATTGCAATTTTTTTTTCATTTTGAGGCGAAATTGTTCCTTTGGGGGGGTATTGCAACTTTTGGCCATTTTGAAGCGAAATTGTTCCTTTGGGGGGGTATTGCAACTTTTGCCATTTTGAAGCGAAATTGTTCCTTTGGGGGGGTATTGCAATTTTTTGCCATTTTGAGGCGAAATTGTTCCTTTGGGGGGTATTGCAACTTTTGGCCATTTTGAAGCGAAATTGTTCCTTTGGGGAGGTATTGCAATTTTTTGCCATTTTGAGGCGAAATTGTTCCTTTGGGGGGGTATTGCAACTTTTGGCTATTTTGAAGCGAAAATGTTCCTTTTGGGGGGTATTGCAACTTTTCGGCATTTTGAGGCGAAATTGTTCCTTTGGGGGGGTATTGCAATTTTTTGCCATTTTGAGGCGAAATTGTTCCTTTGGGGGGGTATTGCAACTTTTGGCCATTTTGAAGCGAAATTGTTCCTTTCGGGGGGTATTACAACTTTTCGGCATTTTGAGGCGAAATTGTTCCTTTGGGGGGGTATTGCAACTTTTGGCCATTTTGAAGCGAAATTGTTCCTTTGTGGGGGTATTGCAACTTTTCGGCATTTTGAGGCGAAATTGTTCCTTTGGGGGGGTATTGCAACTTTTGACCATTTTGAAGCGAAATTGTTCCTTTGGGGGGGTATTGCAATTTTTTGCCATTTTGAGGCGAAATTGTTCCTTTGGGGGGGTATTGCAACTTTTGGCCATTTTGAAGCGAAATTGTTCCTTTCGGGGGGTATTGCAACTTTTCGGCATTTTGAGGCGAAATTGTTCCTTTGGGGGGGTATTGCAACTTTTCGGCATTTTGAAGCGAAATTGTTCCTTTGGGGGGGTATTGCAATTTTTTGCCATTTTGAGGTGAAATTGTTCCTTTGGGGGGGTATTGCAACTTTTGGCCATTTTGAAGCGAAATTGTTCCTTTGGGGGCGTATTGCAATTTTTTGCCATTTTGAGGCGAAATTGTTCCTTTGGGGGGGGATTGCAACTTTTCGGCATTTTGAAGCGAAATTGTTCCTTTGGGGGGTATTGCAACTTTTGGCCATTTTGAAGCGAAATTGTTCTTTTGGGGGGGTATTGCAATTTTTTGCCATTTTGAGGCGAAATTGTTCCTTGGGGGGTATTTCAACTTTTGGCCATATTGAAGCGAAATTGTTCCTTTGCGGGGGTATTGCAATTTTTAACCATTTTGAGGCGAAATTGTTCCTTTGGGGGGGTATTGCAACTTTTCAGCATTTTGAGACGAAATTGTTCCTTTGGGGGGGTATTGCAATTTTTTGCCATTTTGAGGCGAAATTGTTCCTTTGGGGGAGTATTGCAACTTTTCGGCATTTTGAGGCGAAATTGTTCCTTTCGGGGGGTATTGCAATTTTTTTTCCATTTTGAGGCGAAATTGTTCCTTTCGGGGGGTATTGCAACTTTTCGGCATTTTGAAGCGAAATTGTTCCTTTGGGGGGTATTGCAATTTTTTTTCCATTTTGAGGCGAAATTGTTCCTTTCGGGGGTATTGCAACTTTTGGCCATTTTGAAGCGAAATTTTTCCTTTGGGGGGGTATTGCAACTTTTCGGTATTTTGAGGCGAAATTGTTCCTTTGGGGCATAATTGCAATTTTTTGCCATTTTGATGCGAAATTGTTCCTTTGGGGGGGTATTGCAACTTTTGGCCATTTTGAAGCGAAATTGTTCCTTTCGGGGGGTATTGCAACTTTTCGGCATTTTGAGGCGAAATTGTTCCTTTGGGGGTATTGCAATTTTTTTTCCATTTTGAGGCGAAATTGTTCCTTTGGGGGGGTATTGCAACTTTTCGCCATTTTGAAGTGAAATTGTTCCTTTCGGGGGGTATTGCAACTTTTTGGCATTTTGAAGCGAGATTGTTCCTTTGGGGGGTATTGCAACTTTTCGGCATTTTGAGGCGAAATTGTTCCTTTGGGGGGGTATTGCAACTTTTGGCCATTTTGAAGCGAAATTGTTCCTTTGGGGGGGTATTGCAATTTTTTGCCATTTTGAGGCGAAATTGTTCCTTTGGGGGGGTATTGCAACTTTTGGCCATTTTGAAGCGAAATTGTTCCTTTGGGGGGGTATTGCAACTTTTCGGCATTTTGAGGCGAAATTGTTCCTTTGGAGGGGTATTGCAATTTTTTGCCATTTTGAGGCGAAATTGTTCCTTTGGGGGGTATTGCAACTTTTGGCCATTTTGAAGCGAAATTGTTCCTTTGGGGGGTATTGCAATTTTTTGCCATTTTGAGGCGAAATTGTTCCTTTGGGGGGGTATTGCAACTTTTGGCCATATTGAAGCGAAATTGTTCCTTTGGGGGGGTATTGCAATTTTTAACCATTTTGAGGCGAAATTGTTCCTTTGGGGGGGTATTGCAACTTTTGGCCAATTTGAAGCGAAATTGTTCCTTTCGGGGGGTATTGCAACTTTTCAGCATTTTGAGGCGAAATTGTTCCTTTGGGGGGGTATTGCAACTTTTCGGCATTTTGAGGCGAAATTGTTCCTTTGGGGGGTATTGCAATTTTTTTTCCATTTTGAGGCGAAATTGTTCCTTTCAGGGGGTATTGCAACTTTTCGGATTTTTGAAGCGAAATTGTTCCTTTGGGGGGTATTGCAATTTTTTGCCATTTTGAGGCGAAATTGTTCCTTTGGGGGGGTATTGCAACTTTTGGCCATTTTGAAGCGAAATTGTTCCTTTGGGGGGGTATTGCAACTTTTCGGCATTTTGAGGCGAAATTGTTCCTTTGGGGGGGTATTGCAACTTTTGGCCATTTTGAAGCGAAATTGTTCCTTTGGGGGGGTTTTGCAATTTTTTGCCATTTTGAGGCGAAATTGTTCCTTTGGGGGGGTATTGCAACTTTTGGCATTTTGAAGCGAAATTGTTCCTTTCGGGGGGTATTGCAACTTTTCGGCATTTTGAGGCGAAATTGTTCCTTTGGGGGATAATTGCAATTTTTTGCCATTTTGATGCGAAATTGTTCCTTTGGGGGGGTATTGCAACTTTTGGCCATTTTGAAGCGAAATTGTTCCTTTCGGGGGGTATTGCAACTTTTTGGCATTTTGAGGCGAAATTGTTCCTTTGGGGGGTATTGCATTTTTTTTTCCATTTTGAGGCGAAATTGTTCCTTTGGGGGGGTATTGCAACTTTTGGCCATTTTGAAGTAAAATTGTTCTTTTCGGGGGGTATTGCAACTTTTCGGCATTTTGAAGCGAAATTGTTCCTTTGGGGGGTATTGCAATTTTTTGCCATTTTGAGGCGAAATTGTTCCTTTGGGGGGGTATTGAAACTTTTGGCCATTTTGAAGCGAAATTGTTCCTTTGGGGAGGTATTGCAATTTTTTTTTCATTTTGAAGCAAAATTGTTCCTTTGGGGGGTATTGAAACTTTTCGGCATTTTGAGGCGAAATTGTTCCTTTGGGGGGGTATTGCAACTTTTGGCCATTTTGAAGCGAAATTGTTCCTTTCGGGGGGTATTGCAACTTTTCGGCATTTTGAGGCGAAATTGTTCCTTTGGGGGGGTATTGCAACTTTTGGCCATTTTGAAGCGAAATTGTTCCTTTGGGGGGGTATTGCAACTTTTCAGTATTTTGAGGCGAAATTGTTCCTTTGGGGGATAATTGCAATTTTTTGCCATTTTGATGCGAAATTGTTCCTTTGGGGGGGTATTGCAACTTTTGGCCATTTTGAAGCGAAATTGTTCCTTTCGGGGGGTATTGCAACTTTTCGGTATTTTGAGGCGAAATTGTTCCTTTGGGGGTATTGCAATTTTTTTTCCATTTTGAGGCGAAATTGTTCCTTTGGGGGGGTATTGCAACTTTTCGCCATTTTGAAGTGAAATTGTTCCTTTCGGGGGGTATTGCAACTTTTCGGCATTTTGAAGCGAAATTGTTCCTTTGGGGGGGTATTGCAATTTTTTGCCATTTTGAGGCGAAATTGTTCCTTCGGGGGTATTGCAACTTTTGACCATTTTGAAGCGAAATTGTTCCTTTGGGGGGGTATTGCAATTTTTTTCATTTTGAGGCGAAATTGTTCCTTTGGGGGGGTATTGCAACTTTTGGCCATTTTGAAGCGAAATTGTTCCTTTGGGGGGGTATTGCAATTTTTTTTCCATTTTGAGGCGAAATTGTTCCTTTCAGGGGGTATTGCAACTTTTCGGATTTTTGAAGCCAAATTGTTCCTTTGGGGGGTATTGCAATTTTTTGCCATTTTGAGGCGAAATTGTTCCTTTGGGGGGGTATTGCAACTTTTGGCCATTTTGAAGCGAAATTGTTCCTTTGGGGGGGTATTGCAACTTTTCGGCATTTTGAGGCGAAATTGTTCCTTTGGGGGGTATTGCAACTTTTGGCCATTTTGAAGCGAAATTGTTCCTTTGGGGGGGTATTGCAATTTTTTGCCATTTTGAGGCGAAATTGTTCCTTTGGGGGGGTATTGCAACTTTTGGCATTTTGAAGCGAAATTGTTCCTTTCGGGGGGTATTGCAACTTTTCGGCATTTTGAGGCGAAATTGTTCCTTTGGGGGATAATTGCAATTTATTGCCATTTTGATGCGAAATTGTTCCTTTGGGGGGGTATTGCAACTTTTGGCCATTTTGAAGCGAAATTGTTCCTTTCGGGGGGTATTGCAACTTTTCGGCATTTTGAGGCGAAATTGTTCCTTTGGGGGTATTGCAATTTTTTTTCCATTTTGAGGCGAAATTGTTCCTTTGGGGGGGTATTGCAACTTTTCGCCATTTTGAAGTGAAATTGTTCCTTTCGGGGGGTATTGCAACTTTTTGGCATTTTGAAGCGAGATTGTTCCTTTGGGGGGTATTGCAACTTTTCGGCATTTTGAGGCGAAATTGTTCCTTTGGGGGGGTATTGCAACTTTTGGCCATTTTGAAGCGAAATTGTTCCTTTGGGGGGGTATTGCAATTTTTTGCCATTTTGAGGCGAAATTGTTCCTTTGGGGGGGTATTGCAACTTTTGGCCATTTTGAAGCGAAATTGTTCCTTTGGGGGGGTATTGCAACTTTTCGGCATTTTGAGGCGAAATTGTTCCTTTGGAGGGGTATTGCAATTTTTTGCCATTTTGAGGCGAAATTGTTCCTTTGGGGGGTATTGCAACTTTTGGCCATTTTGAAGCGAAATTGTTCCTTTGGGGGGTATTGCAATTTTTTGCCATTTTGAGGCGAAATTGTTCCTTTGGGGGGGTATTGCAACTTTTGGCCATATTGAAGCGAAATTGTTCCTTTGGGGGGGTATTGCAATTTTTAACCATTTTGAGGCGAAATTGTTCCTTTGGGGGGGTATTGCAACTTTTGGCCAATTTGAAGCGAAATTGTTCCTTTCGGGGGGTATTGCAACTTTTCAGCATTTTGAGGCGAAATTGTTCCTTTGGGGGGGTATTGCAACTTTTCGGCATTTTGAGGCGAAATTGTTCCTTTGGGGGGTATTGCAATTTTTTTTCCATTTTGAGGCGAAATTGTTCCTTTCAGGGGGTATTGCAACTTTTCGGATTTTTGAAGCGAAATTGTTCCTTTGGGGGGTATTGCAATTTTTTGCCATTTTGAGGCGAAATTGTTCCTTTGGGGGGGTATTGCAACTTTTGGCCATTTTGAAGCGAAATTGTTCCTTTGGGGGGGTATTGCAACTTTTCGGCATTTTGAGGCGAAATTGTTCCTTTGGGGGGGTATTGCAACTTTTGGCCATTTTGAAGCGAAATTGTTCCTTTGGGGGGGTTTTGCAATTTTTTGCCATTTTGAGGCGAAATTGTTCCTTTGGGGGGGTATTGCAACTTTTGGCATTTTGAAGCGAAATTGTTCCTTTCGGGGGGTATTGCAACTTTTCGGCATTTTGAGGCGAAATTGTTCCTTTGGGGGATAATTGCAATTTTTTGCCATTTTGATGCGAAATTGTTCCTTTGGGGGGGTATTGCAACTTTTGGCCATTTTGAAGCGAAATTGTTCCTTTCGGGGGGTATTGCAACTTTTTGGCATTTTGAGGCGAAATTGTTCCTTTGGGGGGTATTGCATTTTTTTTTCCATTTTGAGGCGAAATTGTTCCTTTGGGGGGGTATTGCAACTTTTGGCCATTTTGAAGTAAAATTGTTCTTTTCGGGGGGTATTGCAACTTTTCGGCATTTTGAAGCGAAATTGTTCCTTTGGGGGGTATTGCAATTTTTTGCCATTTTGAGGCGAAATTGTTCCTTTGGGGGGGTATTGAAACTTTTGGCCATTTTGAAGCGAAATTGTTCCTTTGGGGAGGTATTGCAATTTTTTTTTCATTTTGAAGCAAAATTGTTCCTTTGGGGGGTATTGAAACTTTTCGGCATTTTGAGGCGAAATTGTTCCTTTGGGGGGGTATTGCAACTTTTGGCCATTTTGAAGCGAAATTGTTCCTTTCGGGGGGTATTGCAACTTTTCGGCATTTTGAGGCGAAATTGTTCCTTTGGGGGGGTATTGCAACTTTTGGCCATTTTGAAGCGAAATTGTTCCTTTGGGGGGGTATTGCAACTTTTCAGTATTTTGAGGCGAAATTGTTCCTTTGGGGGATAATTGCAATTTTTTGCCATTTTGATGCGAAATTGTTCCTTTGGGGGGGTATTGCAACTTTTGGCCATTTTGAAGCGAAATTGTTCCTTTCGGGGGGTATTGCAACTTTTCGGTATTTTGAGGCGAAATTGTTCCTTTGGGGGTATTGCAATTTTTTTTCCATTTTGAGGCGAAATTGTTCCTTTGGGGGGGTATTGCAACTTTTCGCCATTTTGAAGTGAAATTGTTCCTTTCGGGGGGTATTGCAACTTTTCGGCATTTTGAAGCGAAATTGTTCCTTTGGGGGGGTATTGCAATTTTTTGCCATTTTGAGGCGAAATTGTTCCTTCGGGGGTATTGCAACTTTTGACCATTTTGAAGCGAAATTGTTCCTTTGGGGGGGTATTGCAATTTTTTTCATTTTGAGGCGAAATTGTTCCTTTGGGGGGGGTATTGCAACTTTTGGCCATTTTGAAGCGAAATTGTTCCTTTGGGGGGGTATTGCAATTTTTTTTCCATTTTGAGGCGAAATTGTTCCTTTCAGGGGGTATTGCAACTTTTCGGATTTTTGAAGCCAAATTGTTCCTTTGGGGGGTATTGCAATTTTTTGCCATTTTGAGGCGAAATTGTTCCTTTGGGGGGGTATTGCAACTTTTGGCCATTTTGAAGCGAAATTGTTCCTTTGGGGGGGTATTGCAACTTTTCGGCATTTTGAGGCGAAATTGTTCCTTTGGGGGGTATTGCAACTTTTGGCCATTTTGAAGCGAAATTGTTCCTTTGGGGGGGTATTGCAATTTTTTGCCATTTTGAGGCGAAATTGTTCCTTTGGGGGGGTATTGCAACTTTTGGCATTTTGAAGCGAAATTGTTCCTTTCGGGGGGTATTGCAACTTTTCGGCATTTTGAGGCGAAATTGTTCCTTTGGGGGATAATTGCAATTTATTGCCATTTTGATGCGAAATTGTTCCTTTGGGGGGGTATTGCAACTTTTGGCCATTTTGAAGCGAAATTGTTCCTTTCGGGGGGTATTGCAACTTTTTGGCATTTTGAGGCGAAATTGTTCCTTTGGGGGGTATTGCAATTTTTTTTCCATTTTGAGGCGAAATTGTTCCTTTGGGGGGGTATTGCAACTTTTGGCCATTTTGAAGTAAAATTGTTCTTTTCGGGGGGTATTGCAACTTTTCGGCATTTTGAAGCGAAATTGTTCCTTTGGGGGGGTATTGCAATTTTTTGCCATTTTGAGGCGAAATTGTTCCTTTGGGGGGGTATTGCAACTTTTGGCCATTTTGAAGCGAAATTGTTCCTTTGGGGAGGTATTGCAATTTTTTTTTTCATTTTGAAGCAAAATTGTTCCTTTGGGGGGTATTGAAACTTTTCGGCATTTTGAGGCGAAATTGTTCCTTTGGGGGGGTATTGCAATTTTTTGCCATTTTGAGGCGAAATTGTTCCTTTGGGGGGTATTGCAACTTTTGGCCATTTTGAAGCGAAATTGTTCCTTTCGGGGGGTATTGCAACTTTTCGGCATTTTGAAGCGAAATTGTTCCTTAGGGGGGGTATTGCAACTTTTGGCCATTTTGAAGCGAAATTGTTCCTTTGGGGGGGTATTGCAACTTTTCGGTATTTTGAGGCGAAATTGTTCCTTTGGGGGATAATTGCAATTTTTTGCCATTTTGATGCGAAATTGTTCCTTTGGGGGGGTATTGCAACTTTTGGCCATTTTGAAGCGAAATTGTTCCTTTCGGGGGGTATTGCAACTTTTCGGCATTTTGAGGCGAAATTGTTCCTTTGGGGGTATTGCAATTTTTTTTCCATTTTGAGGCGAAATTGTTCCTTTGGGGGAGTATTGCAACTTTTCGCCATTTTGAAGTGAAATTGTTCCTTTCGGGGGGTATTGCAACTTTTCGGCGTTTTGAAGCGAAATTGTTCCTTTGGGGGGGTATTGCAATTTTTTGCCATTTTGAGGCGAAATTGTTCCTTCGGGGGGTATTGCAACTTTTGACCATTTTGAAGCGAAATTGTTCCTTTGGGGGGGTATTGCAATTTTTTTTTCATTTTGAGGCGAAATTGTTCCTTTGGGGGGGTATTGCAACTTTTCGCCATTTTGAAGTGAAATTGTTCCTTTCGGGGGGTATTGCAACTTTTCGGCATTTTGAAGCGAAATTGTTCCTTTGGGGGGGTATTGCAATTTTTTGCCATTTTGAGGCGAAATTGTTCCTTCGGGGGGTATTGCAACTTTTGACCATTTTGAAGCGAAATTGTTCCTTTGGGGGGGTATTGCAATTTTTTTTTCATTTTGAGGCGAAATTGTTCCTTTGGGGGGTATTGCAACTTTTGGCCATTTTGAAGCGAAATTGTTCCTTTCGGGGGGTATTGCAACTTTTCGGCATTTTGAGGCGAAATTGTTCCTTTGGGGGGTATTGCTACTTTTGGCCATTTTGAAGCGAATTGTTCTTTTGGGGGGGTATTGCAACTTTTCGGCATTTTGAGGCGAAATTGTTCCTTTGGGGGGGTATTGCAACTTTTGGCCATTTTGAAGCGAAATTGTTCCTTTGGGGGGGTATTGCAATTTTTTGCCATTTTGAGGCGAAATTGTTCCTTTGGGGGGGTATTGCAACTTTTGGCCATTTTGAAGCGAAATTGTTCCTTTGGGGGGGTATTGCAACTTTTCGGCATTTTGAGGCGAAATTGTTCCTTTGGGGGGGTATTGCAACTTTTGGCCATTTTGAAGCGAAATTGTTCCTTTCGGGGGGTATTGCAACTTTTCGGCATTTTGAGGCGAAATTGTTCCTTTGGGGGGTATTGCAACTTTTGGCCATTTTGAAACGAAATTGTTCCTTTGGGGGGGTATTGCAACTTTTCGGCATTTTGAGGCGAAATTGTTCCTTTGGGGGGGTATTGCAATTTTTTGCCATTTTGAGGCGAAATTGTTCCTTTGGGGGGTATTGCAACTTTTGGCCATTTTGAAGCGAAATTGTTCCTTTGGGGGGTATTGCAATTTTTTGCCATTTTGAGGCGAAATTGTTCCTTTGGGGGGGTATTGCAACTTTTGGCCATATTGAAGCGAAATTGTTCCTTTGGGGGGGTATTGCAATTTTTAACCATTTTGAGGCGAAATTGTTCCTTTGGGGGGGTATTGCAACTTTTGGCCATTTTGAAGCGAAATTGTTCCTTTCGGGGGGTATTGCAACTTTTCAGCATTTTGAGACGAAATTGTTCCTTTGGGGGGTATTGCAATTTTTTTTCCATTTTGAGGCGAAATTGTTCCTTTCAGGGGGTATTGCAACTTTTCGGATTTTTGAAGCGAAATTGTTCCTTTGGGGGGTATTGCAATTTTTAACCATTTTGAGGCGAAATTGTTCCTTTGGGGGGGTATTGCAACTTTTGGCCATTTTGAAGCGAAATTGTTCCTTTGGGGGGGTATTGCAATTTTTTGCCATTTTGAGGCGAAATTGTTCCTTTGGGGGGGTATTGCAACTTTTGGCCATTTTGAAGCGAAATTGTTCCTTTGGGGGGGTATTGCAATTTTTTGCCATTTTGAGGCGAAATTGTTCCTTTGGGGGGGTATTGCAACTTTTGGCCATTTTGAAGCGAAATTGTTCCTTTGGGGGGGTATTGCAATTTTTTGCCATTTTGAGGCGAAATTGTTCCTTTGGGGGGGTATTGCAACTTTTGGCTATTTTGAAGCGAAATTGTTCCTTTGGGGGGGTATTGCAACTTTTCGGCATTTTGAGGCGAAATTGTTCCTTTGGGGGGGTATTGCAATTTTTTGCCATTTTGAGGCGAAATTGTTCCTTTGGGGGGGTATTGCAACTTTTGGCCATTTTGAAGCGAAATTGTTCCTTTCGGGGGGTATTGCAACTTTTCGGCATTTTGAGGTGAAATTGTTCCTTTGGGGGGTATTGCAACTTTTGGCCATTTTGAAGCGAAATTGTTCCTTTGGGGGGGTATTGCAACTTTTCGGCATTTTGAGGCGAAATTGTTCCTTTGGGGGGTATTGCAACTTTTGGCCATTTTGAAGCGAAATTGTTCCTTTGGGGGGTATTGCAATTTTTAGCCATTTTGAGGCGAAATTGTTCCTTTGGGGGGGTATTGCAACTTTTGGCCATATTGAAGCGAAATTGTTCCTTTGGGGGGGTATTGCAATTTTTAACCATTTTGAGGCGAAATTGTTCCTTTGGGGGGGTATTGCAACTTTTGGCCATTTTGAAGCGAAATTGTTCCTTTCGGGGGGTATCTCAACTTTTCAGCATTTTGAGACGAAATTGTTCCTTTGGTTGGTATTGCAATTTTTTTTCCATTTTGAGACGAAATTGTTCCTTTCAGGGGGTATTGCAACTTTTCGGATTTTTGAAGCGAAATTGTTCCTTTGGGGGGTATTGCAATTTTTTGCCATTTTGAGGCGAAATTGTTCCTTTGGGGGGGTATTGCAACTTTTGGCCATTTTGAAGCGAAATTGTTCCTTTGGGGGGGTATTGCAATTTTTTGCCATTTTGAGGCGAAATTGTTCCTTTGGGGGGGTATTGCAACTTTTGGCCATTTTGAAGCGAAATTGTTCCTTTGGGGGGGTATTGCAATTTTTTTCCATTTTGAGGCGAAATTGTTCTTTTGGGGGGTATTGCAACTTTTGGCCATTTTGAAGCGAAGTTGTACCTTTGGGGGGTATTGCAACTTTTCGGCATTTTGAAGCGAAATTGTTCCTTTGGGGGGGTATTGCAAGTTTTTTTTCCTTTTGAGGCGAAATTGTTCCTTTGGGGGGGTATTGCAACTTTTGGCCATTTTGAAGCGAAATTGTTCCTTTGGGGGGGTATTGCAACTTTTCGGCATTTTGAGGCGAAATTGTTCCTTTGGGGGGGTATTGCAACTTTTGGCCATTTTGAAGCGAAATTGTTCCTTTGGGGGGGCATTGCAATTTTTTGGCATTTTGAGGCGAAATTGTTCCTTTGGGGGGGTATTGCAACTTTTGGCCATTTTGAAGCGAAATTGTTCCTTGGGGGGTATTGCAACTTTTCGGCATTTTGAGGCGAAATTGTTCCTTTGGGGGGGTATTGCAATTTTTTGCCATTTTGAAGCGAAATTGTTCCCTTCGGGGGGTATTGCAACTTTTCGGCA
Source organism: Anomaloglossus baeobatrachus (assembly GCF_048569485.1). Lineage (NCBI taxonomy): Eukaryota > Metazoa > Chordata > Amphibia > Anura > Aromobatidae > Anomaloglossus > Anomaloglossus baeobatrachus. The sequence continues at coordinate 79,956 of NW_027441848.1, read as the reverse complement.
TTTTGAGGCGAAATTGTTCCTTTGGGGGGGTATTGCAACTTTTGGCCATTTTGAAGCGAAATTGTTCCTTTCGGGGGGTATTGCAACTTTTCGGCATTTTGAGGCGAAATTGTTCCTTTGGGGGGTATTGCAATTTTTTTTCCATTTTGAGGCGAAATTGTTCCTTTGGGGGGGTATTGCAACTTTTGGCCATTTTGAAGTGAAATTGTTCTTTTCGGGGGGTATTGCAACTTTTCGGCATTTTGAAGCGAAATTGTTCCTTTGGGGGGGTATTGCAATTTTTTGCCATTTTGAGGCGAAATTGTTCCTTTGGGGGGGTATTGCAACTTTTGGCCATTTTGAAGCGAAATTGTTCCTTTGGGGAGGTATTGCAATTTTTTTTTCATTTTGAGGCGAAATTGTTCCTTTGGGGGGGGTATTGCAACTTTTGGCCATTTTGAAGCGAAATTGTTCCTTTGGGGGGGGTATTGCAATTTTTTGCCATTTTGAGGCGAAATTGTTCCTTTGGGGGGGTATTGCGACTTTTCGGCATTTTGAAGCGAAATTGTTCCTTTGGGGGGGTATTACAATTTTTTTTTCATTTTGAGGCGAAATTGTTCCTTTGGGGGGGTATTGCAACTTTTGGCCATTTTGAAGCGAAATTGTTCCTTTGGGGGGGTATTGCAACTTTTCGGCATTTTGAGGCGAAATTGTTCCTTTGGGGGGGTATTGCAACTTTTGGCCATTTTGAAGCGAAATTGTTCCTTTGGGGGGGTATTGCAACTTTTGGCCATTTTGAAGCGAAATTGTTCCTTTCGGGGGGTATTGCAACTTTTCGGCATTTTGAGGCGAAATTGTTCCTTTGGGGGGTATTGCAATTTTTTTTCCATTTTGAGGCGAAATTGTTCCTTTGGGGGGGTATTGCAACTTTTGGCCATTTTGAAGTGAAATTGTTCTTTTCGGGGGGTATTGCAACTTTTCGGCATTTTGAAGCGAAATTGTTCCTTTGGGGGGGTATTGCAATTTTTTGCCATTTTGAGGCGAAATTGTTCCTTTGGGGGGGTATTGCAACTTTTGGCCATTTTGAAGCGAAATTGTTCCTTTGGGGAGGTATTGCAATTTTTTTTTCATTTTGAGGCGAAATTGTTCCTTTGGGGGGGGTATTGCAACTTTTGGCCATTTTGAAGCGAAATTGTTCCTTTGGGGGGGGTATTGCAATTTTTTGCCATTTTGAGGCGAAATTGTTCCTTTGGGGGGGTATTGCGACTTTTCGGCATTTTGAAGCGAAATTGTTCCTTTGGGGGGGTATTACAATTTTTTTTTCATTTTGAGGCGAAATTCTTCCTTTGGGGGGGTATTGCAACTTTTGGCCATTTTGAAGCGAAATTGTTCCTTTGGGGGGGTATTGCAACTTTTGGCCATTTTGAAGCGAAATTGTTCCTTTGGGGGGGTATTGCAATTTTTTGCCATTTTGAGGCGAAATTGTTCCTTTGGGGGGGTATTGCAACTTTTGGCCATTTTGAAGCGAAATTGTTCCTTTGGGGAGGTATTGCAATTTTTTTTTCATTTTGAGGCGAAATTGTTCCTTTGGGGGGGGTATTGCAACTTTTGGCCATTTTGAAGCGAAATTGTTCCTTTGGGGGGGGTATTGCAATTTTTTGCCATTTTGAGGCGAAATTGTTCCTTTGGGGGGGTATTGCGACTTTTCGGCATTTTGAAGCGAAATTGTTCCTTTGGGAGGGTATTACAATTTTTTTTTCATTTTGAGGCGAAATTGTTCCTTTGGGGGGGTATTGCAACTTTTGGCCATTTTGAAGCGAAATTGTTCCTTTGGGGGGGTATTGCAACTTTTGGCCATTTTGAAGCGAAATTGTTCCTTGGGGGGGTATTGCAACTTTTCGGCATTTTGAGGCGAAATTGTTCCTTTGGGGGGGTATTGCAATTTTTTGCCATTTTGAGGCGAAATTGTTCCTTTGGGGGGGTATTGCAACTTTTGGCCATTTTGAAGCGAAATTGTTCCTTTCGGGGGTATTGCAACTTTTCGGCATTTTGAAGCGAAATTGTTCCTTTGGGGGGGTATTGCAATTTTTTGCCATTTTGAAGCGAAATTGTTCCTTTGTGGGGGTATTGCAACTTTTGGCCATTTTGAAGCGAAATTGTTCCTTTCGGGGGGTATTGCAACTTTTCGGCATTTTGAGGCGAAATTGTTCCTTTGGGGGGTATTGCAATTTTTTTTCCATTTTGAGGCGAAATTGTTCCTTTGGGGGGGTATTGCAACTTTTGGCCATTTTGAAGTGAAATTGTTCTTTTCGGGGGGTATTGCAACTTTTCGGCATTTTGAAGCGAAATTGTTCCTTTGGGGGGGTATTGCAATTTTTTGCCATTTTGAGGCGAAATTGTTCCTTTGGGGGGGTATTGCAACTTTTGGCCATTTTGAAGCAAAATTGTTCCTTTGGGGAGGTATTGCAATTTTTTTTTCATTTTGAGGCGAAATTGTTCCTTTGGGGGGGGTATTGCAACTTTTGGCCATTTTGAAGCGAAATTGTTCCTTTGGGGGGGGTATTGCAATTTTTTGCCATTTTGAGGCGAAATTGTTCCTTTGGGGGGGTATTGCGACTTTTCGGCATTTTGAAGCGAAATTGTTCCTTTGGGGGGGTATTACAATTTTTTTTTCATTTTGAGGCGAAATTGTTCCTTTGGGGGGGTATTGCAACTTTTGGCCATTTTGAAGCGAAATTGTTCCTTTGGGGGGGTATTGCAACTTTTGGCCATTTTGAAGCGAAATTGTTCCTTTGGGGGGGTATTGCAATTTTTTGCCATTTTGAGGCGAAATTGTTCCTTTGGGGGGGTATTGCAACTTTTGGCCATTTTGAAGCGAAATTGTTCCTTTGGGGAGGTATTGCAATTTTTTTTTCATTTTGAGGCGAAATTGTTCCTTTGGGGGGGGTATTGCAACTTTTGGCCATTTTGAAGCGAAATTGTTCCTTTGGGGGGGGTATTGCAATTTTTTGCCATTTTGAGGCGAAATTGTTCCTTTGGGGGGGTATTGCGACTTTTCGGCATTTTGAAGCGAAATTGTTCCTTTGGGAGGGTATTACAATTTTTTTTTCATTTTGAGGCGAAATTGTTCCTTTGGGGGGGTATTGCAACTTTTGGCCATTTTGAAGCGAAATTGTTCCTTTGGGGGGGTATTGCAACTTTTGGCCATTTTGAAGCGAAATTGTTCCTTGGGGGGGTATTGCAACTTTTCGGCATTTTGAGGCGAAATTGTTCCTTTGGGGGGGTATTGCAATTTTTTGCCATTTTGAGGCGAAATTGTTCCTTTGGGGGGGTATTGCAACTTTTGGCCATTTTGAAGCGAAATTGTTCCTTTCGGGGGTATTGCAACTTTTCGGCATTTTGAAGCGAAATTGTTCCTTTGGGGGGGTATTGCAATTTTTTGCCATTTTGAAGCGAAATTGTTCCTTTGTGGGGGTATTGCAACTTTTGGCCATTTTGAAGCGAAATTGTTCCTTTGGGGGGGTATTGCAACTTTTCGGCATTTTGAGGCGACATTGTTCCTTTGGGGGGGTATTGCAACTTTTGGCCATTTTGAAGCGAAATTGTTCCTTTGGGGGGGTATTGCAACTTTTGGCCATTTTGAAGCGAAATTGTTCCTTTGGGGGGGTATTGCAACTTTTCGGCATTTTGAGGCGAAATTGTTCCTTTGGGGGGGTATTGCAATTTTTTGCCATTTTGAGGCGAAATTGTTCCTTTGGGGGGGTATTGCAACTTTTGGCCATTTTGAAGCGAAATTGTTCCTTTCGGGGGTATTGCAACTTTTCGGCATTTTGAAGCGAAATTGTTCCTTTGGGGGGGGTATTGCAATTTTTTGCCATTTTGAGGCGAAATTGTTCCTTTGGGGGGGTATTGCAACTTTTGGCTATTTTGAAGCGAAAATGTTCCTTTGGGGGGGTATTGCAACTTTTCGGCATTTTGAGGCGAAATTGTTCCTTTGGGGGGGTATTGCAATTTTTTGCCATTTTGAAGCGAAATTGTTCCTTTGTGGGGGTATTGCAACTTTTCGGCATTTTGAGGCGAAATTGTTCCTTTGGGGGGGTATTGCAATTTTTTGCCATTTTGAAGCGAAATTGTTCCTTTGGGGGGGTATTGCAATTTTTTGCCATTTTGAGGCGAAATTGTTCCTTTGGGGGGGTATTGCAACTTTTGGCCATTTTGAAGCGAAATTGTTCCTTTCGGGGGGTATTGCAACTTTTCGGCATTTTGAGGCGAAATTGTTCCTTTGGGGGGGTATTGCAACTTTTGGCCATATTGAAGGGAAATTGTTCCTTTGGGGGGGTATTGCAATTTTTAACCATTTTGAGGCGAAATTGTTCCTTTGGGGGGGTATTGCAACTTTTGGCGATTTTGAAGCGAAATTGTTCCTTTCGGGGGGTATTGCAACTTTTCAGCATTTTGAGGAGAAATTGTTCCTTTGGGGGTATTGCAATTTTTTGGCCATTTTGAAGCGAAATTGTTCCTTTGGGGGGGTATTGCAATTATTTTTTCATTTTGAGGCAAAATTGTTCCTTTGGGGGGGTATTGCAACTTTTGGCCATTTTGAGGCGAAATTGTTCCTTTGGGGGGGTATTGCAAATTTTGGCCATTTTGAAGCGAAATTGTTCCTTTGGGGGGGTATTGCAAATTTTCGGCATTTTGAGGCGAAATTGTTCCTTTGGGGGGGTATTGCAACTTTTGGCCATTTTGAAGCAAAATTGTTCCTTTGGGGGGTATTGCAATTTTTAACCATTTTGAGGCGAAATTGTTCCTTTGGGGGGGTATTGCAACTTTTGGCCATTTTGAAGTGAAATTGTTCCTTTCGGGGGGTATTGCAACTTTTCAGCATTTTGAGGTGAAATTGTTCCTTTGGGGGGGTATTGCATTTTTTTGCCATTTTGAGGCGAAATTGTTCCTTTGGGGGGGTATTGCAACTTTTCGGCATTTTGAGGCGAAATTGTTCCTTTGGGGGGTATTGCAATTTTTTTTCCATTTTGAGGCGAAATTGTTCCTTTGGGAAAATATTGCAACTTTTGGCCATTTTGAGGCGAAATTGTTCCTTTGGGGGGTATTGCAACTTTTCGGCATTTTGAAGCGAAATTGTTCCTTTGGGGGGTATTGCAATTTTTTGCCATTTTGAGGCGAAATTGTTCCTTTGGGGGGGTATTGCAACTTTTCGGCATTTTGAGGCGAAATTGTTCCTTTGGAAGGGTATTGCAACTTTTGGCCATTTTGAAGCGAAATTGTTCCTTTGGGGGGTATTGCAATTTTTAACCATTTTGAAGCGAAATTGTTCCTTTGGGGGGGTATTGCAACTTTTCGGCATTTTGAGGCGAAATTGTTCCTTTGGAAGGGTATTGCAACTTTTGGCCATTTTGAAGCGAAATTGTTCCTTTCGGGGGGTATTGCAACTTTTCGGCATTTTGAGGCGAAATTGTTCCTTTGGGGGGGTATTGCAATTTTTTTTCCATTTTGAGGCGAAATTGTTCCTTTGGGGGGGTATTGCAACTTTTGGCCATTTTGAAGCGAAATTGTACCTTTGGGGGGGTATTGCAACTTTTCGGCATTTTGAAGCGAAATTGTTCCTTTGGGGGGGTATTGCAATTTTTTTTTCATTTTGAGGCGAAATTGTTTCTTTGGGGGGTATTGCAACTTTTGGCCATTTTGAAGCGAAATTGTTCCTTTGGGGGGGTATTGCAATTTTTTGCCATTTTGAGGCGAAATTGTTCCTTTGGGGGGGTATTGCAACTTTTGGCCATTTTGAAGCGAAATTGTTCCTTTGGGGGGGTATTGCAACTTTTCGGCATTTTGAGGCGAAATTGTTCCTTTGGGGGGGTATTGCAATTTTTTGCCATTTTGAGGCGAAATTGTTCCTTTGGGGGGGTATTGCAACTTTTGGCCATTTTGAAGCGAAATTGTTCCTTTGGGGGGGTATTGCAATTTTTTGCCATTTTGAGGCGAAATTGTTCCTTTGGGGGGGTATTGCAACTTTTGGAAATTTTGAAGCGAAATTGTTCCTTTGGGGGGGGGTATTGCAATTTTTTGCCATTTTGAGGCGAAATTGTTCCTTTGGGGAAGTATTGCAACTTTTTGCCATTTTGAGGCGAAATTGTTCCTTTGGGGGGGTATTGCAACTTTTCGGCATTTTGAGGCGAAATTGTTCCTTTGGAAGGGTATTGCAATTTTTAACCATTTTGAAGCGAAATTGTTCCTTTGGGGGGGTATTGCAATTTTTTGCCATTTTGAGGCGAAATTGTTCCTTTGGGGGGGTATTTCAACTTTTGGCCATTTTGAAGCGAAATTGTTCCTTTGGGGGGGTATTGCAACTTTTCGGCATTTTGAGGCCAAATTGTTCCTTTGGGGGGGTATTGCAATTTTTTGCCATTTTGAGGCGAAATTGTTCCTTTGGGGGGGTATTGCAACTTTTGGCCATTTTGAAGCGAAATTGTTCCTTTCGGGGGGTATTGCACTTTTCGGCATTTTGAGGCGAAATTGTTCCTTTGGGGGGTATTGCAACTTTTGGCCATTTTGAAGCGAAATTGTTTCTTTGGGGGGGTATTGCAACTTTTCGGCATTTTGAGGCGAAATTGTTCCTTTGGGGGGGTATTGCAACTTTTGGCAATTTTGAAGCGAAATTGTTCCTTTGGGGGGGTATTGTAACTTTTGGCCATATTGAAGCGAAATTGTTCCTTTGGGGTGGTATTGCAATTTTTAACCATTTTGAGGCGAAATTGTTCCTTTGGGGGGGTATTGCAACTTTTGGCCATTTTGAAGCGAAATTGTTCCTTTCGGGGGGTATTGCAACTTTTCAGCATTTTGAGGCGAAATTGTTCCTTTGGGGGGGTATTGCAATTTTTTGCCATTTTGAGGTGAAATTGTTCCTTTGGGGGGTATTGCAACTTTTCGGCATTTTGATGCGAAATTGTTTCTTTGGGGGGTATTGCAATTTTTTTTCCATTTTGAGGCGAAATTGTTCCTTTGGGGGGTATTGCAATTTTTTGCCATTTTGAGGCGAAATTGTTCCTTTGGGGGGGTATTGCAACTTTTGGCCATTTTGAAGCGAAATTGTTCCTTTGGGGGGGATTGCAATTTTTTTTTCATTTTGAGGCGAAATTGTTCCTTTGGGGGGGTATTGCAAATTTTGGCCATTTTGAAGCGAAATTGTTCCTTTGGGGGGGTATTGCAACTTTTCGGCATTTTGAGGCGAAATTGTTCCTTTGAGGGGGTATTGCAATTTTTTGCCATTTTGAGGTGAAATTGTTCCTTTGGGGGGGTATTGCAACTTTTGGCCATTTTGAAGCGAAATTGTTCCTTTGGGGGGTATTGCAATTTTTTGCCATTTTGAGGCGAAATTGTTCCTTTGGGGTTGTATTGCAACTTTTGGCCTTTTTGAGGCGAAATTGTTCCCTTGGGGGGGTATTGCAACTTTTGGCCATTTTGAAGCGAAATTGTTCCTTTGGGGGGTATTGCAATTTTTTGCCATTTTGAGGCGAAATTGTTCCTTTGGGGGGGTATTGCAACTTTTGGCCATTTTGAAGCGAAATTGTTCCTTTGGGGAGGTATTGCAATTTTTTTTTCATTTTGAGGCGAAATTGTTCCTTTGGGGGGGGTATTGCAACTTTTGGCCATTTTGAAGCGAAATTGTTCCTTTGGGGGGGGTATTGCAATTTTTTGCCATTTTGAGGCGAAATTGTTCCTTTGGGGGGGTATTGCGACTTTTCGGCATTTTGAAGCGAAATTGTTCCTTTGGGAGGGTATTACAATTTTTTTTTCATTTTGAGGCGAAATTGTTCCTTTGGGGGGGTATTGCAACTTTTGGCCATTTTGAAGCGAAATTGTTCCTTTGGGGGGGGGTATTGCAACTTTTGGCCATTTTGAAGCGAAATTGTTCCTTGGGGGGGTATTGCAACTTTTCGGCATTTTGAGGCGAAATTGTTCCTTTGGGGGGGTATTGCAATTTTTTGCCATTTTGAGGCGAAATTGTTCCTTTGGGGGGTATTGCAACTTTTGGCCATTTTGAAGCGAAATTGTTCCTTTCGGGGGTATTGCAACTTTTCGGCATTTTGAAGCGAAATTGTTCCTTTGGGGGGGTATTGCAATTTTTTGCCATTTTGAAGCGAAATTGTTCCTTTGTGGGGGTATTGCAACTTTTGGCCATTTTGAAGCGAAATTGTTCCTTTGGGGGGGTATTGCAACTTTTCGGCATTTTGAGGCGAAATTGTTCCTTTGGGGGGGTATTGCAACTTTTGGCCATTTTGAAGCGAAATTGTTCCTTTGGGGGGGTATTGCAACTTTTGGCCATTTTGAAGCGAAATTGTTCCTTTGGGGGGGTATTGCAACTTTTCGGCATTTTGAGGCGAAATTGTTCCTTTGGGGGGGTATTGCAATTTTTTGCCATTTTGAGGCGAAATTGTTCCTTTGGGGGGGTATTGCAACTTTTGGCCATTTTGAAGCGAAATTGTTCCTTTCGGGGGTATTGCAACTTTTCGGCATTTTGAAGCGAAATTGTTCCTTTGGGGGGGTATTGCAATTTTTTTTTCATTTTGAGGCGAAATTGTTCCTTTGGGGGGGGGTATTGCAACTTTTGGCCATTTTGAAGCGAAATTGTTCCTTTGGGGGGGTATTGCAACTTTTCGGCATTTTGAGGCGAAATTGTTCCTTTGAGGGGGTATTGCAACTTTTGGCCATTTTGAAGCGAAATTGTTCCTTTGGGGGGGTATTGCAATTTTTTGCCATTTTGAGGCGAAATTGTTCCTTTGGGGGGGTATTGCAACTTTTGGCTATTTTGAAGCGAAAATGTTCCTTTGGGGGGGTATTGCAACTTTTCGGCATTTTGAGGCGAAATTGTTCCTTTGGGGGGGTATTGCAATTTTTTGCCATTTTGAAGCGAAATTGTTCCTTTGTGGGGGTATTGCAACTTTTCGGCATTTTGAGGCGAAATTGTTCCTTTGGGGGGGTATTGCAATTTTTTGCCATTTTGAAGCGAAATTGTTCCTTTGGGGGGGTATTGCAATTTTTTGCCATTTTGAGGCGAAATTGTTCCTTTGGGGGGGTATTGCAACTTTTGGCTATTTTGAAGCGAAAATGTTCCTTTGGGGGGGTATTGCAACTTTTCGGCATTTTGAGGCGAAATTGTTCCTTTGGGGGGGTATTGCAATTTTTTGCCATTTTGAAGCGAAATTGTTCCTTTGTGGGGGTATTGCAACTTTTGGCCATTTTGAAGCGAAATTGTTCCTTTGGGGGGGTATTGCAACTTTTCGGCATTTTGAGGCGAAATTGTTCCTTTGGGGGGGTATTGCAACTTTTGGCCATTTTGAAGCGAAATTGTTCCTTTGGGGGGGTATTGCAACTTTTGGCCATTTTGAAGCGAAATTGTTCCTTTGGGGGGGTATTGCAACTTTTCGGCATTTTGAGGCGAAATTGTTCCTTTGGGGGGGTATTGCAATTTTTTGCCATTTTGAGGCGAAATTGTTCCTTTGGGGGGGTATTGCAACTTTTGGCCATTTTGAAGCGAAATTGTTCCTTTCGGGGGTATTGCAACTTTTCGGCATTTTGAAGCGAAATTGTTCCTTTGGGGGGGTATTGCAATTTTTTTTTCATTTTGAGGCGAAATTGTTCCTTTGGGGGGGGGTATTGCAACTTTTGGCCATTTTGAAGCGAAATTGTTCCTTTGGGGGGGTATTGCAACTTTTCGGCATTTTGAGGCGAAATTGTTCCTTTGAGGGGGTATTGCAACTTTTGGCCATTTTGAAGCGAAATTGTTCCTTTGGGGGGGGTATTGCAATTTTTTGCCATTTTGAGGCGAAATTGTTCCTTTGGGGGGGTATTGCAACTTTTGGCTATTTTGAAGCGAAAATGTTCCTTTGGGGGGGTATTGCAACTTTTCGGCATTTTGAGGCGAAATTGTTCCTTTGGGGGGGTATTGCAATTTTTTGCCATTTTGAAGCGAAATTGTTCCTTTGTGGGGGTATTGCAACTTTTCGGCATTTTGAGGCGAAATTGTTCCTTTTGGGGGGGTATTGCAATTTTTTGCCATTTTGAAGCGAAATTGTTCCTTTGGGGGGGTATTGCAATTTTTTGCCATTTTGAGGCGAAATTGTTCCTTTGGGGGGGTATTGCAACTTTTGGCCATTTTGAAGCGAAATTGTTCCTTTCGGGGGGTATTGCAACTTTTCGGCATTTTGAGGCGAAATTGTTCCTTTGGGGGGGTATTGCAACTTTTGGCCATATTGAAGGGAAATTGTTCCTTTGGGGGGGTATTGCAATTTTTAACCATTTTGAGGCGAAATTGTTCCTTTGGGGGGGTATTGCAACTTTTGGCGATTTTGAAGCGAAATTGTTCCTTTCGGGGGGTATTGCAACTTTTCAGCATTTTGAGGAGAAATTGTTCCTTTGGGGGTATTGCAATTTTTTGGCGATTTTGAAGCGAAATTGTTCCTTTCGGGGGGTATTGCAACTTTTCAGCATTTTGAGGAGAAATTGTTCCTTTGGGGGGGTATTGCAACTTTTCGGCATTTTGAGGCGAAATTGTTCCTTTGGGGGGGTATTGCAACTTTTGGCCATTTTGAAGCGAAATTGTTCCTTTGGGGGGGTATTGCAACTTTTGGCCATTTTGAAGCGAAATTGTTCCTTTGGGGGGGTATTGCAACTTTTGGCCATATTGAAGCCAAATTGTTCCTTTGGGGGGGTATTGCAATTTTTAACCATTTTGAGGCGAAATTGTTCCTTTGGGGGGGTATTGCAACTTTTGGCCATTTTGAAGCGAAATTGTTCCTTTCGGGGGGTATTGCAACTTTTCAGCATTTTGAGGCGAAATTGTTCCTTTGGGGAGGTATTGCAATTTTTTGCCATTTTGAGGCGAAATTGTTCCTTTGGGGGGTATTGCAACTTTTCGGCATTTTGAGGCGAAATTGTTCCTTTGGGGGGTATTGCAATTTTTTTTCCATTTTGAGGCGAAATTGTTCCTTTGGGGGGGTATTGCAACTTTTGGCCATTTTGAAGCGAAATTGTTCCTTTCGGGGGGTATTTCAACTTTTCGGCATTTTGAAGCGAAATTGTTCCTTTGGGGGGTATTGCAATTTTTTGCCATTTTGAGGCGAAATTGTTCCTTTGGGGGTATTGCAACTTTTGGAAATTTTGAAGCGAAATTGTTCCTTTGGGGGGGGGTATTGCAATTTTTTGCCATTTTGAGGCGAAATTGTTCCTTTGGGGAAGTATTGCAACTTTTTGCCATTTTGAGGCGAAATTGTTCCTTTGGGGGGGTATTGCAACTTTTCGGCATTTTGAGGCGAAATTGTTCCTTTGGAAGGGTATTGCAATTTTTAACCATTTTGAAGCGAAATTGTTCCTTTGGGGGGGTATTGCAATTTTTTGCCATTTTGAGGCGAAATTGTTCCTTTGGGGGGGTATTTCAACTTTTGGCCATTTTGAAGCGAAATTGTTCCTTTGGGGGGGTATTGCAACTTTTCGGCATTTTGAGGCCAAATTGTTCCTTTGGGGGGGTATTGCAATTTTTTGCCATTTTGAGGCGAAATTGTTCCTTTGGGGGGGTATTGCAACTTTTGGCCATTTTGAAGCGAAATTGTTCCTTTCGGGGGGTATTGCACTTTTCGGCATTTTGAGGCGAAATTGTTCCTTTGGGGGGTATTGCAACTTTTGGCCATTTTGAAGCGAAATTGTTTCTTTGGGGGGGTATTGCAATTTTTTTTCCATTTTGAGGCGAAATTGTTCCTTTCAGGGGGTATTGCAACTTTTCGGATTTTTGAAGCCAAATTGTTCCTTTGGGGGGTATTGCAATTTTTTGCCATTTTGAGGCGAAATTGTTCCTTTGGGGGGGTATTGCAACTTTTGGCCATTTTGAAGCGAAATTGTTCCTTTGGGGGGGTATTGCAACTTTTCGGCATTTTGAGGCGAAATTGTTCCTTTGGGGGGGTATTGCAACTTTTGGCCATTTTGAAGCGAAATTGTTCCTTTGGGGGGGTATTGCAATTTTTTGCCATTTTGAGGCGAAATTGTTCCTTTGGGGGGGTATTGCAACTTTTGGCATTTTGAAGCGAAATTGTTCCTTTCGGGGGGTATTGCAACTTTTCGGCATTTTGAGGCGAAATTGTTCCTTTGGGGGATAATTGCAATTTTTTGCCATTTTGATGCGAAATTGTTCCTTTGGGGGGGTATTGCAACTTTTGGCCATTTTGAAGCGAAATTGTTCCTTTCGGGGGGTATTGCAACTTTTTGGCATTTTGAGGCGAAATTGTTCCTTTGGGGGGTATTGCAATTTTTTTTCCATTTTGAGGCGAAATTGTTCCTTTGGGGGGGTATTGCAACTTTTGGCCATTTTGAAGTAAAATTGTTCTTTTCGGGGGGTATTGCAACTTTTCGGCATTTTGAAGCGAAATTGTTCCTTTGGGGGGGTATTGCAATTTTTTGCCATTTTGAGGCGAAATTGTTCCTTTGGGGGGGTATTGCAACTTTTGGCCATTTTGAAGCGAAATTGTTCCTTTGGGGAGGTATTGCAATTTTTTTTTCATTTTGAAGCAAAATTGTTCCTTTGGGGGGTATTGAAACTTTTCGGCATTTTGAGGCGAAATTGTTCCTTTGGGGGGGTATTGCAATTTTTTGCCATTTTGAGGCGAAATTGTTCCTTTGGGGGGTATTGCAACTTTTGGCCATTTTGAAGCGAAATTGTTCCTTTCGGGGGGTATTGCAACTTTTCGGCATTTTGAAGCGAAATTGTTCCTTAGGGGGGGTATTGCAACTTTTGGCCATTTTGAAGCGAAATTGTTCCTTTGGGGGGGTATTGCAACTTTTCGGTATTTTGAGGCGAAATTGTTCCTTTGGGGGATAATTGCAATTTTTTGCCATTTTGATGCGAAATTGTTCCTTTGGGGGGGTATTGCAACTTTTGGCCATTTTGAAGCGAAATTGTTCCTTTCGGGGGGTATTGCAACTTTTCGGCATTTTGAGGCGAAATTGTTCCTTTGGGGGTATTGCAATTTTTTTTCCATTTTGAGGCGAAATTGTTCCTTTGGGGGAGTATTGCAACTTTTCGCCATTTTGAAGTGAAATTGTTCCTTTCGGGGGGTATTGCAACTTTTCGGCGTTTTGAAGCGAAATTGTTCCTTTGGGGGGGTATTGCAATTTTTTGCCATTTTGAGGCGAAATTGTTCCTTCGGGGGGTATTGCAACTTTTGACCATTTTGAAGCGAAATTGTTCCTTTGGGGGGGTATTGCAATTTTTTTTTCATTTTGAGGCGAAATTGTTCCTTTGGGGGGGTATTGCAACTTTTCGCCATTTTGAAGTGAAATTGTTCCTTTCGGGGGGTATTGCAACTTTTCGGCATTTTGAAGCGAAATTGTTCCTTTGGGGGGGTATTGCAATTTTTTGCCATTTTGAGGCGAAATTGTTCCTTCGGGGGGTATTGCAACTTTTGACCATTTTGAAGCGAAATTGTTCCTTTGGGGGGGTATTGCAATTTTTTTTTCATTTTGAGGCGAAATTGTTCCTTTGGGGGGTATTGCAACTTTTGGCCATTTTGAAGCGAAATTGTTCCTTTCGGGGGGTATTGCAACTTTTCGGCATTTTGAGGCGAAATTGTTCCTTTGGGGGGTATTGCTACTTTTGGCCATTTTGAAGCGAATTGTTCTTTTGGGGGGGTATTGCAACTTTTCGGCATTTTGAGGCGAAATTGTTCCTTTGGGGGGGTATTGCAACTTTTGGCCATTTTGAAGCGAAATTGTTCCTTTGGGGGGGTATTGCAATTTTTTGCCATTTTGAGGCGAAATTGTTCCTTTGGGGGGGTATTGCAACTTTTGGCCATTTTGAAGCGAAATTGTTCCTTTGGGGGGGTATTGCAACTTTTCGGCATTTTGAGGCGAAATTGTTCCTTTGGGGGGGTATTGCAACTTTTGGCCATTTTGAAGCGAAATTGTTCCTTTCGGGGGGTATTGCAACTTTTCGGCATTTTGAGGCGAAATTGTTCCTTTGGGGGGTATTGCAACTTTTGGCCATTTTGAAACGAAATTGTTCCTTTGGGGGGGTATTGCAACTTTTCGGCATTTTGAGGCGAAATTGTTCCTTTGGGGGGGTATTGCAATTTTTTGCCATTTTGAGGCGAAATTGTTCCTTTGGGGGGTATTGCAACTTTTGGCCATTTTGAAGCGAAATTGTTCCTTTGGGGGGTATTGCAATTTTTTGCCATTTTGAGGCGAAATTGTTCCTTTGGGGGGGTATTGCAACTTTTGGCCATATTGAAGCGAAATTGTTCCTTTGGGGGGGTATTGCAATTTTTAACCATTTTGAGGCGAAATTGTTCCTTTGGGGGGGTATTGCAACTTTTGGCCATTTTGAAGCGAAATTGTTCCTTTCCGGGGGTATTGCAACTTTTCAGCATTTTGAGACGAAATTGTTCCTTTGGGGGGTATTGCAATTTTTTTTCCATTTTGAGGCGAAATTGTTCCTTTCAGGGGGTATTGCAACTTTTCGGATTTTTGAAGCGAAATTGTTCCTTTGGGGGGTATTGCAATTTTTAACCATTTTGAGGCGAAATTGTTCCTTTGGGGGGGTATTGCAACTTTTGGCCATTTTGAAGCGAAATTGTTCCTTTGGGGGGGTATTGCAATTTTTTGCCATTTTGAGGCGAAATTGTTCCTTTGGGGGGGTATTGCAACTTTTGGCCATTTTGAAGCGAAATTGTTCCTTTGGGGGGGTATTGCAATTTTTTGCCATTTTGAGGCGAAATTGTTCCTTTGGGGGGGTATTGCAACTTTTGGCCATTTTGAAGCGAAATTGTTCCTTTGGGGGGGTATTGCAATTTTTTGCCATTTTGAGGCGAAATTGTTCCTTTGGGGGGGTATTGCAACTTTTGGCCATTTTGAAGCGAAATTGTTCCTTTGGGGGGGTATTGCAACTTTTCGGCATTTTGAGGCGAAATTGTTCCTTTGGGGGGGTATTGCAATTTTTTGCCATTTTGAGGCGAAATTGTTCCTTTGGGGGGGTATTGCAACTTTTGGCCATTTTGAAGCGAAATTGTTCCTTTCGGGGGGTATTGCAACTTTTCGGCATTTTGAGGCGAAATTGTTCCTTTGGGGGGTATTGCAACTTTTGGCCATTTTGAAGCGAAATTGTTCCTTTGGGGGGGTATTGCAACTTTTCGGCATTTTGAGGCGAAATTGTTCCTTTGGGGGGTATTGCAACTTTTGGCCATTTTGAAGCGAAATTGTTCCTTTGGGGGGTATTGCAATTTTTAGCCATTTTGAGGCGAAATTGTTCCTTTGGGGGGGTATTGCAACTTTTGGCCATATTGAAGCGAAATTGTTCCTTTGGGGGGGTATTGCAATTTTTAACCATTTTGAGGCGAAATTGTTCCTTTGGGGGGGTATTGCAACTTTTGGCCATTTTGAAGCGAAATTGTTCCTTTCGGGGGGTATCTCAACTTTTCAGCATTTTGAGACGAAATTGTTCCTTTGGTTGGTATTGCAATTTTTTTTCCATTTTGAGACGAAATTGTTCCTTTCAGGGGGTATTGCAACTTTTCGGATTTTTGAAGCGAAATTGTTCCTTTGGGGGGTATTGCAATTTTTTGCCATTTTGAGGCGAAATTGTTCCTTTGGGGGGGTATTGCAACTTTTGGCCATTTTGAAGCGAAATTGTTCCTTTGGGGGGGTATTGCAATTTTTTGCCATTTTGAGGCGAAATTGTTCCTTTGGGGGGGTATTGCAACTTTTGGCCATTTTGAAGCGAAATTGTTCCTTTGGGGGGGTATTGCAATTTTTTTCCATTTTGAGGCGAAATTGTTCTTTTGGGGGGTATTGCAACTTTTGGCCATTTTGAAGCGAAGTTGTACCTTTGGGGGGTATTGCAACTTTTCGGCATTTTGAAGCGAAATTGTTCCTTTGGGGGAGTATTGCAAGTTTTTTTTCCTTTTGAGGCGAAATTGTTCCTTTGGGGGGGTATTGCAACTTTTGGCCATTTTGAAGCGAAATTGTTCCTTTGGGGGGGTATTGCAACTTTTCGGCATTTTGAGGCGAAATTGTTCCTTTGGGGGGGTATTGCAACTTTTGGCCATTTTGAAGCGAAATTGTTCCTTTGGGGGGGCATTGCAATTTTTTGGCATTTTGAGGCGAAATTGTTCCTTTGGGGGGGTATTGCAACTTTTGGCCATTTTGAAGCGAAATTGTTCCTTGGGGGGTATTGCAACTTTTCGGCATTTTGAGGCGAAATTGTTCCTTTGGGGGGGTATTGCAATTTTTTGCCATTTTGAAGCGAAATTGTTCCCTTCGGGGGGTATTGCAACTTTTCGGCATTTTGAGGCGAAATTGTTCCTTTGGGGGGGTATTGCAACTTTTGGCCATTTTGAAGCGAAATTGTTCCTTTCGGGGGGTATTGCAACTTTTCGGCATTTTGAGGCGAAATTGTTCCTTTGGGGGGTATTGCAATTTTTTTTCCATTTTGAGGCGAAATTGTTCCTTTGGGGGGGTATTGCAACTTTTGGCCATTTTGAAGTGAAATTGTTCTTTTCGGGGGGTATTGCAACTTTTCGGCATTTTGAAGCGAAATTGTTCCTTTGGGGGGGTATTGCAATTTTTTGCCATTTTGAGGCGAAATTGTTCCTTTGGGGGGGTATTGCAACTTTTGGCCATTTTGAAGCGAAATTGTTCCTTTGGGGAGGTATTGCAATTTTTTTTTCATTTTGAGGCGAAATTGTTCCTTTGGGGGGGGTATTGCAACTTTTGGCCATTTTGAAGCGAAATTGTTCCTTTGGGGGGGGTATTGCAATTTTTTGCCATTTTGAGGCGAAATTGTTCCTTTGGGGGGGTATTGCGACTTTTCGGCATTTTGAAGCGAAATTGTTCCTTTGGGGGGGTATTACAATTTTTTTTTCATTTTGAGGCGAAATTGTTCCTTTGGGGGGGTATTGCAACTTTTGGCCATTTTGAAGCGAAATTGTTCCTTTGGGGGGGTATTGCAACTTTTCGGCATTTTGAGGCGAAATTGTTCCTTTGGGGGGGTATTGCAACTTTTGGCCATTTTGAAGCGAAATTGTTCCTTTGGGGGGGTATTGCAACTTTTGGCCATTTTGAAGCGAAATTGTTCCTTTCGGGGGGTATTGCAACTTTTCGGCATTTTGAGGCGAAATTGTTCCTTTGGGGGGTATTGCAATTTTTTTTCCATTTTGAGGCGAAATTGTTCCTTTGGGGGGGTATTGCAACTTTTGGCCATTTTGAAGTGAAATTGTTCTTTTCGGGGGGTATTGCAACTTTTCGGCATTTTGAAGCGAAATTGTTCCTTTGGGGGGTATTGCAATTTTTTGCCATTTTGAGGCGAAATTGTTCCTTTGGGGGGGTATTGCAACTTTTGGCCATTTTGAAGCGAAATTGTTCCTTTGGGGAGGTATTGCAATTTTTTTTTCATTTTGAGGCGAAATTGTTCCTTTGGGGGGGGTATTGCAACTTTTGGCCATTTTGAAGCGAAATTGTTCCTTTGGGGGGGGTATTGCAATTTTTTGCCATTTTGAGGCGAAATTGTTCCTTTGGGGGGGTATTGCGACTTTTCGGCATTTTGAAGCGAAATTGTTCCTTTGGGGGGGTATTACAATTTTTTTTTCATTTTGAGGCGAAATTGTTCCTTTGGGGGGGTATTGCAACTTTTGGCCATTTTGAAGCGAAATTGTTCCTTTGGGGGGGTATTGCAACTTTTGGCCATTTTGAAGCGAAATTGTTCCTTTGGGGGGGTATTGCAATTTTTTGCCATTTTGAGGCGAAATTGTTCCTTTGGGGGGGTATTGCAACTTTTGGCCATTTTGAAGCGAAATTGTTCCTTTGGGGAGGTATTGCAATTTTTTTTTCATTTTGAGGCGAAATTGTTCCTTTGGGGGGGGTATTGCAACTTTTGGCCATTTTGAAGCGAAATTGTTCCTTTGGGGGGGGGTATTGCAATTTTTTGCCATTTTGAGGCGAAATTGTTCCTTTGGGGGGGTATTGCGACTTTTCGGCATTTTGAAGCGAAATTGTTCCTTTGGGAGGGTATTACAATTTTTTTTTCATTTTGAGGCGAAATTGTTCCTTTGGGGGGGTATTGCAACTTTTGGCCATTTTGAAGCGAAATTGTTCCTTTGGGGGGGTATTGCAACTTTTGGCCATTTTGAAGCGAAATTGTTCCTTGGGGGGGTATTGCAACTTTTCGGCATTTTGAGGCGAAATTGTTCCTTTGGGGGGGTATTGCAATTTTTTGCCATTTTGAGGCGAAATTGTTCCTTTGGGGGGGTATTGCAACTTTTGGCCATTTTGAAGCGAAATTGTTCCTTTCGGGGGTATTGCAACTTTTCGGCATTTTGAAGCGAAATTGTTCCTTTGGGGGGGTATTGCAATTTTTTGCCATTTTGAAGCGAAATTGTTCCTTTGTGGGGGTATTGCAACTTTTGGCCATTTTGAAGCGAAATTGTTCCTTTGGGGGGGTATTGCAACTTTTCGGCATTTTGAGGCGAAATTGTTCCTTTGGGGGGGTATTGCAACTTTTGGCCATTTTGAAGCGAAATTGTTCCTTTGGGGGGGTATTGCAACTTTTGGCCATTTTGAAGCGAAATTGTTCCTTTGGGGGGGTATTGCAACTTTTCGGCATTTTGAGGCGAAATTGTTCCTTTGGGGGGGTATTGCAATTTTTTGCCATTTTGAGGCGAAATTGTTCCTTTGGGGGGGTATTGCAACTTTTGGCCATTTTGAAGCGAAATTGTTCCTTTCGGGGGTATTGCAACTTTTCGGCATTTTGAAGCGAAATTGTTCCTTTGGGGGGGTATTGCAATTTTTTTTTTCATTTTGAGGCGAAATTGTTCCTTTGGGGGGGGGTATTGCAACTTTTGGCCATTTTGAAGCGAAATTGTTCCTTTGGGGGGGTATTGCAACTTTTCGGCATTTTGAGGCGAAATTGTTCCTTTGAGGGGGTATTGCAACTTTTGGCCATTTTGAAGCAAAATTGTTCCTTTGGGGGGGTATTGCAATTTTTTGCCATTTTGAGGCGAAATTGTTCCTTTGGGGGGGTATTGCAACTTTTGGCTATTTTGAAGCGAAAATGTTCCTTTGGGGGGGTATTGCAACTTTTCGGCATTTTGAGGCGAAATTGTTCCTTTGGGGGGGTATTGCAATTTTTTGCCATTTTGAAGCGAAATTGTTCCTTTGTGGGGGTATTGCAACTTTTCGGCATTTTGAGGCGAAATTGTTCCTTTGGGGGGGTATTGCAATTTTTTGCCATTTTGAAGCGAAATTGTTCCTTTGGGGGGGTATTGCAATTTTTTGCCATTTTGAGGCGAAATTGTTCCTTTGGGGGGGTATTGCAACTTTTGGCTATTTTGAAGCGAAAATGTTCCTTTGGGGGGGTATTGCAACTTTTCGGCATTTTGAGGCGAAATTGTTCCTTTGGGGGGGTATTGCAATTTTTTGCCATTTTGAAGCGAAATTGTTCCTTTGTGGGGGTATTGCAACTTTTGGCCATTTTGAAGCGAAATTGTTCCTTTGGGGGGGTATTGCAACTTTTCGGCATTTTGAGGCGAAATTGTTCCTTTGGGGGGGTATTGCAACTTTTGGCCATTTTGAAGCGAAATTGTTCCTTTGGGGGGGTATTGCAACTTTTGGCCATTTTGAAGCGAAATTGTTCCTTTGGGGGGGTATTGCAACTTTTCGGCATTTTGAGGCGAAATTGTTCCTTTGGGGGGGTATTGCAATTTTTTGCCATTTTGAGGCGAAATTGTTCCTTTGGGGGGGTATTGCAACTTTTGGCCATTTTGAAGCGAAATTGTTCCTTTCGGGGGTATTGCAACTTTTCGGCATTTTGAAGCGAAATTGTTCCTTTGGGGGGGTATTGCAATTTTTTTTTCATTTTGAGGCGAAATTGTTCCTTTGGGGGGGGGTATTGCAACTTTTGGCCATTTTGAAGCGAAATTGTTCCTTTGGGGGGGTATTGCAACTTTTCGGCATTTTGAGGCGAAATTGTTCCTTTGAGGGGGTATTGCAACTTTTGGCCATTTTGAAGCGAAATTGTTCCTTTGGGGGGGTATTGCAATTTTTTGCCATTTTGAGGCGAAATTGTTCCTTTGGGGGGGTATTGCAACTTTTGGCTATTTTGAAGCGAAAATGTTCCTTTGGGGGGGTATTGCAACTTTTCGGCATTTTGAGGCGAAATTGTTCCTTTGGGGGGGTATTGCAATTTTTTGCCATTTTGAAGCGAAATTGTTCCTTTGTGGGGGTATTGCAACTTTTCGGCATTTTGAGGCGAAATTGTTCCTTTGGGGGGGTATTGCAATTTTTTGCCATTTTGAAGCGAAATTGTTCCTTTGGGGGGGTATTGCAATTTTTTGCCATTTTGAGGCGAAATTGTTCCTTTGGGGGGGTATTGCAACTTTTGGCCATTTTGAAGCGAAATTGTTCCTTTCGGGGGGTATTGCAACTTTTCGGCATTTTGAGGCGAAATTGTTCCTTTGGGGGGGTATTGCAACTTTTGGCCATATTGAAGGGAAATTGTTCCTTTGGGGGGGTATTGCAATTTTTAACCATTTTGAGGCGAAATTGTTCCTTTGGGGGGGTATTGCAACTTTTGGCGATTTTGAAGCGAAATTGTTCCTTTCGGGGGGTATTGCAACTTTTCAGCATTTTGAGGAGAAATTGTTCCTTTGGGGGTATTGCAATTTTTTGGCCATTTTGAAGCGAAATTGTTCCTTTGGGGGGGTATTGCAATTATTTTTTCATTTTGAGGCAAAATTGTTCCTTTGGGGGGGTATTGCAACTTTTGGCCATTTTGAGGCGAAATTGTTCCTTTGGGGGGGTATTGCAAATTTTGGCCATTTTGAAGCGAAATTGTTCCTTTGGGGGGGTATTGCAAATTTTCGGCATTTTGAGGCGAAATTGTTCCTTTGGGGGGGTATTGCAACTTTTGGCCATTTTGAAGCAAAATTGTTCCTTTGGGGGGTATTGCAATTTTTAACCATTTTGAGGCGAAATTGTTCCTTTGGGGGGGTATTGCAACTTTTGGCCATTTTGAAGTGAAATTGTTCCTTTCGGGGGGTATTGCAACTTTTCAGCATTTTGAGGCGAAATTGTTCCTTTGGGGGGGTATTGCATTTTTTTGCCATTTTGAGGCGAAATTGTTCCTTTGGGGGGGTATTGCAACTTTTCGGCATTTTGAGGCGAAATTGTTCCTTTGGGGGGTATTGCAATTTTTTTTCCATTTTGAGGCGAAATTGTTCCTTTGGGAAAATATTGCAACTTTTGGCCATTTTGAGGCGAAATTGTTCCTTTGGGGGGTATTGCAACTTTTCGGCATTTTGAAGCGAAATTGTTCCTTTGGGGGGTATTGCAATTTTTTGCCATTTTGAGGCGAAATTGTTCCTTTGGGGGGGTATTGCAACTTTTCGGCATTTTGAGGCGAAATTGTTCCTTTGGAAGGGTATTGCAACTTTTGGCCATTTTGAAGCGAAATTGTTCCTTTGGGGGGTATTGCAATTTTTAACCATTTTGAAGCGAAATTGTTCCTTTGGGGGGGTATTGCAACTTTTCGGCATTTTGAGGCGAAATTGTTCCTTTGGAAGGGTATTGCAACTTTTGGCCATTTTGAAGCGAAATTGTTCCTTTCGGGGGGTATTGCAACTTTTCGGCATTTTGAGGCGAAATTGTTCCTTTGGGGGGGTATTGCAATTTTTTTTCCATTTTGAGGCGAAATTGTTCCTTTGGGGGGGTATTGCAACTTTTGGCCATTTTGAAGCGAAATTGTACCTTTGGGGGGGTATTGCAACTTTTCGGCATTTTGAAGCGAAATTGTTCCTTTGGGGGGGTATTGCAATTTTTTTTTCATTTTGAGGCGAAATTGTTTCTTTGGGGGGTATTGCAACTTTTGGCCATTTTGAAGCGAAATTGTTCCTTTGGGGGGGTATTGCAATTTTTTGCCATTTTGAGGCGAAATTGTTCCTTTGGGGGGGTATTGCAACTTTTGGCCATTTTGAAGCGAAATTGTTCCTTTGGGGGGGTATTGCAACTTTTCGGCATTTTGAGGCGAAATTGTTCCTTTGGGGGGGTATTGCAATTTTTTGCCATTTTGAGGCGAAATTGTTCCTTTGGGGGGGTATTGCAACTTTTGGCCATTTTGAAGCGAAATTGTTCCTTTGGGGGGGTATTGCAATTTTTTGCCATTTTGAGGCGAAATTGTTCCTTTGGGGGGGTATTGCAACTTTTGGAAATTTTGAAGCGAAATTGTTCCTTTGGGGGGGGGTATTGCAATTTTTTGCCATTTTGAGGCGAAATTGTTCCTTTGGGGAAGTATTGCAACTTTTTGCCATTTTGAGGCGAAATTGTTCCTTTGGGGGGGTATTGCAACTTTTCGGCATTTTGAGGCGAAATTGTTCCTTTGGAAGGGTATTGCAATTTTTAACCATTTTGAAGCGAAATTGTTCCTTTGGGGGGGTATTGCAATTTTTTGCCATTTTGAGGCGAAATTGTTCCTTTGGGGGGGTATTTCAACTTTTGGCCATTTTGAAGCGAAATTGTTCCTTTGGGGGGGTATTGCAACTTTTCGGCATTTTGAGGCCAAATTGTTCCTTTGGGGGGGTATTGCAATTTTTTGCCATTTTGAGGCGAAATTGTTCCTTTGGGGGGGTATTGCAACTTTTGGCCATTTTGAAGCGAAATTGTTCCTTTCGGGGGGTATTGCACTTTTCGGCATTTTGAGGCGAAATTGTTCCTTTGGGGGGTATTGCAACTTTTGGCCATTTTGAAGCGAAATTGTTTCTTTGGGGGGGTATTGCAACTTTTCGGCATTTTGAGGCGAAATTGTTCCTTTGGGGGGGTATTGCAACTTTTGGCAATTTTGAAGCGAAATTGTTCCTTTGGGGGGGTATTGTAACTTTTGGCCATATTGAAGCGAAATTGTTCCTTTGGGGTGGTATTGCAATTTTTAACCATTTTGAGGCGAAATTGTTCCTTTGGGGGGGTATTGCAACTTTTGGCCATTTTGAAGCGAAATTGTTCCTTTCGGGGGGTATTGCAACTTTTCAGCATTTTGAGGCGAAATTGTTCCTTTGGGGGGGTATTGCAATTTTTTGCCATTTTGAGGTGAAATTGTTCCTTTGGGGGGTATTGCAACTTTTCGGCATTTTGATGCGAAATTGTTTCTTTGGGGGGTATTGCAATTTTTTTTCCATTTTGAGGCGAAATTGTTCCTTTGGGGGGTATTGCAATTTTTTGCCATTTTGAGGCGAAATTGTTCCTTTGGGGGGGTATTGCAACTTTTGGCCATTTTGAAGCGAAATTGTTCCTTTGGGGGGGATTGCAATTTTTTTTTCATTTTGAGGCGAAATTGTTCCTTTGGGGGGGTATTGCAAATTTTGGCCATTTTGAAGCGAAATTGTTCCTTTGGGGGGGTATTGCAACTTTTCGGCATTTTGAGGCGAAATTGTTCCTTTGAGGGGGTATTGCAATTTTTTGCCATTTTGAGGTGAAATTGTTCCTTTGGGGGGGTATTGCAACTTTTGGCCATTTTGAAGCGAAATTGTTCCTTTGGGGGGTATTGCAATTTTTTGCCATTTTGAGGCGAAATTGTTCCTTTGGGGTTGTATTGCAACTTTTGGCCTTTTTGAGGCGAAATTGTTCCCTTGGGGGGGTATTGCAACTTTTGGCCATTTTGAAGCGAAATTGTTCCTTTGGGGGGTATTGCAATTTTTTGCCATTTTGAGGCGAAATTGTTCCTTTGGGGGGGTATTGCAACTTTTGGCCATTTTGAAGCGAAATTGTTCCTTTGGGGAGGTATTGCAATTTTTTTTTCATTTTGAGGCGAAATTGTTCCTTTGGGGGGGGTATTGCAACTTTTGGCCATTTTGAAGCGAAATTGTTCCTTTGGGGGGGGTATTGCAATTTTTTGCCATTTTGAGGCGAAATTGTTCCTTTGGGGGGGTATTGCGACTTTTCGGCATTTTGAAGCGAAATTGTTCCTTTGGGAGGGTATTACAATTTTTTTTTCATTTTGAGGCGAAATTGTTCCTTTGGGGGGGTATTGCAACTTTTGGCCATTTTGAAGCGAAATTGTTCCTTTGGGGGGGTATTGCAACTTTTGGCCATTTTGAAGCGAAATTGTTCCTTGGGGGGGTATTGCAACTTTTCGGCATTTTGAGGCGAAATTGTTCCTTTGGGGGGGTATTGCAATTTTTTGCCATTTTGAGGCGAAATTGTTCCTTTGGGGGGGTATTGCAACTTTTGGCCATTTTGAAGCGAAATTGTTCCTTTCGGGGGTATTGCAACTTTTCGGCATTTTGAAGCGAAATTGTTCCTTTGGGGGGGTATTGCAATTTTTTGCCATTTTGAAGCGAAATTGTTCCTTTGTGGGGGTATTGCAACTTTTGGCCATTTTGAAGCGAAATTGTTCCTTTGGGGGGGTATTGCAACTTTTCGGCATTTTGAGGCGAAATTGTTCCTTTGGGGGGGTATTGCAACTTTTGGCCATTTTGAAGCGAAATTGTTCCTTTGGGGGGGTATTGCAACTTTTGGCCATTTTGAAGCGAAATTGTTCCTTTGGGGGGGTATTGCAACTTTTCGGCATTTTGAGGCGAAATTGTTCCTTTGGGGGGGTATTGCAATTTTTTGCCATTTTGAGGCGAAATTGTTCCTTTGGGGGGGTATTGCAACTTTTGGCCATTTTGAAGCGAAATTGTTCCTTTAGGGGGTATTGCAACTTTTCGGCATTTTGAAGCGAAATTGTTCCTTTGGGGGGGTATTGCAATTTTTTTTTCATTTTGAGGCGAAATTGTTCCTTTGGGGGGGGGTATTGCAACTTTTGGCCATTTTGAAGCGAAATTGTTCCTTTGGGGGGGTATTGCAACTTTTCGGCATTTTGAGGCGAAATTGTTCCTTTGAGGGGGTATTGCAACTTTTGGCCATTTTGAAGCGAAATTGTTCCTTTGGGGGGGTATTGCAATTTTTTGCCATTTTGAGGCGAAATTGTTCCTTTGGGGGGGTATTGCAACTTTTGGCTATTTTGAAGCGAAAATGTTCCTTTGGGGGGGTATTGCAACTTTTCGGCATTTTGAGGCGAAATTGTTCCTTTGGGGGGGTATTGCAATTTTTTGCCATTTTGAAGCGAAATTGTTCCTTTGTGGGGGTATTGCAACTTTTCGGCATTTTGAGGCGAAATTGTTCCTTTGGGGGGGTATTGCAATTTTTTGCCATTTTGAAGCGAAATTGTTCCTTTGGGGGGGTATTGCAATTTTTTGCCATTTTGAGGCGAAATTGTTCCTTTGGGGGGGTATTGCAACTTTTGGCTATTTTGAAGCGAAAATGTTCCTTTGGGGGGGTATTGCAACTTTTCGGCATTTTGAGGCGAAATTGTTCCTTTGGGGGGGTATTGCAATTTTTTGCCATTTTGAAGCGAAATTGTTCCTTTGTGGGGGTATTGCAACTTTTGGCCATTTTGAAGCGAAATTGTTCCTTTGGGGGGGTATTGCAACTTTTCGGCATTTTGAGGCGAAATTGTTCCTTTGGGGGGGTATTGCAACTTTTGGCCATTTTGAAGCGAAATTGTTCCTTTGGGGGGGTATTGCAACTTTTGGCCATTTTGAAGCGAAATTGTTCCTTTGGGGGGGTATTGCAACTTTTCGGCATTTTGAGGCGAAATTGTTCCTTTGGGGGGGTATTGCAATTTTTTGCCATTTTGAGGCGAAATTGTTCCTTTGGGGGGGTATTGCAACTTTTGGCCATTTTGAAGCGAAATTGTTCCTTTCGGGGGTATTGCAACTTTTCGGCATTTTGAAGCGAAATTGTTCCTTTGGGGGGGTATTGCAATTTTTTTTTCATTTTGAGGCGAAATTGTTCCTTTGGGGGGGGTATTGCAACTTTTGGCCATTTTGAAGCGAAATTGTTCCTTTGGGGGGGTATTGCAACTTTTCGGCATTTTGAGGCGAAATTGTTCCTTTGAGGGGGTATTGCAACTTTTGGCCATTTTGAAGCGAAATTGTTCCTTTGGGGGGGGTATTGCAATTTTTTGCCATTTTGAGGCGAAATTGTTCCTTTGGGGGGGTATTGCAACTTTTGGCTATTTTGAAGCGAAAATGTTCCTTTGGGGGGGTATTGCAACTTTTCGGCATTTTGAGGCGAAATTGTTCCTTTGGGGGGGTATTGCAATTTTTTGCCATTTTGAAGCGAAATTGTTCCTTTGTGGGGGTATTGCAACTTTTCGGCATTTTGAGGCGAAATTGTTCCTTTGGGGGGGTATTGCAATTTTTTGCCATTTTGAAGCGAAATTGTTCCTTTGGGGGGGTATTGCAATTTTTTGCCATTTTGAGGCGAAATTGTTCCTTTGGGGGGGTATTGCAACTTTTGGCCATTTTGAAGCGAAATTGTTCCTTTCGGGGGGTATTGCAACTTTTCGGCATTTTGAGGCGAAATTGTTCCTTTGGGGGGGTATTGCAACTTTTGGCCATATTGAAGGGAAATTGTTCCTTTGGGGGGGTATTGCAATTTTTAACCATTTTGAGGCGAAATTGTTCCTTTGGGGGGGTATTGCAACTTTTGGCGATTTTGAAGCGAAATTGTTCCTTTCGGGGGGTATTGCAACTTTTCAGCATTTTGAGGAGAAATTGTTCCTTTGGGGGTATTGCAATTTTTTGGCGATTTTGAAGCGAAATTGTTCCTTTCGGGGGGTATTGCAACTTTTCAGCATTTTGAGGAGAAATTGTTCCTTTGGGGGGGTATTGCAACTTTTCGGCATTTTGAGGCGAAATTGTTCCTTTGGGGGGGTATTGCAACTTTTGGCCATTTTGAAGCGAAATTGTTCCTTTGGGGGGGTATTGCAACTTTTGGCCATTTTGAAGCGAAATTGTTCCTTTGGGGGGGTATTGCAACTTTTGGCCATATTGAAGCCAAATTGTTCCTTTGGGGGGGTATTGCAATTTTTAACCATTTTGAGGCGAAATTGTTCCTTTGGGGGGGTATTGCAACTTTTGGCCATTTTGAAGCGAAATTGTTCCTTTCGGGGGGTATTGCAACTTTTCAGCATTTTGAGGCGAAATTGTTCCTTTGGGGAGGTATTGCAATTTTTTGCCATTTTGAGGCGAAATTGTTCCTTTGGGGGGGTATTGCAACTTTTCGGCATTTTGAGGCGAAATTGTTCCTTTGGGGGGTATTGCAATTTTTTTTCCATTTTGAGGCGAAATTGTTCCTTTGGGGGTATTGCAACTTTTGGAAATTTTGAAGCGAAATTGTTCCTTTGGGGGGGGGTATTGCAATTTTTTGCCATTTTGAGGCGAAATTGTTCCTTTGGGGAAGTATTGCAACTTTTTGCCATTTTGAGGCGAAATTGTTCCTTTGAGGGGGTATTGCAACTTTTCGGCATTTTGAGGCGAAATTGTTCCTTTGGAAGGGTATTGCAATTTTTAACCATTTTGAAGCGAAATTGTTCCTTTGGGGGGGTATTGCAATTTTTTGCCATTTTGAGGCGAAATTGTTCCTTTGGGGGGGTATTTCAACTTTTGGCCATTTTGAAGCGAAATTGTTCCTTTGGGGGGGTATTGCAACTTTTCGGCATTTTGAGGCCAAATTGTTCCTTTGGGGGGGTATTGCAATTTTTTGCCATTTTGAGGCGAAATTGTTCCTTTGGGGGGGTATTGCAACTTTTGGCCATTTTGAAGCGAAATTGTTCCTTTCGGGGGGTATTGCACTTTTCGGCATTTTGAGGCGAAATTGTTCCTTTGGGGGGTATTGCAACTTTTGGCCATTTTGAAGCGAAATTGTTTCTTTGGGGGGGTATTGCAACTTTTCGGCATTTTGAGGCGAAATTGTTCCTTTGGGGGGGTATTGCAACTTTTGGCAATTTTGAAGCGAAATTGTTCCTTTGGGGGGGTATTGTAACTTTTGGCCATATTGAAGCGAAATTGTTCCTTTGGGGTGGTATTGCAATTTTTAACCATTTTGAGGCGAAATTGTTCCTTTGGGGGGGTATTGCAACTTTTGGCCATTTTGAAGCGAAATTGTTCCTTTCGGGGGGTATTGCAACTTTTCAGCATTTTGAGGCGAAATTGTTCCTTTGGGGGGGTATTGCAATTTTTTGCCATTTTGAGGTGAAATTGTTCCTTTGGGGGGTATTGCAACTTTTCGGCATTTTGATGCGAAATTGTTTCTTTGGGGGGTATTGCAATTTTTTTTCCATTTTGAGGCGAAATTGTTCCTTTGGGGGGTATTGCAATTTTTTGCCATTTTGAGGCGAAATTGTTCCTTTGGGGGGGTATTGCAACTTTTGGCCATTTTGAAGCGAAATTGTTCCTTTGGGGGGGATTGCAATTTTTTTTTCATTTTGAGGCGAAATTGTTCCTTTGGGGGGGTATTGCAAATTTTGGCCATTTTGAAGCGAAATTGTTCCTTTGGGGGGGTATTGCAACTTTTCGGCATTTTGAGGCGAAATTGTTCCTTTGAGGGGGTATTGCAATTTTTTGCCATTTTGAGGTGAAATTGTTCCTTTGGGGGGGTATTGCAACTTTTGGCCATTTTGAAGCGAAATTGTTCCTTTGGGGGGTATTGCAATTTTTTGCCATTTTGAGGCGAAATTGTTCCTTTGGGGTTGTATTGCAACTTTTGGCCTTTTTGAGGCGAAATTGTTCCCTTGGGGGGGTATTGCAACTTTTGGCCATTTTGAAGCGAAATTGTTCCTTTGGGGGGTATTGCAATTTTTTGCCATTTTGAGGCGAAATTGTTCCTTTGGGGGGGTATTGCAACTTTTGGCCATTTTGAAGCGAAATTGTTCCTTTGGGGAGGTATTGCAATTTTTTTTTCATTTTGAGGCGAAATTGTTCCTTTGGGGGGGGTATTGCAACTTTTGGCCATTTTGAAGCGAAATTGTTCCTTTGGGGGGGGTATTGCAATTTTTTGCCATTTTGAGGCGAAATTGTTCCTTTGGGGGGGTATTGCGACTTTTCGGCATTTTGAAGCGAAATTGTTCCTTTGGGAGGGTATTACAATTTTTTTTTCATTTTGAGGCGAAATTGTTCCTTTGGGGGGGTATTGCAACTTTTGGCCATTTTGAAGCGAAATTGTTCCTTTGGGGGGGTATTGCAACTTTTGGCCATTTTGAAGCGAAATTGTTCCTTGGGGGGGTATTGCAACTTTTCGGCATTTTGAGGCGAAATTGTTCCTTTGGGGGGGTATTGCAATTTTTTGCCATTTTGAGGCGAAATTGTTCCTTTGGGGGGGTATTGCAACTTTTGGCCATTTTGAAGCGAAATTGTTCCTTTCGGGGGTATTGCAACTTTTCGGCATTTTGAAGCGAAATTGTTCCTTTGGGGGGGTATTGCAATTTTTTGCCATTTTGAAGCGAAATTGTTCCTTTGTGGGGGTATTGCAACTTTTGGCCATTTTGAAGCGAAATTGTTCCTTTGGGGGGGTATTGCAACTTTTCGGCATTTTGAGGCGAAATTGTTCCTTTGGGGGGGTATTGCAACTTTTGGCCATTTTGAAGCGAAATTGTTCCTTTGGGGGGGTATTGCAACTTTTGGCCATTTTGAAGCGAAATTGTTCCTTTGGGGGGGTATTGCAACTTTTCGGCATTTTGAGGCGAAATTGTTCCTTTGGGGGGGTATTGCAATTTTTTGCCATTTTGAGGCGAAATTGTTCCTTTGGGGGGGTATTGCAACTTTTGGCCATTTTGAAGCGAAATTGTTCCTTTCGGGGGTATTGCAACTTTTCGGCATTTTGAAGCGAAATTGTTCCTTTGGGGGGGTATTGCAATTTTTTTTTCATTTTGAGGCGAAATTGTTCCTTTGGGGGGGGGTATTGCAACTTTTGGCCATTTTGAAGCGAAATTGTTCCTTTGGGGGGGTATTGCAACTTTTCGGCATTTTGAGGCGAAATTGTTCCTTTGAGGGGGTATTGCAACTTTTGGCCATTTTGAAGCGAAATTGTTCCTTTGGGGGGGTATTGCAATTTTTTGCCATTTTGAGGCGAAATTGTTCCTTTGGGGGGGTATTGCAACTTTTGGCTATTTTGAAGCGAAAATGTTCCTTTGGGGGGGTATTGCAACTTTTCGGCATTTTGAGGCGAAATTGTTCCTTTGGGGGGGTATTGCAATTTTTTGCCATTTTGAAGCGAAATTGTTCCTTTGTGGGGGTATTGCAACTTTTCGGCATTTTGAGGCGAAATTGTTCCTTTGGGGGGGTATTGCAATTTTTTGCCATTTTGAAGCGTAATTGTTCCTTTGGGGGGGTATTGCAATTTTTTGCCATTTTGAGGCGAAATTGTTCCTTTGGGGGGGTATTGCAACTTTTGGCTATTTTGAAGCGAAAATGTTCCTTTGGGGGGGTATTGCAACTTTTCGGCATTTTGAGGCGAAATTGTTCCTTTGGGGGGGTATTGCAATTTTTTGCCATTTTGAAGCGAAATTGTTCCTTTGTGGGGGTATTGCAACTTTTGGCCATTTTGAAGCGAAATTGTTCCTTTGGGGGGGTATTGCAACTTTTCGGCATTTTGAGGCGAAATTGTTCCTTTGGGGGGGTATTGCAACTTTTGGCCATTTTGAAGCGAAATTGTTCCTTTGGGGGGGTATTGCAACTTTTGGCCATTTTGAAGCGAAATTGTTCCTTTGGGGGGGTATTGCAACTTTTCGGCATTTTGAGGCGAAATTGTTCCTTTGGGGGGGTATTGCAATTTTTTGCCATTTTGAGGCGAAATTGTTCCTTTGGGGGGGTATTGCAACTTTTGGCCATTTTGAAGCGAAATTGTTCCTTTCGGGGGTATTGCAACTTTTCGGCATTTTGAAGCGAAATTGTTCCTTTGGGGGGGTATTGCAATTTTTTTTTCATTTTGAGGCGAAATTGTTCCTTTGGGGGGGGGTATTGCAACTTTTGGCCATTTTGAAGCGAAATTGTTCCTTTGGGGGGGTATTGCAACTTTTCGGCATTTTGAGGCGAAATTGTTCCTTTGAGGGGGTATTGCAACTTTTGGCCATTTTGAAGCGAAATTGTTCCTTTGGGGGGGGTATTGCAATTTTTTGCCATTTTGAGGCGAAATTGTTCCTTTGGGGGGGTATTGCAACTTTTGGCTATTTTGAAGCGAAAATGTTCCTTTGGGGGGGTATTGCAACTTTTCGGCATTTTGAGGCGAAATTGTTCCTTTGGGGGGGTATTGCAATTTTTTGCCATTTTGAAGCGAAATTGTTCCTTTGTGGGGGTATTGCAACTTTTCGGCATTTTGAGGCGAAATTGTTCCTTTGGGGGGGTATTGCAATTTTTTGCCATTTTGAAGCGAAATTGTTCCTTTGGGGGGGTATTGCAATTTTTTGCCATTTTGAGGCGAAATTGTTCCTTTGGGGGGGTATTGCAACTTTTGGCCATTTTGAAGCGAAATTGTTCCTTTCGGGGGGTATTGCAACTTTTCGGCATTTTGAGGCGAAATTGTTCCTTTGGGGGGGTATTGCAACTTTTGGCCATATTGAAGGGAAATTGTTCCTTTGGGGGGGTATTGCAATTTTTAACCATTTTGAGGCGAAATTGTTCCTTTGGGGGGGTATTGCAACTTTTGGCGATTTTGAAGCGAAATTGTTCCTTTCGGGGGGTATTGCAACTTTTCAGCATTTTGAGGAGAAATTGTTCCTTTGGGGGTATTGCAATTTTTTGGCGATTTTGAAGCGAAATTGTTCCTTTCGGGGGGTATTGCAACTTTTCAGCATTTTGAGGAGAAATTGTTCCTTTGGGGGGGTATTGCAACTTTTCGGCATTTTGAGGCGAAATTGTTCCTTTGGGGGGGTATTGCAACTTTTGGCCATTTTGAAGCGAAATTGTTCCTTTGGGGGGGTATTGCAACTTTTGGCCATTTTGAAGCGAAATTGTTCCTTTGGGGGGGTATTGCAACTTTTGGCCATATTGAAGCCAAATTGTTCCTTTGGGGGGGTATTGCAATTTTTAACCATTTTGAGGCGAAATTGTTCCTTTGGGGGGGTATTGCAACTTTTGGCCATTTTGAAGCGAAATTGTTCCTTTCGGGGGGTATTGCAACTTTTCAGCATTTTGAGGCGAAATTGTTCCTTTGGGGAGGTATTGCAATTTTTTGCCATTTTGAGGCGAAATTGTTCCTTTGGGGGGGTATTGCAACTTTTCGGCATTTTGAGGCGAAATTGTTCCTTTGGGGGGTATTGCAATTTTTTTTCCATTTTGAGGCGAAATTGTTCCTTTGGGGGGGTATTGCAACTTTTGGCCATTTTGAAGCGAAATTGTTCCTTTCGGGGGGTATTTCAACTTTTCGGCATTTTGAAGCGAAATTGTTCCTTTGGGGGGTATTGCAATTTTTTGCCATTTTGAGGCGAAATTGTTCCTTTGGGGGTATTGCAACTTTTGGAAATTTTGAAGCGAAATTGTTCCTTTGGGGGGGGGTATTGCAATTTTTTGCCATTTTGAGGCGAAATTGTTCCTTTGGGGAAGTATTGCAACTTTTTGCCATTTTGAGGCGAAATTGTTCCTTTGAGGGGGTATTGCAACTTTTCGGCATTTTGAGGCGAAATTGTTCCTTTGGAAGGGTATTGCAATTTTTAACCATTTTGAAGCGAAATTGTTCCTTTGGGGGGGTATTGCAATTTTTTGCCATTTTGAGGCGAAATTGTTCCTTTGGGGGGGTATTTCAACTTTTGGCCATTTTGAAGCGAAATTGTTCCTTTGGGGGGGTATTGCAACTTTTCGGCATTTTGAGGCCAAATTGTTCCTTTGGGGGGGTATTGCAATTTTTTGCCATTTTGAGGCGAAATTGTTCCTTTGGGGGGGTATTGCAACTTTTGGCCATTTTGAAGCGAAATTGTTCCTTTCGGGGGGTATTGCACTTTTCGGCATTTTGAGGCGAAATTGTTCCTTTGGGGGGTATTGCAACTTTTGGCCATTTTGAAGCGAAATTGTTTCTTTGGGGGGGTATTGCAACTTTTCGGCATTTTGAGGCGAAATTGTTCCTTTGGGGGGGTATTGCAACTTTTGGCAATTTTGAAGCGAAATTGTTCCTTTGGGGGGGTATTGTAACTTTTGGCCATATTGAAGCGAAATTGTTCCTTTTGGGTGGTATTGCAATTTTTAACCATTTTGAGGCGAAATTGTTCCTTTGGGGGGGTATTGCAACTTTTGGCCATTTTGAAGCGAAATTGTTCCTTTCGGGGGGTATTGCAACTTTTCAGCATTTTGAGGCGAAATTGTTCCTTTGGGGGGGTATTGCAATTTTTTGCCATTTTGAGGTGAAATTGTTCCTTTGGGGGGTATTGCAACTTTTCGGCATTTTGATGCGAAATTGTTTCTTTGGGGGGTATTGCAATTTTTTTTCCATTTTGAGGCGAAATTGTTCCTTTGGGGGGTATTGCAATTTTTTGCCATTTTGAGGCGAAATTGTTCCTTTGGGGGGGTATTGCAACTTTTGGCCATTTTGAAGCGAAATTGTTCCTTTGGGGGGGATTGCAATTTTTTTTTCATTTTGAGGCGAAATTGTTCCTTTGGGGGGGTATTGCAAATTTTGGCCATTTTGAAGCGAAATTGTTCCTTTGGGGGGGTATTGCAACTTTTCGGCATTTTGAGGCGAAATTGTTCCTTTGAGGGGGTATTGCAATTTTTTGCCATTTTGAGGTGAAATTGTTCCTTTGGGGGGGTATTGCAACTTTTGGCCATTTTGAAGCGAAATTGTTCCTTTGGGGGGTATTGCAATTTTTTGCCATTTTGAGGCGAAATTGTTCCTTTGGGGTTGTATTGCAACTTTTGGCCTTTTTGAGGCGAAATTGTTCCCTTGGGGGGGTATTGCAACTTTTGGCCATTTTGAAGCGAAATTGTTCCTTTGGGGGGTATTGCAATTTTTTGCCATTTTGAGGCGAAATTGTTCCTTTGGGGGGGTATTGCAACTTTTGGCCATTTTGAAGCGAAATTGTTCCTTTGGGGAGGTATTGCAATTTTTTTTTCATTTTGAGGCGAAATTGTTCCTTTGGGGGGGGTATTGCAACTTTTGGCCATTTTGAAGCGAAATTGTTCCTTTGGGGGGGGTATTGCAATTTTTTGCCATTTTGAGGCGAAATTGTTCCTTTGGGGGGGTATTGCGACTTTTCGGCATTTTGAAGCGAAATTGTTCCTTTGGGAGGGTATTACAATTTTTTTTTCATTTTGAGGCGAAATTGTTCCTTTGGGGGGGTATTGCAACTTTTGGCCATTTTGAAGCGAAATTGTTCCTTTGGGGGGGTATTGCAACTTTTGGCCATTTTGAAGCGAAATTGTTCCTTGGGGGGGTATTGCAACTTTTCGGCATTTTGAGGCGAAATTGTTCCTTTGGGGGGGTATTGCAATTTTTTGCCATTTTGAGGCGAAATTGTTCCTTTGGGGGGGTATTGCAACTTTTGGCCATTTTGAAGCGAAATTGTTCCTTTCGGGGGTATTGCAACTTTTCGGCATTTTGAAGCGAAATTGTTCCTTTGGGGGGGTATTGCAATTTTTTGCCATTTTGAAGCGAAATTGTTCCTTTGTGGGGGTATTGCAACTTTTGGCCATTTTGAAGCGAAATTGTTCCTTTGGGGGGGTATTGCAACTTTTCGGCATTTTGAGGCGAAATTGTTCCTTTGGGGGGGTATTGCAACTTTTGGCCATTTTGAAGCGAAATTGTTCCTTTGGGGGGGTATTGCAACTTTTGGCCATTTTGAAGCGAAATTGTTCCTTTGGGGGGGTATTGCAACTTTTCGGCATTTTGAGGCGAAATTGTTCCTTTGGGGGGGTATTGCAATTTTTTGCCATTTTGAGGCGAAATTGTTCCTTTGGGGGGGTATTGCAACTTTTGGCCATTTTGAAGCGAAATTGTTCCTTTCGGGGGTATTGCAACTTTTCGGCATTTTGAAGCGAAATTGTTCCTTTGGGGGGGTATTGCAATTTTTTTTTCATTTTGAGGCGAAATTGTTCCTTTGGGGGGGGGTATTGCAACTTTTGGCCATTTTGAAGCGAAATTGTTCCTTTGGGGGGGTATTGCAATTTTTTGCCATTTTGAGGCGAAATTGTTCCTTTGGGGGGGTATTGCAACTTTTGGCTATTTTGAAGCGAAAATGTTCCTTTGGGGGGGTATTGCAACTTTTCGGCATTTTGAGGCGAAATTGTTCCTTTGGGGGGGTATTGCAATTTTTTGCCATTTTGAAGCGAAATTGTTCCTTTGTGGGGGTATTGCAACTTTTCGGCATTTTGAGGCGAAATTGTTCCTTTGGGGGGGTATTGCAATTTTTTGCCATTTTGAAGCGAAATTGTTCCTTTGGGGGGGTATTGCAATTTTTTGCCATTTTGAGGCGAAATTGTTCCTTTGGGGGGGTATTGCAACTTTTGGCTATTTTGAAGCGAAAATGTTCCTTTGGGGGGGTATTGCAACTTTTCGGCATTTTGAGGCGAAATTGTTCCTTTGGGGGGGTATTGCAATTTTTTGCCATTTTGAGGCGAAATTGTTCCTTTGGGGGGGTATTGCAACTTTTGGCCATTTTGAAGCGAAATTGTTCCTTTCGGGGGTATTGCAACTTTTCGGCATTTTGAAGCGAAATTGTTCCTTTGGGGGGGTATTGCAATTTTTTGCCATTTTGAAGCGAAATTGTTCCTTTGTGGGGGTATTGCAACTTTTGGCCATTTTGAAGCGAAATTGTTCCTTTGGGGGGGTATTGCAACTTTTCGGCATTTTGAGGCGAAATTGTTCCTTTGGGGGGGTATTGCAACTTTTGGCCATTTTGAAGCGAAATTGTTCCTTTG
Organism: Anomaloglossus baeobatrachus; assembly: GCF_048569485.1. Classification (NCBI taxonomy): domain Eukaryota; kingdom Metazoa; phylum Chordata; class Amphibia; order Anura; family Aromobatidae; genus Anomaloglossus; species Anomaloglossus baeobatrachus. The sequence goes on along the minus strand of NW_027441848.1, from coordinate 44,215 downwards.
GGGGGGTATTGCAACTTTTGGCCATTTTGAAGCGAAATTGTTCCTTTGGGGGGGTATTGCAACTTTTCGGCATTTTGAGGCGAAATTGTTCCTTTGGGGGGGTATTGCAATTTTTTGCCATTTTGAGGCGAAATTGTTCCTTTGGGGGGGTATTGCAACTTTTGGCCATTTTGAAGCGAAATTGTTCCTTTCGGGGGTATTGCAACTTTTCGGCATTTTGAAGCGAAATTGTTCCTTTGGGGGGGGGTATTGCAACTTTTGGCCATTTTGAAGCGAAATTGTTCCTTTGGGGGGGTATTGCAATTTTTTGCCATTTTGAGGCGAAATTGTTCCTTTGGGGGGGTATTGCAACTTTTGGCTATTTTGAAGCGAAAATGTTCCTTTGGGGGGGTATTGCAACTTTTCGGCATTTTGAGGCGAAATTGTTCCTTTGGGGGGGTATTGCAATTTTTTGCCATTTTGAAGCGAAATTGTTCCTTTGTGGGGGTATTGCAACTTTTCGGCATTTTGAGGCGAAATTGTTCCTTTGGGGGGGTATTGCAATTTTTTGCCATTTTGAAGCGAAATTGTTCCTTTGGGGGGGTATTGCAATTTTTTGCCATTTTGAGGCGAAATTGTTCCTTTGGGGGGGTATTGCAACTTTTGGCTATTTTGAAGCGAAAATGTTCCTTTGGGGGGGTATTGCAACTTTTCGGCATTTTGAGGCGAAATTGTTCCTTTGGGGGGGTATTGCAATTTTTTGCCATTTTGAAGCGAAATTGTTCCTTTGTGGGGGTATTGCAACTTTTGGCCATTTTGAAGCGAAATTGTTCCTTTGGGGGGGTATTGCAACTTTTCGGCATTTTGAGGCGAAATTGTTCCTTTGGGGGGGTATTGCAACTTTTGGCCATTTTGAAGCGAAATTGTTCCTTTGGGGGGGTATTGCAACTTTTGGCCATTTTGAAGCGAAATTGTTCCTTTGGGGGGGTATTGCAACTTTTCGGCATTTTGAGGCGAAATTGTTCCTTTGGGGGGGTATTGCAATTTTTTTTTCATTTTGAGGCGAAATTGTTCCTTTGGGGGGGGGTATTGCAACTTTTGGCCATTTTGAAGCGAAATTGTTCCTTTGGGGGGGTATTGCAATTTTTTGCCATTTTGAGGCGAAATTGTTCCTTTGGGGGGGTATTGCAACTTTTGGCTATTTTGAAGCGAAAATGTTCCTTTGGGGGGGTATTGCAACTTTTCGGCATTTTGAGGCGAAATTGTTCCTTTGGGGGGGTATTGCAATTTTTTGCCATTTTGAAGCGAAATTGTTCCTTTGTGGGGGTATTGCAACTTTTCGGCATTTTGAGGCGAAATTGTTCCTTTGGGGGGGTATTGCAATTTTTTGCCATTTTGAAGCGAAATTGTTCCTTTGGGGGGGTATTGCAATTTTTTGCCATTTTGAGGCGAAATTGTTCCTTTGGGGGGGTATTGCAACTTTTGGCTATTTTGAAGCGAAAATGTTCCTTTGGGGGGGTATTGCAACTTTTCGGCATTTTGAGGCGAAATTGTTCCTTTGGGGGGGTATTGCAATTTTTTGCCATTTTGAAGCGAAATTGTTCCTTTGTGGGGGTATTGCAACTTTTGGCCATTTTGAAGCGAAATTGTTCCTTTGGGGGGGTATTGCAACTTTTCGGCATTTTGAGGCGAAATTGTTCCTTTGGGGGGGTATTGCAACTTTTGGCCATTTTGAAGCGAAATTGTTCCTTTGGGGGGGTATTGCAACTTTTGGCCATTTTGAAGCGAAATTGTTCCTTTGGGGGGGTATTGCAACTTTTCGGCATTTTGAGGCGAAATTGTTCCTTTGGGGGGGTATTGCAATTTTTTGCCATTTTGAGGCGAAATTGTTCCTTTGGGGGGGTATTGCAACTTTTGGCCATTTTGAAGCGAAATTGTTCCTTTCGGGGGTATTGCAACTTTTCGGCATTTTGAAGCGAAATTGTTCCTTTGGGGGGGTATTGCAATTTTTTTTTCATTTTGAGGCGAAATTGTTCCTTTGGGGGGGGTATTGCAACTTTTGGCCATTTTGAAGCGAAATTGTTCCTTTGGGGGGGTATTGCAACTTTTCGGCATTTTGAGGCGAAATTGTTCCTTTGAGGGGGTATTGCAACTTTTGGCCATTTTGAAGCGAAATTGTTCCTTTGGGGGGGGTATTGCAATTTTTTGCCATTTTGAGGCGAAATTGTTCCTTTGGGGGGGTATTGCAACTTTTGGCTATTTTGAAGCGAAAATGTTCCTTTGGGGGGGTATTGCAACTTTTCGGCATTTTGAGGCGAAATTGTTCCTTTGGGGGGGTATTGCAATTTTTTGCCATTTTGAAGCGAAATTGTTCCTTTGTGGGGGTATTGCAACTTTTCGGCATTTTGAGGCGAAATTGTTCCTTTGGGGGGGTATTGCAATTTTTTGCCATTTTGAAGCGAAATTGTTCCTTTGGGGGGGTATTGCAATTTTTTGCCATTTTGAGGCGAAATTGTTCCTTTGGGGGGGTATTGCAACTTTTGGCCATTTTGAAGCGAAATTGTTCCTTTCGGGGGGTATTGCAACTTTTCGGCATTTTGAGGCGAAATTGTTCCTTTGGGGGGGGTATTGCAACTTTTGGCCATATTGAAGGGAAATTGTTCCTTTGGGGGGGTATTGCAATTTTTAACCATTTTGAGGCGAAATTGTTCCTTTGGGGGGGTATTGCAACTTTTGGCGATTTTGAAGCGAAATTGTTCCTTTCGGGGGGTATTGCAACTTTTCAGCATTTTGAGGAGAAATTGTTCCTTTGGGGGTATTGCAATTTTTTGGCCATTTTGAAGCGAAATTGTTCCTTTGGGGGGGTATTGCAATTATTTTTTCATTTTGAGGCAAAATTGTTCCTTTGGGGGGGTATTGCAACTTTTGGCCATTTTGAGGCGAAATTGTTCCTTTGGGGGGGTATTGCAAATTTTGGCCATTTTGAAGCGAAATTGTTCCTTTGGGGGGGTATTGCAAATTTTCGGCATTTTGAGGCGAAATTGTTCCTTTGGGGGGGTATTGCAACTTTTGGCCATTTTGAAGCAAAATTGTTCCTTTGGGGGGTATTGCAATTTTTAACCATTTTGAGGCGAAATTGTTCCTTTGGGGGGGTATTGCAACTTTTGGCCATTTTGAAGTGAAATTGTTCCTTTCGGGGGGTATTGCAACTTTTCAGCATTTTGAGGCGAAATTGTTCCTTTGGGGGGGTATTGCATTTTTTTGCCATTTTGAGGCGAAATTGTTCCTTTGGGGGGGTATTGCAACTTTTCGGCATTTTGAGGCGAAATTGTTCCTTTGGGGGGTATTGCAATTTTTTTTCCATTTTGAGGCGAAATTGTTCCTTTGGGAAAATATTGCAACTTTTGGCCATTTTGAGGCGAAATTGTTCCTTTGGGGGGTATTGCAACTTTTCGGCATTTTGAAGCGAAATTGTTCCTTTGGGGGGTATTGCAATTTTTTGCCATTTTGAGGCGAAATTGTTCCTTTGGGGGGGTATTGCAACTTTTCGGCATTTTGAGGCGAAATTGTTCCTTTGGAAGGGTATTGCAACTTTTGGCCATTTTGAAGCGAAATTGTTCCTTTGGGGGGTATTGCAATTTTTAACCATTTTGAAGCGAAATTGTTCCTTTGGGGGGGTATTGCAACTTTTCGGCATTTTGAGGCGAAATTGTTCCTTTGGAAGGGTATTGCAACTTTTGGCCATTTTGAAGCGAAATTGTTCCTTTCGGGGGGTATTGCAACTTTTCGGCATTTTGAGGCGAAATTGTTCCTTTGGGGGGGTATTGCAATTTTTTTTCCATTTTGAGGCGAAATTGTTCCTTTGGGGGGGTATTGCAACTTTTGGCCATTTTGAAGCGAAATTGTACCTTTGGGGGGGTATTGCAACTTTTCGGCATTTTGAAGCGAAATTGTTCCTTTGGGGGGGTATTGCAATTTTTTTTTCATTTTGAGGCGAAATTGTTTCTTTGGGGGGTATTGCAACTTTTGGCCATTTTGAAGCGAAATTGTTCCTTTGGGGGGGTATTGCAATTTTTTGCCATTTTGAGGCGAAATTGTTCCTTTGGGGGGGTATTGCAACTTTTGGCCATTTTGAAGCGAAATTGTTCTTTTGGGGGGGTATTGCAACTTTTCGGCATTTTGAGGCGAAATTGTTCCTTTGGGGGGGTATTGCAATTTTTTGCCATTTTGAGGCGAAATTGTTCCTTTGGGGGGGTATTGCAACTTTTGGCCATTTTGAAGCGAAATTGTTCCTTTGGGGGGGTATTGCAATTTTTTGCCATTTTGAGGCGAAATTGTTCCTTTGGGGGGGTATTGCAACTTTTGGAAATTTTGAAGCGAAATTGTTCCTTTGGGGGGGGGTATTGCAATTTTTTGCCATTTTGAGGCGAAATTGTTCCTTTGGGGAAGTATTGCAACTTTTTGCCATTTTGAGGCGAAATTGTTCCTTTGGGGGGGTATTGCAACTTTTCGGCATTTTGAGGCGAAATTGTTCCTTTGGAAGGGTATTGCAATTTTTAACCATTTTGAAGCGAAATTGTTCCTTTGGGGGGGTATTGCAATTTTTTGCCATTTTGAGGCGAAATTGTTCCTTTGGGGGGGTATTTCAACTTTTGGCCATTTTGAAGCGAAATTGTTCCTTTGGGGGGGTATTGCAACTTTTCGGCATTTTGAGGCCAAATTGTTCCTTTGGGGGGGTATTGCAATTTTTTGCCATTTTGAGGCGAAATTGTTCCTTTGGGGGGGTATTGCAACTTTTGGCCATTTTGAAGCGAAATTGTTCCTTTCGGGGGGTATTGCACTTTTCGGCATTTTGAGGCGAAATTGTTCCTTTGGGGGGTATTGCAACTTTTGGCCATTTTGAAGCGAAATTGTTTCTTTGGGGGGGTATTGCAACTTTTCGGCATTTTGAGGCGAAATTGTTCCTTTGGGGGGGTATTGCAACTTTTGGCAATTTTGAAGCGAAATTGTTCCTTTGGGGGGGTATTGTAACTTTTGGCCATATTGAAGCGAAATTGTTCCTTTGGGGTGGTATTGCAATTTTTAACCATTTTGAGGCGAAATTGTTCCTTTGGGGGGGTATTGCAACTTTTGGCCATTTTGAAGCGAAATTGTTCCTTTCGGGGGGTATTGCAACTTTTCAGCATTTTGAGGCGAAATTGTTCCTTTGGGGGGGTATTGCAATTTTTTGCCATTTTGAGGTGAAATTGTTCCTTTGGGGGGTATTGCAACTTTTCGGCATTTTGATGCGAAATTGTTTCTTTGGGGGGTATTGCAATTTTTTTTCCATTTTGAGGCGAAATTGTTCCTTTGGGGGGTATTGCAATTTTTTGCCATTTTGAGGCGAAATTGTTCCTTTGGGGGGGTATTGCAACTTTTGGCCATTTTGAAGCGAAATTGTTCCTTTGGGGGGGATTGCAATTTTTTTTTCATTTTGAGGCGAAATTGTTCCTTTGGGGGGGTATTGCAAATTTTGGCCATTTTGAAGCGAAATTGTTCCTTTGGGGGGGTATTGCAACTTTTCGGCATTTTGAGGCGAAATTGTTCCTTTGAGGGGGTATTGCAATTTTTTGCCATTTTGAGGTGAAATTGTTCCTTTGGGGGGGTATTGCAACTTTTGGCCATTTTGAAGCGAAATTGTTCCTTTGGGGGGTATTGCAATTTTTTGCCATTTTGAGGCGAAATTGTTCCTTTGGGGTTGTATTGCAACTTTTGGCCTTTTTGAGGCGAAATTGTTCCCTTGGGGGGGTATTGCAACTTTTGGCCATTTTGAAGCGAAATTGTTCCTTTGGGGGGTATTGCAATTTTTTGCCATTTTGAGGCGAAATTGTTCCTTTGGGGGGGTATTGCAACTTTTGGCCATTTTGAAGCGAAATTGTTCCTTTGGGGAGGTATTGCAATTTTTTTTTCATTTTGAGGCGAAATTGTTCCTTTGGGGGGGGTATTGCAACTTTTGGCCATTTTGAAGCGAAATTGTTCCTTTGGGGGGGGTATTGCAATTTTTTGCCATTTTGAGGCGAAATTGTTCCTTTGGGGGGGTATTGCGACTTTTCGGCATTTTGAAGCGAAATTGTTCCTTTGGGAGGGTATTACAATTTTTTTTTCATTTTGAGGCGAAATTGTTCCTTTGGGGGGGTATTGCAACTTTTGGCCATTTTGAAGCGAAATTGTTCCTTTGGGGGGTATTGCAACTTTTGGCCATTTTGAAGCGAAATTGTTCCTTGGGGGGGTATTGCAACTTTTCGGCATTTTGAGGCGAAATTGTTCCTTTGGGGGGGTATTGCAATTTTTTGCCATTTTGAGGCGAAATTGTTCCTTTGGGGGGGTATTGCAACTTTTGGCCATTTTGAAGCGAAATTGTTCCTTTCGGGGGTATTGCAACTTTTCGGCATTTTGAAGCGAAATTGTTCCTTTGGGGGGGTATTGCAATTTTTTGCCATTTTGAAGCGAAATTGTTCCTTTGTGGGGGTATTGCAACTTTTGGCCATTTTGAAGCGAAATTGTTCCTTTGGGGGGGTATTGCAACTTTTCGGCATTTTGAGGCGAAATTGTTCCTTTGGGGGGGTATTGCAACTTTTGGCCATTTTGAAGCGAAATTGTTCCTTTGGGGGGGTATTGCAACTTTTGGCCATTTTGAAGCGAAATTGTTCCTTTGGGGGGGTATTGCAACTTTTCGGCATTTTGAGGCGAAATTGTTCCTTTGGGGGGGTATTGCAATTTTTTGCCATTTTGAGGCGAAATTGTTCCTTTGGGGGGGTATTGCAACTTTTGGCCATTTTGAAGCGAAATTGTTCCTTTCGGGGGTATTGCAACTTTTCGGCATTTTGAAGCGAAATTGTTCCTTTGGGGGGGTATTGCAATTTTTTTTTCATTTTGAGGCGAAATTGTTCCTTTGGGGGGGGGTATTGCAACTTTTGGCCATTTTGAAGCGAAATTGTTCCTTTGGGGGGGTATTGCAACTTTTCGGCATTTTGAGGCGAAATTGTTCCTTTGAGGGGGTATTGCAACTTTTGGCCATTTTGAAGCGAAATTGTTCCTTTGGGGGGGTATTGCAATTTTTTGCCATTTTGAGGCGAAATTGTTCCTTTGGGGGGGTATTGCAACTTTTGGCTATTTTGAAGCGAAAATGTTCCTTTGGGGGGGTATTGCAACTTTTCGGCATTTTGAGGCGAAATTGTTCCTTTGGGGGGGTATTGCAATTTTTTGCCATTTTGAAGCGAAATTGTTCCTTTGTGGGGGTATTGCAACTTTTCGGCATTTTGAGGCGAAATTGTTCCTTTGGGGGGGTATTGCAATTTTTTGCCATTTTGAAGCGAAATTGTTCCTTTGGGGGGGTATTGCAATTTTTTGCCATTTTGAGGCGAAATTGTTCCTTTGGGGGGGTATTGCAACTTTTGGCTATTTTGAAGCGAAAATGTTCCTTTGGGGGGGTATTGCAACTTTTCGGCATTTTGAGGCGAAATTGTTCCTTTGGGGGGGTATTGCAATTTTTTGCCATTTTGAAGCGAAATTGTTCCTTTGTGGGGGTATTGCAACTTTTGGCCATTTTGAAGCGAAATTGTTCCTTTGGGGGGGTATTGCAACTTTTCGGCATTTTGAGGCGAAATTGTTCCTTTGGGGGGGTATTGCAACTTTTGGCCATTTTGAAGCGAAATTGTTCCTTTGGGGGGGTATTGCAACTTTTGGCCATTTTGAAGCGAAATTGTTCCTTTGGGGGGGTATTGCAACTTTTCGGCATTTTGAGGCGAAATTGTTCCTTTGGGGGGGTATTGCAATTTTTTGCCATTTTGAGGCGAAATTGTTCCTTTGGGGGGGTATTGCAACTTTTGGCCATTTTGAAGCGAAATTGTTCCTTTGGGGGGGTATTGCAATTTTTTTTTCATTTTGAGGCGAAATTGTTCCTTTGGGGGGGGGTATTGCAACTTTTGGCCATTTTGAAGCGAAATTGTTCCTTTGGGGGGGTATTGCAACTTTTCGGCATTTTGAGGCGAAATTGTTCCTTTCGGGGGGTATTGCAACTTTTCGGCATTTTGAGGCGAAATTGTTCCTTTGGGGGGGTATTGCAACTTTTGGCCATTTTGAAGCGAAATTGTTCCTTTGGGGGGTATTGCAATTTTTTTCCATTTTGAGGCGAAATTGTTCCTTTGGGGGGGTATTGCAACTTTTGGCCATTTTGAAGCGAAATTGTTCCTTTGGGGGGGTATTGCAACTTTTCGGCATTTTGAGGCGAAATTGTTCCTTTGGGGGGGTATTGCAATTTTTTGCCATTTTGAGGCGAAATTGTTCCTTTGGGGGGGTATTGCAACTTTTGGCCATTTTGAAGCGAAATTGTTCCTTTTGGGGGGTATTGCAACTTTTCGGCATTTTGAGGCGAAATTGTTCCTTTGGGGGGTATTGCAACTTTTGGCCATTTTGAAGCGAAATTGTTCCTTTGGGGGGGTATTGCAACTTTTCGGCATTTTGAGGCGAAATTGTTCCTTTGGGGGGGTATTGCAATTTTTTGCCATTTTGAGGCGAAATTGTTCCTTTGGGGGGGGTATTGCAACTTTTGGCCATTTTGAAGCGAAATTGTTCCTTTGGGGGGGTATTGCAGTTTTTGGCCATTTTGAAGCGAAATTGTTCCTTTCAGGGGTATTGCAACTTTTCGGCATTTTGAGGCGAAATTGTTCCTTTGGGGGGGTATTGCAACTTTTGGCCATATTGAAGCGAAATTGTTCCTTTGGGGGGGTATTGCAATTTTTAACCATTTTGAGGCGAAATTGTTCCTTTTGGGGGGTATTGCAACTTTTGGCCATTTTGAAGCGAAATTGTTCCTTTCGGGGGGTATTGCAACTTTTCAGCATTTTGAGGCGAAATTGTTCCTTTGGGGGGGTATTGCAATTTTTTGCCATTTTGAGGTGAAATTGTTCCTTTGGGGGGGTATTGCAACTTTTCGGCATTTTGAGGCGAAATTGTTCCTTTGGCAGGTATTGCATTTTTTTTTCCATTTTGAGGCGAAATTGTTCCTTTGGGGGGGTATTGACACTTTTGGCCATTTTGAAGCGAAATTGTTCCTTTCGGGGGGTATTGCAACTTTTCGGCATTTTGAAGCGAAATTGTTCCTTTGGGGGGTATTGCAATTTTTTGCCATTTTGAGGGGAAATTGTTCCTTTGGGGGGGTATTGCAACTTTTGGCCATTTTGAAGCGAAATTGTTCCTTTGGGGGGGATTGCAATTTTTTTTCATTTTCAGGCGAAATTGTTCCTTTGGGGGGGGGTAATGCAAATTTTGGCCATTTTGAAGCGAAATTGTTCCTTTGGGGGGGTATTGCAATTTTTTGCCATTTTGAGGCGAAATTGTTCCTTTGGGGGGGTATTGCAACTTTTCGGCATTTTGAGGCGAAATTGTTCCTTTGGGGGGGTATTGCAATTTTTTGCCATTTTGAGGTGAAATTGTTCCTTTGGGGGGGTATTGCAACTTTTGGCCATTTTGAAGCGAAATTGTTCCTTTGGGGGGTATTGCATTTTTTTGCCATTTTGAGGCGAAATTGTTCCTTTGGGGGGGTATTGCAACTTTTGGCCATATTGAAGCGAAATTGTTCCTTTGGGGGGTTTTTACAATTTTTGGCCATTTTGAGGCGAAATTGTTCCTTTGGGGGGGGTATTGCAACTTTTCGGCATTTTGAGGCGAAATTGTTCCTTTGGGGGGGTATTGCAATTTTTTGCCATTTTGAGGTGAAATTGTTCCTTTGGGGGGGTATTGCAACTTTTGGCCATTTTGAAGCGAAATTGTTCCTTTCGGGGGGTATTGCAACTTTTCGGCATTTTGAGGCGAAATTGTTCCTTTGGGGGGGTATTGCAACTTTTGGCCATATTGAAGCCAAATTGTTCCTTTGGGGGGGTATTGCAATTTTTAACCATTTTGAGGCGAAATTGTTCCTTTGGGGGGGTATTGCAACTTTTGGCCATTTTGAAGCGAAATTGTTCCTTTCGGGGGGTATTGCAACTTTTCAGCATTTTGAGGCGAAATTGTTCCTTTGGGGAGGTATTGCAATTTTTTGCCATTTTGAGGCGAAATTGTTCCTTTGGGGGGGTATTGCAACTTTTCGGCATTTTGAGGCGAAATTGTTCCTTTGGGGGGTATTGCAATTTTTTTTCCATTTTGAGGCGAAATTGTTCCTTTGGGGGGGTATTGCAACTTTTGGCCATTTTGAAGCGAAATTGTTCCTTTCGGGGGGTATTTCAACTTTTCGGCATTTTGAAGCGAAATTGTTCCTTTGGGGGGTATTGCAATTTTTTGCCATTTTGAGGCGAAATTGTTCCTTTGGGGGTATTGCAACTTTTGGCCATTTTGAAGCGAAATTGTTCCTTTGGGGGGGTATTGCAAATTTTGGCCATTTTGAAGCGAAATTGTTCCTTTGGGGGGGTATTGCAATTTTTTGCCATTTTGAGGCGAAATTGTTCCTTTGGGGGGGTATTGCAACTTTTCGGCATTTTGAGGCGAAATTGTTCCTTTGGGGGGGGTATTGCAATTTTTTGCCATTTTGAGGTGAAATTGTTCCTTTGGGGGGGTATTGCAACTTTTTGCCATTTTCAAGCGAAATTGTTCCTTTGGGGGGTATTGCAACTTTTGGCCATTTTGAAGCGAAATTGTTCCTTTGGAGAGGTATTGCAATTTTTTGCCATTTTGAGGCGAAATTGTTCCTTTGGGGGGTATTGCAACTTTTGGCCTTTTTGAGGCGAAATTGTTCCTTTGGGGGGGTATTGCAACTTTTGGCCATTTTGAAGCGAAATTGTTCCTTTGGGGGAGTATTGCAACTTTTTGCCATTTTGAGGCGAAATTGTTCCTTTGGTGGGGTATTGCAACTTTTGGCCATTTTGAAGCGAAATTGTTCCTTTGGAGAGGTATTGCAATTTTTTGCCATTTTGAGGCGAAATTGTTCCTTTGGGGGGTATTGCAACTTTTGGCCTTTTTGAGGCGAAATTGTTCCTTTGGGGGGGTATTGCAACTTTTGGCCATTTTGAAGCGAAATTGTTCCTTTGGGGGGGTATTGCAACTTTTCGGCATTTTGAGGCGAAATTGTTCCTTTGGGGGGGTATTGCAATTTTTTGCCATTTTGAGGCGAAATTGTTCCTTTGGGGGGGTATTGCAACTTTTGGCCATTTTGAAGCGAAATTGTTCCTTTGGGGGGGTATTGCAACTTTATGTCATTTTGAGGCGAAATTGTTCCTTGGGGGGTATTGCAACTTTTGGCCATTTTGAAGCGAAATTGTTCCTTTGGGGGGGTATTGCAATTTTTAACCATTTTGAGGCGAAATTGTTCCTTTGGGGGGGTATTGCAACTTTTGGCCATTTTGAAGTGAAATTGTTCCTTTCGGGGGGTATTGCAACTTTTCAGCATTTTGAAGCGAAATTGTTCCTTTGGGGGGGGTATTGCAATTTTTTGCCATTTTGAGGCGAAATTGTTCCTTTGGGGGGGTATTGCAATTTTTTGCCATTTTGAGGCGAAATTGTTCCTTTGGGGGGGTATTGCAACTTTTGGCCATTTTGAAGCGAAATTGTTCCTTTGGGGGGGTATTGCAATTTTTTGCCATTTTGAGGCGAAATTGTTCCTTTGGGGGGGTATTGCAACTTTTGGCCATATTGAAGCGAAATTGTTCCTTTGGAGGGTTTTTACAATTTTTGGCCATTTTGAGGCGAAATTGTTCCTTTCGGGGGGTATTGCAACTTTTCGGCATTTTGAGGCGAAATTGTTCCTTTGGGGGGGTATTGCAACTTTTGGCCATTTTGAAGCGAAATTGTTCCTTTGGGGGGGTATTGCAACTTTTCGGCATTTTGAGACGAAATTGTTCCTTTGGGGGGGTATTGCAATTTTTTGCCATTTTGAGGCGAAATTGTTCCTTTGGGGGGGTATTGCAACTTTTGGCCATTTTGAAGCGAAATTGTTCCTTTCGGGGGGTATTGCAACTTTTCGGCATTTTGAGGCGAAATTGTTCCTTTGGGGGGGTATTGCAACTTTTGGCCATATTGAAGCGAAATTGTTCCTTTGGGGGGGTATTGCAAATTTTAACCATTTTGAGGCGAAATTGTTCATTTGGGGGGGTATTGCAACTTTTGGCCATTTTGAAGCGAAATTGTTCCTTTCGGGGGGTATTGCAACTTTTCAGCATTTTGAGGCGAAATTGTTCCTTTGGGGAGGTATTGCAATTTTTTGCCATTTTGAGGCGAAATTGTTCCTTTGGGGGGGTATTGCAACTTTTCGGCATTTTGAGGCGAAATTGTTCCTTTGGGGGGTATTGCAATTTTTTTTCCATTTTGAGGCGAAATTGTTCCTTTGGGGGGGTATTGCAACTTTTGGCCATTTTGAAGCGAAATTGTTCCTTTCGGGGGGTATTTCAACTTTTCGGCATTTTGAAGCGAAATTGTTCCTTTGGGGGGTATTGCAATTTTTTGCCATTTTGAGGCGAAATTGTTCCTTTGGGGGTATTGCAACTTTTGGCCATTTTGAAGCGAAATTGTTCCTTTGGGGGGGTATTGCAAATTTTGGCCATTTTGAAGCGAAATTGTTCCTTTGGGGGGGTATTGCAATTTTTTGCCATTTTGAGGCGAAATTGTTAATTTGGGGGGGTATTGCAACTTTTCGGCATTTTGAGGCGAAATTGTTCCTTTGGGGGGGTATTGCAATTTTTTGCCATTTTGAGGTGAAATTGTTCCTTTGGGGGGGTATTGCAACTTTTTGCCATTTTGAAGCGAAATTGTTCCTTTGGGGGGTATTGCAACTTTTGGCCATTTTGAAGCGAAATTGTTCCTTTGGAGAGGTATTGCAATTTTTTGCCATTTTGAGGCGAAATTGTTCCTTTGGGGGGTATTGCAACTTTTGGCCTTTTTGAGGCGAAATTGTTCCTTTGGGGGGGTATTGCAACTTTTGGCCATTTTGAAGCGAAATTGTTCCTTTGGGGGAGTATTGCAACTTTTTGCCATTTTGAGGCGAAATTGTTCCTTTGGTGGGGTATTGCAACTTTTGGCCATTTTGAAGCGAAATTGTTCCTTTGGAGAGGTATTGCAATTTTTTGCCATTTTGAGGCGAAATTGTTCCTTTGGGGGGTATTGCAACTTTTGGCCTTTTTGAGGCGAAATTGTTCCTTTGGGGGGGTATTGCAACTTTTGGCCATTTTGAAGCGAAATTGTTCCTTTGGGGGGGTATTGCAACTTTTCGGCATTTTGAGGCGAAATTGTTCCTTTGGGGGGGTATTGCAATTTTTTGCCATTTTGAGGCGAAATTGTTTCTTTGGGGGGGGTATTGCAACTTTTGGCCATTTTGAAGCGAAATTGTTCCTTTGGGGGGGTATTGCAACTTTATGGCATTTTGAGGCGAAATTGTTCCTTGGGGGGTATTGCAACTTTTGGCCATTTTGAAGCGAAATTGTTCCTTTGGGGGGGTATTGCAATTTTTAACCATTTTGAGGCGAAATTGTTCCTTTGGGGGGGTATTGCAACTTTTGGCCATTTAGAAGTGAAATTGTTCCTTTCGGGGGGTATTGCAACTTTTCAGCATTTTGAAGCGAAATTGTTCCTTTGGGGGGGTATTGCAATTTTTTGCCATTTTGAGGCGAAATTGTTCCTTTGGGGGGGTATTGCAACTTTTGGCCATTTTGAAGCGAAATTGTTCCTTTGGGGGGTATTGCAATTTTTTGCCATTTTGAGGCGAAATTGTTCCTTTGGGGGGGTATTGCAACTTTTGGCCATATTGAAGCGAAATTGTTCCTTTTGGAGGGTTTTTACAATTTTTGGCCATTTTGAGGCGAAATTGTTCCTTTCGGGGGGTATTGCAACTTTTCGGCATTTTGAGGCGAAATTGTTCCTTTGGGGGGGTATTGCAACTTTTGGCCATTTTGAAGCGAAATTGTTCCTTTGGGGGGGTATTGCAATTTTTTGCCATTTTGAGGCGAAATTGTTCCTTTGGGGGGGTATTGCAACTTTTGGCCATTTTGAAGCGAACTTGTTCCTTTGGGGGGGTATTGCAACTTTTCGGCATTTTGAGGCGAAATTGTTCCTTTGGGGGGGTATTGCAATTTTTTGCCATTTTGAGGCGAAATTGTTCCTTTGGGGGGGTATTGCAACTTTTGGCCATTTTGAAGCGAAATTGTTCCTTTCGGGGGGTATTGCAACTTTTCGGCATTTTGAGGCGAAATTGTTCCTTTGGGGGGGTATTGCAACTTTTCGGCATTTTGAGGCGAAATTGTTCCTTTGGGGGGGTATTGCAATTTTTTGCCATTTTGAGGCAAAATTGTTCCTTTGGGGGGGTATTGCAACTTTTGGCCATTTTGAAGCGAAATTGTTCCTTTGGGGGGGTATTGCAATTTTTTGCCATTTTGAGGCGAAATTGTTCCTTTGGGGGGGTATTGCAACTTTTGGCCATTTTGAAGCGAAATTGTTCCTTTCGGGGGGTATTGCAACTTTTCGGTATTTTGAGGCGAAATTGTTCCTTTGGGGGGGTATTGCAACTTTTGGCCATATTGAAGCGAAATTGTTGCTTTGGGGGGGTATTGCAATTTTTAACCATTTTGAGGCGAAATTGTTCCTTTGGGGGGGTATTGCAACTTTTGGCCATTTTGAAGCGAAATTGTTCCTTTCGGGGGGTATTGCAACTTTTCAGCATTTTGAGGCGAAATTGTTCCTTTGGGGGGGGGTATTGCAATTTTTTGCCATTTTGAGGCGAAATTGTTCCTTTGGGGGGGTATTGCAACTTTTCGGCATTTTGAGGCGAAATTGTTCCTTTGGGGGGTATTGCAATTTTTTTTCCATTTTGAGGCGAAATTGTTCCTTTGGGGGGGTATTGCAACTTTTGGCCATTTTGAAGCGAAATTGTTCCTTTCGGGGGGGTATTGCAACTTTTCGGCATTTTGAAGCGAAATTGTTCATTTGGGGGGTATTGCAATTTTTTGCCATTTTGAGGCGAAATTGTTCCTTTGGGGGGGTATTGCAACTTTTGGCCATTTTGAAGCGAAATTGTTCCTTTGGGGGGTATTGCAATTTTTTTTTCATTTTGAGGCGAAATTGTTCCTTTGGGGGGGTATTGCAAATGTTGGGCATTTTGAAGCGAAATTGTTCCTTTGGGGGGGTATTGCAATTTTTTGCCATTTTGAGGCGAAATTGTTCCTTTGGGGGGGTATTGCAACTTTTCGGCATTTTGAGGCGAAATTGTTCCTTTGGGGGGGTATTGCAATTTTTTCCAATTTTGAGGTGAAATTGTTCCTTTGGGGGGGTATTGCAACTTTTGGCCATTTTGAAGCGAAATTGTTCCTTTGGGGGATATTGCAATTTTTTGCCATTTTGAGGCGAAATTGTTCCTTTGGGGAGGTATTGCAACTTTTGGCCTTTTTGAGGCGAAATTGTTCCTTTGGGGGGGTATTGCAACTTTTGGCCATTTTTAAGCGAAATTGTTCCTTTGGGGGGGTATTGCAACTTTTCGGCATTTTGAGGCGAAATTGTTCCTTTGGGGGGTATTGCAATTTTTTGCCATTTTGAGGCGAAATTGTTCCTTTGGGGGGGTATTGCAACTTTTGGCCATTTTGAAGCGAAATTGTTCCTTTGGGGGGGTATTGCAACTTTTCGGCATTTTGAGGCGAAATTGTTCCTTGGGGGGGTATTGCAACTTTTGGCCATTTTGAAGCGAAATTGTTCCTTTGGGGGGGTATTGCAATTTTTAACCATTTTGAGGCGAAATTGTTCCTTTGGGGGGGTATTGCAACTTTTGGCCATTTTGAAGTGAAATTGTTCCTTTCGGGGGGTATTGCAACTTTTCAGCATTTTGAAGCGAAATTGTTCCTTTGGGGGGGTATTGCAATTTTTTGCCATTTTGAGGCGAAATTGTTCCTTTGGGGGGGTATTGCAATTTTTTGCCATTTTGAGGCGAAATTGTTCCTTTGGGGGGGTATTGCAACTTTTGGCCATTTTGAAGCGAAATTGTTCCTTTGGGGGTATTGCAATTTTTTGCCATTTTGAGGCGAAATTGTTCCTTTGGGGGGGTATTGCAACTTTTGGCCATTTTGAAGCGAAATTGTTCCTTTGGGGGTATTGCAATTTTTTTTTCATTTTGAGGCGAAATTGTTCCTTTGGGGGGGTATTGCAAATGTTGGGCATTTTGAAGCGAAATTGTTCCTTTGGGGGGGTATTGCAATTTTTTGCCATTTTGAGGCGAAATTGTTCCTTTGGGGGGTATTGCAACTTTTCGGCATTTTGAGGCGAAATTGTTCCTTTGGGGGGGTATTGCATTTTTTTGCCATTTTGAGGCGAAATTGTTCCTTTGGGGGGTTATTGCAACTTTTGGCCATTTTGAAGCGAAATTGTTCCTTTGGGGGGATATTGCAATTTTTTGCCATTTTGAGGCGAAATTGTTCCTTTGGGGAGGTATTGCA
Organism: Anomaloglossus baeobatrachus; assembly: GCF_048569485.1. Classification (NCBI taxonomy): domain Eukaryota; kingdom Metazoa; phylum Chordata; class Amphibia; order Anura; family Aromobatidae; genus Anomaloglossus; species Anomaloglossus baeobatrachus. Next base: position 27,800 of record NW_027441848.1, on the reverse strand, counting down.
ACTTTTGGCCTTTTTGAGGCGAAATTGTTCCTTTGGGGGGGTATTGCAACTTTTGGCCATTTTTAAGCGAAATTGTTCCTTTGGGGGGGGTATTGCAACTTTTCGGCATTTTGAGGCGAAATTGTTCCTTGGGGGGGTATTGCAACTTTTGGCCATTTTGAAGCGAAATTGTTCCTTTGGGGGGGTATTGCAATTTTTAACCATTTTGAGGCGAAATTGTTCCTTTGGGGGGGTATTGCAACTTTTGGCCATTTTGAAGTGAAATTGTTCCTTTCGGGGGGTATTGCAACTTTTGGCCATATTGAAGCGAAATTGTTCCTTTTGGGGGTTTTTATCAATTTTTGGCCATTTTGAGGCGAAATTGTTCCTTTCGGGGGGTATTGCAACTTTTCGGCATTTTGAGGCGAAATTGTTCCTTTGGGGGGGTATTGCAACTTTTGGCCATTTTGAAGCGAAATTGTTCCTTTGGGGGGGTATTGCAATTTTTTGCCATTTTGAGGCGAAATTGTTCCTTTGGGGGGGTATTGCAACTTTTGGCCATTTTGAAGCGAAATTGTTCCTTTGGGGGGGTATTGCAACTTTTCGGCATTTTGAGGCGAAATTGTTCCTTTGGGGGGTATTGCAATTTTTTGCCATTTTGAGGCGAAATTGTTCCTTTGGGGGGGTATTGCAACTTTTGGCCATTTTGAAGCGAAATTGTTCCTTTCGGGGGGTATTGCAACTTTTCGTCATTTTGAGGCGAAATTGTTCCTTTGGGGGGGTATTGCAACTTTTGGCCATTTTGAAGCGAAATTGTTCCTTTGGGGGGGTATTGCAACTTTTCGGCATTTTGAGGCGAAATTGTTCCTTTGGGGGGGTATTGCAATTTTTTTCCATTTTGAGGCGAAATTGTTCCTTTGGGGGGGTATTGCAACTTTTGGCCATTTTGAAGCGAAATTGTTCCTTTGGGGGGGTATTGCAATTTTTTTGCCATTTTGAGGCGAAATTGTTCCTTTGGGGGGGTATTGCAACTTTTGGCCATATTGAAGCGAAATTGTTCCTTTGGGGGGGTATTGCAATTTTTAACCATTTTGAGGCGAAATTGTTCCTTTGGGGGGGTATTGCAACTTTTGGCCATTTTGAAGCGAAATTGTTCCTTTCGGGGGGTATTGCAACTTTTCAGCATTTTGAGGCGAAATTGTTCCTTTGGGGGGGTATTGCAATTTTTTTTCCATTTTGAGGCGAAATTGTTCCTTTGGGGGGTATTGCAATTTTTTGCCATTTTGAGGCGAAATTGTTCCTTTGGGGGGGTATTGCAACTTTTGGCCATTTTGAAGCGAAATTGTTCCTTTGGGGGAATTGCAATTTTTTTTTCATTTTGAGGCGAAATTGTTCCTTTGGGGGGGGTATTGCAAATTTTGGCCATTTTAAAGCGAAATTGTTCCTTTGGGGGGGTATTGCAATTTTTTGCCATTTTGAGGCGAAATTGTTCCTTTGGGGGGGTATTGCAACTTTTCGGCATTTTGAGGCGAAATTGTTCCTTTGAGGGGGTATTGCAATTTTTTGCCATTTTGAGGTGAAATTGTTCCTTTGGGGGGGTATTGCAACTTTTGGCCATTTTGAAGCGAAATTGTTCCTTTGGGGGGGTATTGCATTTTTTTGCCATTTTGAGGCAAAATTGTTCCTTTGGGGGGTATTGCAACTTTTGGCCATTTTGAAGCGAAATTGTTCCTTTGGGGGGGTATTGCAATTTTTTGCCATTTTGAGGCGAAATTGTTCCTTTGGGGGGTATTGCAGTTTTTGGCCTTTTTGAGGCGAAATTGTTCCTTTGGGGGGGTATTGCAACTTTTGGCCATTTTGAAGCGAAATTGTTCCATTGGGGGGATTGCAATTTTTTTTTCATTTTGAGGCGAAATTGTTCCTTTGAGGGGGGTATTGCAAATTTTGGCCATTTTGAAGCGAAATTGTTCCTTTGGGGGGTATTGCAATTTTTTGCCATTTTGAGGCGAAATTGTTCCTTTGGGGGGTATTGCAACTTTTCGGCATTTTGAGGCGAAATTGTTCCTTTGGGGGGGTATTGCAATTTTTTGCCATTTTGAGGTGAAATTGTTCCTTTGGGGGGGTATTGCAACTTTTGGACATTTTGTAGCGAAATTGTTCCTTTGGGGGGTATTGCAATTTTTTGCCATTTTGAGGCGAAATTGTTCCTTTGGGGGGGTATTGCAACTTTTGGCCTTTTTGAGGCGAAATTGTTCCTTTGGGGGGGTATTGCAACTTTTGGCCATTTTGAAGCGAAATTGTTTCTTTGGGGGTTATTGCAACTTTTGGCCATTTTGAAGCGAAATTGTTCCTTTGGGGGGTATTGCATTTTTTTGCCATTTTGAGGCGAAATTGTTCCTTTGGGGGGGTATTGCAACTTTTGGCCATTTTGAAGCGAAATTGTTCCTTTGGGGGGGTATTGCAATTTTTTGCCATTTTGAGGCGAAATTGTTCCTTTGGGGGTATTGCAACTTTTGGCCAATTTGAAGTGAAATTGTTCCTTTCGGGGGGTATTGCAACTTTTCAGCATTTTGAAGCGAAATTGTTCCTTTGGGGGGGTATTGCAATTTTTTGCCATTTTGAGGCGAAATTGTTCCTTTGGGGGGGTATTGCAATTTTTTGCCATTTTGAGGCGAAAGTGTTCCTTTGGGGGTGTATTGCAACTTTTGGCCATTTTGAAGCGAAATTGTTCCTTTGGGGGGGTATTGCAATTTTTTGCCATTTTGAGGCGAAATTGTTCCTTTCGGGGGGTATTGCAACTTTTGGCCATATTGAAGCGAAATTGTTCCTTTGGGGGGTTTTTACAATTTTTGGCCATTTTGAGGCGAAATTGTTCCTTTCGGAGGGTATTGCAACTTTTCGGCATTTTGAGGCGAAATTGTTCCTTTGGGGGGGTATTGCAATTTTTTGCCATTTTGAAGCGAAATTGTTCCTTTGGGGGGGTATTGCAACTTTTGGCCATTTTGAAGCGAAATTTTTCCTTTCGGGGGGTATTGCAACTTTTCGGCATTTTGAGGCGAAATTGTTCCTTTGGGGGGTATTGCAACTTTTGGCCATTTTGAAGCGAAATTGTTCCTTTGGGGGGGGTATTGCAACTTTTCGGCATTTTGAGGCGAAATTGTTCCTTTGGGGGGGTATTGCAATTTTTTGCCATTTTGAGGCGAAATTGTTCCTTTGGGGGGGTATTGCAACTTTTGGCCATTTTGAAGCGAAATTGTTCCTTTGGGGGGGTATTGCAATTTTTTGCCGTTTTGAGGCGAAATTGTTCCTTTGGGGGGTATTGCAACTTTTGGCCATTTTGAAGCGAAATTGTTCCTTTCGGGGGGTATTGCAACTTTTCGGCATTTTGAGGCGAAATTGTTCCTTTGGGGGGTATTGCAATTTTTTTTCCATTTTGAGGCGAAATTGTTCCTTTGGGGGGTATTGCAATTTTTTGCCATTTTGAGGCGAAATTGTTCCTTTGGGGGGGTATTGCAATTTTTTGCCATTTTGAGGCGAAATTGTTCCTTTGGGGGGTATTGCAACTTTTGGCCATTTTGAAGCGAAATTGTTCCTTTGGGGGGGTATTGCAACTTTTCGGCATTTTGAGGCGAAATTGTTCCTTTGGGGGGGTATTGCAATTTTTTGCCATTTTGAAGCGAAATTGTTCCTTTGGGGGGGTATTGCAACTTTTGGCCATTTTGAAGCGAAATTGTTCCTTTCGGGGGGTATTGCAACTTTTCGGCATTTTGAGGCGAAATTGTTCCTTTGGGGGGTATTGCAACTTTTGGCCATTTTGAAGCGAAATTGTTCCTTTGGGGGGGGTATTGCAACTTTTCGGCATTTTGAGGCGAAATTGTTCCTTTGGGGGGGTATTGCAATTTTTTGCCATTTTGAGGCGAAATTGTTCCTTTGGGGGGGTATTGCAACTTTTGGCCATTTTGAAGCGAAATTGTTCCTTTGGGGGGGTATTGCAATTTTTTGCCGTTTTGAGGCGAAATTGTTCCTTTGGGGGGTATTGCAACTTTTGGCCATTTTGAAGCGAAATTGTTCCTTTCGGGGGGTATTGCAACTTTTCGGCATTTTGAGGCGAAATTGTTCCTTTGGGGGGTATTGCAATTTTTTTTCCATTTTGAGGCGAAATTGTTCCTTTGGGGGGTATTGCAATTTTTTGCCATTTTGAGGCGAAATTGTTCCTTTGGGGGGGTATTGCAACTTTTGGCCATTTTGAAGCGAAATTGTTCCTTTGGGGGGATTGCAATTTTTTTTTCATTTTGAGGCGAAATTGTTCCTTTGGGGGGGGTATTGCAAATTTTGGCCATTTTGAAGCGAAATTGTTCCTTTGGGGGGGTATTGCAATTTTTTGCCATTTTGAGGCGAAATTGTTCCTTTGGGGGGGTATTGCAACTTTTCGGCATTTTGAGGCGAAATTGTTCCTTTGAGGGGGTATTGCAATTTTTTGCCATTTTGAGGTGAAATTGTTCCTTTGGGGGGGTATTGCAACTTTTGGCCATTTTGAAGCGAAATTGCTCCTTTGGGGGGTATTGCATTTTTTTGCCATTTTGAGGCGAAATTGTTCCTTTGGGGGGGTATTGCAACTTTTGGCCATTTTGAAGCGAAATTGTTCCTTTGGGGGGGTATTGAAATTTTTTGCCATTTTGAGGCGAAATTGTTCCTTTGGGGGGGTATTGCAACTTTTGGCCATTTTGAAGCGAAATTGTTCCTTTGGGGGGTATTGCAATTTTTTGCCATTTTGAGGCGAAATTGTTCCTTTGGGGGGGTATTGCAACTTTTGGCCATTTTGTAGCGAAATTGTTCCTTTGGGGGGGATTGCAATTTTTTTTTCATTTTGAGGCGAAATTGTTCCTTTGGGGGGGGTATTGCAAATTTTGGCCATTTTGAAGCGAAATTGTTCCTTTGGGGGGGTATTGCAATTTTTTGCCATTTTGAGGCGAAATTGTTCCTTTGGGGGGTATTGCAACTTTTCGGCATTTTCAGGCGAAATTGTTCCTTTGGGGGGGTATTGCAATTTTTTGCCATTTTGAGGTGAAATTGTTCCTTTGGGGGGGTATTGCAACTTTTGGACATTTTGAAGCGAAATTGTTCCTTTGGGGGGTATTGCAATTTTTTGCCATTTTGAGGCGAAATTGTTCCTTTGGGGGGGTATTGCAACTTTTGGCCATTTTGAAGCGAAATTGTTCCTTTGGGGGGGTATTGCAATTTTTTGCCATTTTGAGGTGAAATTGTTCCTTTGGGGGGGTATTGCAACTTTTGGACATTTTGAAGCGAAATTGTTCCTTTGGGGAGTATTGCAATTTTTGGCCATTTTGAGGCGAAATTGTTCCTTTGGGGGGGTATTGCAACTTTTGGCCATTTTGAAGCGAAATTGTTCCTTTGGGGGGGTATTGCAATTTTTTTCCATTTTGAGGCGAAATTGTTCCTTTGGGGGGGTATTGCAACTTTTGGCCTTTTTGAGGCGAAATTGTTCCTTTGGGAGGGTATTGCAACTTTTGGCCATTTTGAAACGAAATTGTTCCTTTGGGGGTTATTGCAACTTTTGGCCATTTTGAAGCGAAATTGTTCCTTTGGGGGGTATTGAAACAGCAGAAAAAAAGTCTTTAAATTTGCCTTATATTACATCATATCCCATGGCCCAAGAACCACCAACACCAAAGTAAGTTGCACATAGAAAAACTTTAATTGGTTGGGTCAAGCATATAAATATTACATGGGATATAAAAATTGTGACAAGTAAGAAGGTTAAATGACACATAAGAGCGAATAAAGAACCCCATGTGGGGCTGCATGGATCAAATTAGGTGCACACAAAAGGGTGTACTCCCAGCAGGGCCAGTGTAAGTGCCTTTTACAAAACGCAGGTTCACCTAATCAAGAACTCTAGGCACATTACAAATAAATGAACAGGAATATATTCCCAGCAGAGCCAGTGTAAGTGCCTATACAAAAGATAAATTCACAGTCAGTGACAGAATAACACTTTAATAGATGACAATAGGCATGTTACTCACACACATCATCCGGTGAACAGGGATATGTTCCCAGCAAGGTCAGTGTAAATGCCATTGCAATAAACAGGTTCACAGTAAGTGATAGAGTAACACTTAAGTATATGAACATAGGCACACTGCCCAGGCATCTAGTCCAATGGACAGGGATATATTCCCAGCAGGGCCAGTGTACGTGCCTATATCATAAACAGGTTCACAGCAAATGACAGAGTAACACTTTAGTGCATGACAATAGGCACATTACACAAACACATGGTCCAGCGAACAGGGAAGTATTCCCAGCAAAACCAATGTAAGTGCCTTTCCAAGTTCACAGTAATGACAGGATAACACTTAGTACATAATCATAGGCCCGTGAATCCACGTGGCAAACTCAATTGAACCAGGTTTTTGACACAGAGGGCGAAGTGGACAATTCAGTGGATTCAAGAAATCATAGGGAGCTTTGCAACCAAGTCAAATCATTGTTCAACCGCAGAATGAGACTCTGGTGGAACAAGGCCTTCATGCAGCGCTATGTTGATCGGGGGTTAATACCTAGAGGGCTTAGGGTACAGGTCTTTCCCTCTTTCAGTGTCACGGATGAGACGTTTAAAAGGGACTGGGAGGAAGCAGCTTCTGCTTGCTCCAGGTCCTTTATGGGGCTTCTTATTAATAACAATGAGGCCTCTCTCCGTGCCATTGATGAGGAGATTTCTGTGTTACAAGACCGGACCACGAAGGAACTCACCCCCGCTGAGTTATCGAATTTCCATGAGACATTGAATAAGGAGTTTGTTAAATGGGAAAAGGAGTTGGTCTCTACCAAAACAAAAAAATATCAACGTGACGTTACTGATTATAAAAACCAGCAGGTGTATCGATGGAAGGGGACAACACGCCGGAGGAGACATTTTGTCGGACTCCCTAACTCCGTATCGGCCTCCTCCATCTCCTCAATGGAGGATGAAAGCTCTACATCTCAGGCTTCATCTAGACCTGTAACGAGAGGTTTTTCGGGTAAAAATAGACCCGATAAAACACCCCCAGCCCCTGGAAAATCTACCTTGGGAGCAATTCCAAAGAAGGGCAATTCCAACCAACTGGAGGTGATTAACTTGTCTCAGGTCCAACTGTCTGATGACCAGATTGAGGTCCTAAAATTAGGTTTAACCTTTGTACCTGATTGTAGTTTTGATCTTTTTACAGTCGCTAAGGACCTGAATCTGTTCCTCAGAAAGGTGGTTCTCCATAAAATACACGCTAGAGGATCCAGTCTGAATCCCTGTACCATGGAGAGGGAGGAGGAGGCTGTGCGGATACTTGAAGAATTGGAGGGACAGGCATCTGATGAGTTGGATAATATTTTTCCTACACGTTTGTACCCGCGCTCCACCACGTTCCCCCCATTTTCGCTGTGCCCTCAGGTCCAAGTCTTCCATGACCTAGTTATGGATGACTTGAGATCTCTCTCCAAGAGAGTAAAAAATAACAACCTTTCTGTTAAACATCGACGGGCCCTTGAGGAATTAAGGAAAATGGATGGAGTAATCATTAAACCGGCGGACAAGGGGGGTAACGTGGTGGTCTGGCCATCTGCCATGTACGAGCGGGAGGTATATAAACAACTAAGAAATGCAGACTTTTACCAGATGCTGCCCTCTAATCCAACTAGTGTTTTCCTCACCCAGCTGATGCTCATACTCGAGAATGCTCTTGCCTCAGGTACCATTACTAAAAAGATGTATGATGGTCTCCTTCCAGATATGCCGGTAACACCCACGTTCTACCTCTTGCCTAAAATACATAAAAACCCTCGGGTTCCCCCTGGACGTCCGATTGTCTCTGGCATCGGAGGGCTATGCGATGCAGTATGCAAATTTATCGATTTCTATCTCCAACCTTTGGTTGAGACGCTGCCCTCCCATGTCAGAGACACTTCGGACGTCCTTAGGAGGATTGATGGCTTGACGGTTGAGCGTGGGATTTTGCTGGCGACTCTGGATGTCGAGACCTTATACACGAATATCTGTCACGAGCACGGCCTGCAGGCAGTTGAGTATTTCCTGGGTATGAGCAACTGGGCACCACCATTACAACACCTGATTCTGGAATTATTGGAGTTCGTACTGACGCACAACGCCTTCACCTTCGGTGAGCGGTTCTTCCTCCAGCGGCGCGGCACTGCGATGGGGGCGGCTTGCGCGCCGTCGTACGCAAACCTCTTCCTGGGATACTGGGAGAGGGAGGTTTTCGGCGACGGCGTGCCGGCCAGCTCCCATGTGCAGTGCTGGCTCCGCTTCATCGATGACATCTTTGTCATCTGGGGGGGGACCGCCCCGGAGCTTGAGGGCTTTGTGCGCCACTTGAACTCCAATTCTTATAACATCTACCTCACTTATCAGGCTGATCCGACTAGGGTCGATTTTTTGGACATTGGCATTTCCATTAATGATCAGGGTCTTCTGACCACTGACATCTATCGGAAACCCTCCTCTGTGAATGCTTTGTTACACGCATCTTCTGGCCATCCGCATTCGACCATCAATGCTATCCCTACTGGGCAATTTATCCGTTTGAAACGGATTTGCTCAGAGACGGATACATTTGAGGGTAGGGCCAGTGAGATGCGTGATAGATTCAGGGAGAGAGGGTACAGCTCCAGATCCATTAAAAAGGCCTATAGTCGGGCTAAAGTAGCTCCGAGAGACCGACTTCTTTTACGTTTCAATCCTGATAAGACGAAGCCTGCTGAACCGAAGGTGCGTTTTATCTCCTCATTCAACCGTCAATGGGATCATATTCGTGGCATATTAACTAAGCACTGGTCTGTCTTACAAACGGAACCTGTGCTGAAAGATATGCTTCCAGACCGACCCCTCATGACGACACGTCGGGGCCGGAGCCTACGTGATATGTTGGTCCACAGCCACTATGTGGCACAAAAGAAACCACCATTTATGATGGGACGTTCTATCTGTGGATCATTTCCATGTGGCTCATGCATTGCGTGCCGTCATGGTAACATCATCAGGGCAACATCCTTTGCCTCCTCGGACGGCTCCAAAACATTCGAGATCCGGCAATATATTTCTTGCAGTAGCACGGGCGTAATTTATTACGCTACGTGCGCTTGCGACTTAATATATGTCGGACTCACTAGTCGTGAATTGCGGGTCCGGACGAGGGAGCATACTAGGGACATCATCGCGGCTAAAAAAGCGAAACCTGAGGATGTTGATTCCCTGAAGACCATCCCCCGCCATTTTAGGGTGCATCACGGGTCTGACCCCTCAAGCTTTAAGGTGAGGGGGATTGACCGTGTACACCTTGGATTGAGGGGTGGTAATATTCATAAGGTGTTGGCACGGGTTGAATGTCGTTGGATATTTCTCCTCGACACAGTGGCCCCTCGAGGTTTGAATGAGAGGCAGACCTTTAGTTCCTATTTATAATCCAGTAGGTCTCGTCTGCGTTTGACATATACCCCATTACGGGCAATATTTGTTTGGTTGCGGATCCCCTGTGATTGAATCTGCTTTGTACATAATGGTTTTTATAAATATTTTTTTAACTGGATTCTTTGTGTCCTCTTTTTTCTACAGTTGTCTACGTTTGTGCTCTTGGTGCAATATTTCTCTGTGTCACTAACCTGGTGGTCTGCCTGCATTGGAGAATGAGTTGGGAAGGAATACAGTATATCCTGATCGTCTATATGAGATTGTTCACTGGACTGCATCTTACTGTTTAATATGTTGTTATATGCATGAATAATGTCCTTACGCTCTATGTATACAGTACTGGATGTAATTATGATGTAATTATATGTATTCTTATCCCTCTATAGTGCTATGCACTTTGTATGATTCCCAATGCGATTTGCCCTTTCTTTTGCCAGGAGTAGACATGGCATTTGCAGCTTTACTTCCTGTTTGCGGCTCTGCACATGTGCAGTGTGTGTGGCTCTCCTTGAAGTGTCCCCTGGGTAATATTGACATCATCAAAGGGGTTTTCCCTGGCCCAGGTGATGCTGGAGTAGCCGCCCACGCCTGCTCAGTGTGCCTTAGTGCTTTGTAGCAGCGACAGGTGCTGCAAATGATCTAATATACACTAGTGTATAAATGCAACCATTTCCCTCCTTTTGTCCATGGTCCCCTGAGGAAGTCATCACGAAATACGTATTGGGACTTTTTTCCCCCTTGTGTGACTGCATGTGAGTGCTATAATTGGTGGAATATCCACCGGGCTATGTGTTTGGGTAATGTGCCTATGATTATGTACTAAGTGTTATCCTGTCATTACTGTGAACTTGGAAAGGCACTTACATTGGTTTTGCTGGGAATACTTCCCTGTTCGCTGGACCATGTGTTTGTGTAATGTGACTATTGTCATGCACTAAAGTGTTACTCTGTCATTTGCTGTGAACCTGTTTATGATATAGGCACGTACACTGGCCCTGCTGGGAATATATCCCTGTCCATTGGACTAGATGCCTGGGCAGTGTGCCTATGTTCATATACTTAAGTGTTACTCTATCACTTACTGTGAACCTGTTTATTGCAATGGCATTTACACTGACCTTGCTGGGAACATATCCCTGTTCACCGGATGATGTGTGTGAGTAACATGCCTATTGTCATCTATTAAAGTGTTATTCTGTCACTGACTGTGAATTTATCTTTTGTATAGGCACTTACACTGGCTCTGCTGGGAATATATTACTGTTCATTTATTTGTAATGTGCCTAGAGTTCTTGATTAGGTGAACCTGCGTTTTGTAAAAGGCACTTACACTGGCCCTGCTGGGAGTACACCCTTTTGTGTGCACCTAATTTGATCCATGCAGCCCCACATGGGGTTCTTTATTCGCTCTTATGTGTCATTTAACCTTCTTACTTGTCACAATTTTTATATCCCATGTAATATTTATATGCTTGACCCAACCAATTAAAGTTTTTCTATGTGCAACTTACTTTGGTGTTGGTGGTTCTTGGGCCATGGGATATGATGTAATATAAGGCAAATTTAAAGACTTTTTTTCTGCTGTTTCAATATGTCCCTGAAGTTGTTGTCTTTTACCTTATATAAGTCTGCTTTAACTGTCCTGGTTGTTGCTAATTTTCCTTTGGGGGGTATTGCATTTTTTTGCCATTTTGAGGCGAAATTGTTCCTTTGGGGGGGTATTGCAATTTTTTGCCATTTTGAGGCGAAATTGTTCCTTTGGGGGGGTATTGCAACTTTTGGCCATTTTGAAGCGAAATTGTTCCTTTGGGGGGGTATTGCAATTTTTTGCCATTTTGAGGCGAAATTGTTCCTTTGGGGGGTATTGCAACTTTTGGCCATATTGAAGCGAAATTGTTCCTTTGGGGGGTTTTTACAATTTTTGGCCATTTTGAGGCGAAATTGTTCCTTTCAGAGGGTATTGCAACTTTTCAGCATTTTGAAGCGAAATTGTTCCTTTGGGGGGGTATTGCAATTTTTTGCCATTTTGAGGCGAAATTGTTCCTTTGGGGGGTATTGCAATTTTTGGCCTTTTTGAGGCGAAATTGTTCCTTTCGGAGGGTATTGCAACTTTTCGGCATTTTTAGGCGAAATTGTTCCTTTGGGGGGGTATTGCAACTTTTGGCCATTTTGAAGCGAAATTGTTCCTTGGGGGGGTATTGCAATTTTTTGCCATTTTGAGGCGAAATTGTTCCTTTGGGGGGGTATTGCAACTTTTCGGCATTTTGAAGCGAAATTGTTCCTTTCGGGGGGTATTGCAATTTTTGGCCTTTTTGAGGCGAAATTGTTCCTTTCGGAGGGTATTGCAACTTTTCGGCATTTTGAGGCGAAATTGTTCCTTTGGGGGGGTATTGCAACTTTTGGCCATTTTGAGGCGAAATTGTTCCTTTGGGGGGGTATTGCAATTTTTTGCCATTTTGAGGCGAAATTGTTCCTTTGGGGGGGTATTGCAACTTTTGGCCATTTTGAGGCGGAATTGTTCCTTTGGGGGGTATTGCAATTTTTTTTTCATTTTGAGGCAAAATTGTTCCTTTGGGGGGGTATTGCAACTTTTGGCCATTTTGAAGCGAAATTGTTCCTTTGGGGGGGTATTGCAATTTTTTGCCATTTTGAGGCGAAATTGTTCCTTTGGGGGGGTATTGCAACTTTTCGGCATTTTGAGGCGAAATTGTTCCTTTGGGGGGGTATTGCAATTTTTTGCCATTTTGAGGTGAAATTGTTCCTTTGGGGGGGTATTGCAACTTTTTGCCATTTTGAAGCGAAATTGTTCCTTTGGGGGGTATTGCATTTTTTTGCCATTTTGAGGCGAGATTGTTCCTTTGGGGGGGTATTGCAACTTTTGGCCATTTTAAAGCGAAATTGTTCCTTTGGGGGGGTATTGCGATTTTTTGCCATTTTGAGGCGAAATTGTTCCTTTGGGGGGGTATTGCAACTTTTCGGCATTTTGAGGCGAAATTGTTCCTTGGGGGGGGGTATTGCAACTTTTGGCCATTTTGAAGTGAAATTGTTCCTTTCGGGGGGTATTGCAACTTTTGGCCTTTTTGAGGCGAAATTGTTCCTTTGGGGGGTATTGCAACTTTTCAGCATTTTGAAGCGAAATTGTTCCTTTGGGGGGGTATTGCAATTTTTTGCCATTTTGAGGCGAAATTGTTCCTTTGGGGGGGTATTGCAACTTTTGGCCATTTGGAAGCAAAATTGTTCCTTTGGGGGGGTATTGCAACTTTTGGCCATTTTGAAGCGAAATTGTTCCTTTGGGGGGGTATTGCAACTTTTCGGCATTTTGAGGCGAAATTGTTCCTTTGGGGGGGTATTGCAACTTTTCGGCATTTTGAAGCGAAATTGTTCCTTTCGGGGGGTATTGCAACTTTTCGGCACTTTGAGGCGAAATTGTTCCTTTGGGGGGGTATTGCAATTTTTTGCCATTTTGAGGCGAAATTGTTCCTTTGGGGGGGTATTGCAACTTTTGGCCATTTTGAAGCGAAATTGTTCCTTTCGGGGGGTATTGCAACTTTTCGGCATTTTGAGGCGAAATTGTTCCTTTGGGGGGGTATTGCAACTTTTGGCCATTTTGAAGCGAAATTTTTCCTTTGGGGGGGTATTGCAACTTTTGGCCATTTTGAAGCGAAATTGTTCCTTTGGGGGGGTATTGCAACTTTTCGGCATTTTGAGGCGAAATTGTTCCTTTGGGGGGGTATTGCAATTTTTTTGCCATTTTGAGGCGAAATTGTTCCTTTGGGGGGGTATTGCAACTTTTGGCCATTTTGAAGCGAAATTGTTCCTTTCAGGGGGTATTGCAACGTTTCGGCATTTTGAGGCGAAATTGTTCCTTTGGGGGGTTTGCAACTTTTGGCCATATTAAAGCGAAATTGTTCCTTTGGGGGGGTATTGCAATTTTTAACCATTTTGAGGCGAAATTGTTCCTTTGGGGGGTATTGCAACTTTTGGCCATTTTGAAGCGAAATTGTTCCTTTCGGGGGGTATTGCAACTTTTGGGCATTTTGAGGCAAAATTGTTCCTTTGGCGGGGTATTGCAATTTTTTTCCATTTTGAGGCGAAATTGTTCCTTTAGGGGGGTATTGCAAATTTTCGGCATTTTGAGGCGAAATTGTTCCTTTGGGGGGGTATTGCAACTTTTCGGCATTTTGAAGAGAAATTGTTCCTTTGGGGGGTATTGCAATTTTTTGCCATTTTGAGGCGAAATTGTTCCTTTGGGGGGGTATTGCAACTTTTGGCCATTTTGAAGCGAAATTGTTCCTTTGGGGGCGTATTGCAATTTTTTGCCATTTTGAGGCGAAATTGTTCCTTTGGGGGGTATTGCAACTTTTGGCCATTTTGAAGCGAAATTGTTACTTTGGGGGGTATTGCAATTTTTTGCCATTTTGAGGCGAAATTGTTCCTTTGGGGGGGTATTGCAACTTTTGGCCATTTTGAAGCGAAATTGTTCCTTTGGGGGGGGTATTGCAATTTTTTGCCATTTTAATGCGAAATTGTTCCTTTGGGGGGGTATTGCAACTTTTGGCCATATTGAAGCGAAATTGTTCCTTTGGGGGGTTTTTACAATTTTTGGCCATTTTGAAGCGAAATTGTTCCTTTGGGGGGGTATTGCAACTTTTGGCCATTTTGAAGCGAAATTGTTCCTTTGGGGGGGTATTGCAATTTTTTGCCATTTTGAGGCGAAATTGTTCCTTTGGGGGGGTATTGCAACTTTTGGCAATTTTGAAGCGAAATTGTTCCTTTGGGGGGGTATTGCAACTTTTCGGCATTTTGAGGCGAAATTATTCTTTTGGGGGGGTATTGCAATGTTTTGCCATTTTGAGGCGAAATTGTTCCTTTGGGGGGGTATTTCAACTTTTGGCCATTTTGAAGCGAAATTGTTCCTTTCGAGGGGTATTGCAACTTTTCGGCATTTTGAGGCGAAATTGTCCCTTTGGGGGGGTATTGCAACTTTTCGGCATTTTGAGGCGAAATTGTTCCTTTGGGGGGGTATTGCAATTTTTTGCCATTTTGAGGCGAAATTGTTCCTTTGGGGGGGTATTGCAACTTTTGGCCATTTTGAAGCGAAATTGTTCCTTTGGGGGGGGTATTGCAACTTTTGGCCATTCTGAAGCGAAATTGTTCCTTTCGGGGGGTATTGCAACTTTTCGGCATTTTGAGGCGAAATTGTTCCTTTGGGGGGGTATTGCAACTTTTGGCCATATTGAAGCGAAATTGTTCCTTTGGGGGGGTATTGCAATTTTTTGCCATTTTGAGGCGAAATTGTTCCTTTGGGTGGGTATTGCAACTTTTGGCCATTTTGAAGCGAAATTGTTCCTTTCGGGGGGTATTGCAACTTTTCAGCATTTTGAGGCGAAATTGTTCCTTTGGGGGGTTTTGCAACTTTTGGCCATTTTGAAGCGAAATTGTTCCTTTGGGGGGGTATTGCAACTTTTGGCCATTTTGAAGCGAAATTGTTCCTTTGGGGGGGTATTGCAATTTTTTGCCATTTTGAGGCGAAATTGTTCCTTTGGGGGGGTATTGCAACTTTTGGCCATTTTGAAGCGAAATTGTTCCTTTGGGGGGGTATTGCAACTTTTCGGCATTTTGAGGCGAAATTGTTCCTTTGGGGGGGTATTGCAATTTTTTGCCATTTTGAGGCGAAATTGTTCATTTAAGGGGGTATTGCAACTTTTGGCCATTTTGAAGCGAAATTGTTCCTTTGGGGGGTATTGCAATTTTTGCCATTTTGAGGCGAAATTGTTCCTTTCGGGGGGTATTGCAACTTTTCGGCATTTTGAGGCGAAATTTTTCCTTTGGGAGGGTATTGCAACTTTTGGCCATATTGAAGCGAAATTGTTCCTTTGGGGGGGTATTGCAATTTTTAACCATTTTAAGGCGAAATTGTTCCTTTGGGGGGTATTGCAAATTTTGGCCATTTTGAAGCGAAATTGTTCCTTTGGGGGGGTATTGCAATTTTTTGCCATTTTGAGGCGAAATTGTTCCTTTTGGGGGGTATTGCAACTTTTGGCCTTTTTGAGGCGAAATTGTTCCTTTGGGGGGGGTATTGCAAATTTTGGCCATTTTGAAGCGAAATTGTTCCTTTGGGGGGGTATTGCAATTTTTTTGTCATTTTGAGGCGAAATTGTTCCTTTGGGGGGGTATTGCAACTTTTCGGCATTTTGAGGCGAAATTGTTCCTTTGGGGGGTATTGCAATTTTTTGCCATTTTGAGGTGAAATTGTTCCTTTGGGGGGGTATTGCAAATTTTGGCCATTTTGAAGCGAAATTGTTCCTTTGGGGGGGTATTGCAATTTTTTGTCATTTTGAGGCGAAATTGTTCCTTTGGGGGGGTATTGCAACTTTTGGCCATTTTGAAGCGAAATTGTTCCTTTGGGGGGTATTGCAATTTTTTGCCATTTTGAGGCGAAATTGTTCCTTTGGGGGGGTATTGCAACTTTTGGCCTTTTTGAGGCGAAATTGTTCCTTTGGGGGGGTATTGCAACTTTTGGCCATTTTGAAGCGAAATTGTTCCTTTGGGGGGGTATTGCAATTTTTTGCCATTTTGAGGCGAAATTGTTCCTTTGGGGGGGTATTGCAATTTTTTGCCATTTTGAGGCGAAATTGTTCCTTTTGGGGGGTATTGCAACTTTTGGCCTTTTTGAGGCGAAATTGTTCCTTTGGGGGGGGTATTGCAAATTTTGGCCATTTTGAAGCGAAATTGTTCCTTTGGGGGGGTATTGCAATTTTTTTGTCATTTTGAGGCGAAATTGTTCCTTTGGGGGGGTATTGCAACTTTTCGGCATTTTGAGGCGAAATTGTTCCTTTGGGGGGTATTGCAATTTTTTGCCATTTTGAGGTGAAATTGTTCCTTTGGGGGGTATTGCAAATTTTGGCCATTTTGAAGCGAAATTGTTCCTTTGGGGGGGTATTGCAATTTTTTGTCATTTTGAGGCGAAATTGTTCCTTTGGGGGGGTATTGCAACTTTTGGCCATTTTGAAGCGAAATTGTTCCTTTGGGGGGTATTGCAATTTTTTGCCATTTTGAGGCGAAATTGTTCCTTTGGGGGGGTATTGCAACTTTTGGCCTTTTTGAGGCGAAATTGTTCCTTTGGGGGGGTATTGCAACTTTTGGCCATTTTGAAGCGAAATTGTTCCTTTGGGGGGTATTGCAATTTTTTGCCATTTTGAGGTGAAATTGTTCCTTTGGGGGGGTATTGCAACTTTTGGCCATTTTGAAGCGAAATTGTTCCTTTGGGGGGTGTTGCATTTTTTTGCCATTTTGAGGCGAAATTGTTCCTTTGGGGGGGTATTGCAACTTTTGGCCATTTTGAAGCGAAATTGTTCCTTTGGGGGGTATTGCAATTTTTTGCCATTTTGAGGCGAAATTGTTCCTTTGGGGGGGTATTGCAACTTTTGGCCTTTTTGAGGCGAAATTGTTCCTTTGGGGGGGTATTGCAACTTTTCAGCATTTTGAGGCGAAATTGTTCCATTGGGGGGGTATTGCAATTTTTTGCCATTTTGAGGCGAAAGTGTTCCTTTGGGGGGTATTGCAATTTTTTGCCATTTTGAGGCGAAATTGTTCCTTTGGGGGGGTATTGCAACTTTTGGCCATATTGAAGCGAAATTGTTCCTTTGGGGGGTTTTTACAATTTTTGGCCATTTTGAGGCGAAATTGTTCCTTTGGGGGGGTATTGCAATTTTTTGCCATTTTGAGGCGAAATTGTTCCTTTGGGGGGGTATTGCAACTTTTGGCCATTTTGAAGCGAAATTGTTCCTTTGGGGGGGTATTGCAACTTTTTGCCATTTTGAGGCGAAATTGTTCCTTTGGGGGGGTATTACAACTTTTGGCCATATTGAAGCGAAATTGTTCCTTTGGGGGTTTTTTACAATTTTTGGCCATTTTGAAGCGAAATTGTTCCTTTGGGGGGGTATTGCAATTTTTTGCCATTTTGAGGCGAAATTGTTCCTTTGGGGGGGTATTGCAAATTTTGGCCATTTTGAAGCGAAATTGTTCCTTTGGGGGGTATTGCAACTTTTCGGCATTTTGAGGCGAAATTGTTCCTTTGGGGTGTATTGCAATTTTTTGCCATTTTGAGGTGAAATTGTTCCTTTGGGGGGTATTGCAACTTTTCGGCATTTTGAGGCGAAATTGTTCCTTTGGGGGGGTGTTGCATTTTTTTGCCATTTTGAGGCGAAATTGTTCCTTTGGGGGGGTATTGCAACTTTTGGCCATTTTGAAGCGAAATTGTTCCTTTGGGGGGTATTGCAATTTTTTGCCATTTTGAGGTGAAATTGTTCCTTTGGGGGGTATTGCAACTTTTGGCCATTTTGAAGCGAAATTGTTCCTTTGGGGGGTGTTGTATTTTCTTGCCATTTTGAGGCAAAATTGTTCCTTTGGGGGGGTATTGCAACTTTTGGCCATTTTGAAGCGAAATTGTTCCTTTGGGGGGTATTGCAACTTTTGGCCTTTTTGAGGCGAAATTGTTCCTTTGGGGGGGTATTGCAACTTTTGGCCATTTTGAAGCGAAATTGTTCCTTTCGGGGGGTATTGCAACTTTTCAGCATTTTAAAGCGAAATTGTTCCATTGGGGGGGTATTGCAATTTTTTGCCATTTTGAGGCGAAAGTGTTCCTTTGGGGGGTATTGCAATTTTTTGCCATTTTGAGGCGAAATTGTTCCTTTGGGGGGGTATTGCAACTTTTGGCCATTTTGAAGCGAAATTGTTCCTTTCGGGGGTATTGCAACTTTTCGGCATTTTAAGGCGAAATTGTTCCTTTAAGGGGGTATTGCAACTTTTGGCCATATTGAAGCGAAATTGTTCCTTTGGGGGGTTTTTACAATTTTTGGCCATTTTGAGGCGAAATTGTTCCTTTGGGGGGGTATTGCAATTTTTTGCCATTTTGAGGCGAAATTGTTCCTTTGGGGGGGTATTGCAACTTTTGGCCATTTTGAAGCGAAATTGTTCCTTTGGGGGGGTATTGCAAATTTTTGCCATTTTGAGGCGAAATTGTTCCTTTGGGGGGGTATTGCAATTTTTTGCCATTTTGAGGCGAAATTGTTCCTTTTGGGGGGTATTGCAACTTTTGGCCATTTTGAAGCGAAATTGTTCCTTTGGGGGGGTATTGACATTTTTTTTTCATTTTGAGGCGAAATTGTTCCTTTGGGGGGTATTGCAAATTTTGGCCATTTTGAAGCGAAATTGTTCCTTTGGGGGGGTATTGCAATTTTTTGTCATTTTGAGGCGAAATTGTTCCTTTGGGGGGGTATTGCAACTTTTCGGCATTTTGAGGCGAAATTGTTCCTTTGGGGGGTATTGCAATTTTTTGCCATTTTGAGGTGAAATTGTTCCTTTGGGGGGTATTGCAACTTTTCGGCATTTTGAGGCGAAATTGTTCCTTTGGGGGGTGTTGCATTTTTTTGCCATTTTGAGGCGAAATTGTTCCTTTGGGGGGGTATTGCAACTTTTGGCCATTTTGAAGCGAAATTGTTCCTTTGGGGGGTATTGCAATTTTTTGCCATTTTGAGGTGAAATTGTTCCTTTGGGGGGGTATTGCAACTTTTGGCCATTTTGAAGCGAAATTGTTCCTTTGGGGGGTGTTGCATTTTTTTGCCATTTTGAGGCGAAATTGTTCCTTTGGGGGGGTATTGCAATTTTTGGCCATTTTGAAGCGAAATTGTTCCTTTGGGGGGTGTTGCATTTTTTTGCCATTTTGAGGTGAAATTGTTCCTTTGGGGGGGTATTGCAACTTTTGGCCATTTTGAAGCGAAATTGTTCCTTTGGGGGGTGTTGCATTTTTTTGCCATTTTGAGGCGAAATTGTTCCTTTGGGGGGTATTGCAACTTTTCGGCATTTTGAGGCGAAATTGTTCCTTTGGGGGGTGTTGCATTTTTTTGCCATTTTGAGGCGAAATTGTTCCTTTGGGGGGGTATTGCAACTTTTGGCCATTTTGAAGCGAAATTGTTCCTTTCGGGGGGTATTGCAACTTTTCAGCATTTTGAGGCGAAATTGTTCCATTGGGGGGGTATTGCAATTTTTTGCCATTTTGAGGCGAAAGTGTTCCTTTGGGGGGTAATGCAATTTTTTGCCATTTTGAGGCGAAATTGTTCCTTTGGGGGTGTATTGCAACTTTTGGCCATTTTGAGGCGAAATTGTTCCTTTGGGGGGGTATTGCAATTTTTTGCCATTTTGAGGCGAAATTGTTCCTTTGGGGGGGTATTGCAACTTTTGGCCATTTTGAAGCGAAATTGTTCCTTTGGGGGGGTATTGCAACTTTTTGCCATTTTGAGGCGAAATTGTTCCTTTGGGGGGGTATTACAACTTTTGGCCATATTGAAGCGAAATTGTTCCTTTGGGGGGTTTTTACAATTTTTTGCCATTTTGAAGCGAACTTGTTCCTTTGGGGGGATATTGCAACTTTTGGCGATTTTGAAGCGAAATTGTTCCTTTCGGGGGGTATTGCAACTTTTCGGCATTTTGAGGCGAAATTGTTCCTTTGGGGGGGTATTGCAACTTTTGGCCATATTGAAGCGAAATTGTTCCTTTCAGGGGGGTATTGCAACTTTTCAGCACTTTGAGGCGAAATTGTTCCTTTGGGGGGGTATTGCAATTTTTTTTTCATTTTGAGGCGAAATTGTTCCTTTGGGGGGGGTATTGCAAATTTTGGCCATTTTGAAGCGAAATTGTTCCTTTTGGGGGGTATTGCAACTTTTCGGCATTTTGAGGCGAAATTGTTCCTTTGGGGGGGTATTGCAATTTTTTGCCATTTTGAGGTGAAATTGTTCCTTTGGGGGGGTATTGCAATTTTTGGCCATTTTGAAGCGAAATTGTTCCTTTGGGGGGGTATTGCAATTTTTTGCCATTTTGAGGCGAAATTGTTCCTTTGGGGGGGTATTGCAAATTTTGGCCATTTTGAAGCGAAATTGTTCCTTTGGGGGGGTATTGCAATTTTTTGTCATTTTGAGGCGAAATTGTTCCTTTGGGGGGGTATTGCAACTTTTCGGCATTTTGAGGCGAAATTGTTCCTTTGGGGTGTATTGCAATTTTTTGCCATTTTGAGGTGAAATTGTTCCTTTGGGGGGTATTGCAACTTTTCGGCATTTTGAGGCGAAATTGTTCCTTTGGGGGGTGTTGCATTTTTTGCCATTTTGAGGCGAAATTGTTCCTTTGTGGGGGGTATTGCAACTTTTGGCCATTTTGAAGCGAAATTGTTCCTTTGGGGGGGTATTGCAATTTTTTGCCATTTTGAGGTGAAATTGTTCCTTTGGGGGGGTATTGCAACTTTTGGCCATTTTGAAGCGAAATTGTTCCTTTGGGGGGGTGTTGCATTTTTTTGCCATTTTGAGGCGAAATTGTTCCGTTGGGGGGTATTGCAACTTTTGGCCATTTTGAAGCGAAATTGTTCCTTTGGGGGGTATTGCAATTTTTTGCCATTTTGAGGCAAAATTGTTCCTTTGGGGGGGTATTGCAACTTTTGGCCTTTTTGAGGCGAAATTGTTCCTTTGGGGGGGTATTGCAACTTTTGGCCATTTTGAAGCGAAATTGTTCCTTTCGGGGGGTATTGCAACTTTTCAGCATTTTGAGGCGAAATTGTTCCATTGGGGGGGTATTGCAATTTTTTGCCATTTTGAGGCGAAAGTGTTCCTTTGGGGGGTATTGCAATTTTTGCCATTTTGAGGCGAAATTGTTCCTTTGGGGGGGTATTGCAACTTTTGGCCATTTTGAAGCGAAATTGTTCCTTTCGGGGGTATTGCAACTTTTCGGCATTTTAAGGCGAAATTGTTCCTTTAAGGGGGTATTGCAACTTTTGGCCATATTGAAGCGAAATTGTTCCTTTGGGGGGTTTTTACAATTTTTGGCCATTTTGAGGCGAAATTGTTCCTTTGGGGGGGTATTGCAATTTTTTGCCATTTTGAGGCGAAATTGTTCCTTTGGGGGGGTATTGCAACTTTTGGCCATTTTGAAGCGAAATTGTTCCTTGGGGGGGGTATTGCAACTTTTTGCCATTTTGAGGCGAAATTGTTCCTTTGGGGGGGTATTGCAATTTTTTGCCATTTTGAGGCGAAATTGTTCCTTTTGGGGGGTATTGCAACTTTTGGCCATTTTGAAGCGAAATTGTTCCTTTGGGGGGGTATTGACATTTTTTTTTTCATTTTGAGGCGAATTGTTCCTTTGGGGGGGGTAATTGCAAATTTTGGCCATTTTGAGGCGAAATTGTTCCTTTGGGGGGGTATTGCAACTTTTCGGCATTTTGAGGCGAAATTGTTCCTTTGGGGGGTATTGCAATTTTTTGCCATTTTGAGGTGAAATTGTTTCTTTGGGGGGTATTGCAACTTTTCGGCATTTTGAGGCGAAATTGTTCCTTTGGGGGGTGTTGCATTTTTTTGCCATTTTGAGGCGAAATTGTTCCTTTGGGGGGGTATTGCAACTTTTGGCCATTTTGAAGCGAAATTGTTCCTTTGGGGGGTATTGCAATTTTTTGCCATTTTGAGGTGAAATTGTTCCTTTGGGGGGGTATTGCAACTTTTGGCCATTTTGAAGCGAAATTGTTCCTTTGGGGGGTGTTGCATTTTTTTGCCATTTTGAGGCGAAATTGTTCCTTTGGGGGGGGTATTGCAACTTTTGGCCATTTTGAAGCGAAATTGTTCCTTTGGGGGGTATTGCAATTTTTTGCCATTTTGAGGCGAAATTGTTCCTTTGGGGGGGTATTGCAACTTTTGGCCTTTTTGAGGCGAAATTGTTCCTTTGGGGGGGTATTGCAACTTTTGGCCATTTTGAAGCGAAATTGTTCCTTTCGGGGGGTATTGCAACTTTTCAGCATTTTGAGGCGAATTGTTCCATTGGGGGGTATTGCAATTTTTTGCCATTTTGAGGCGAAAGTGTTCCTTTGGGGGGTAATGCAATTTTTTGCCATTTTGAGGCGAAATTGTTCCTTTGGGGGTGTATTGCAACTTTTGGCCATTTTGAGGCGAAATTGTTCCTTTGGGGGGGTATTGCAATTTTTTGCCATTTTGAGGCGAAATTGTTCCTTTGGGGGGGTATTGCAACTTTTGGCCATTTTGAAGCGAAATTGTTCCTTTGGGGGGGTATTGCAACTTTTTGCCATTTTGAGGCGAAATTGTTCCTTTGGGGGGTATTACAACTTTTGGCCATATTGAAGCGAAATTGTTCCTTTGGGGGGTTTTTACAATTTTTTGCCATTTTGAAGCGAACTTGTTCCTTTGGGGGGATATTGCAACTTTTGGCGATTTTGAAGCGAAATTGTTCCTTTCGGGGGGTATTGCAACTTTTCGGCATTTTGAGGCGAAATTGTTCCTTTGGGGGGTATTGCAACTTTTGGCCATATTGAAGCGAAATTGTTCCTTTCAGGGGGGTATTGCAACTTTTCAGCACTTTGAGGCGAAATTGTCCTTTGGGGGGGTATTGCAATTTTTTTTTCATTTTGAGGCGAAATTGTTCCTTGGGGGGGGTATTGCAAATTTTGGCCATTTTGAAGCGAAATTGTTCCTTTTGGGGGGTATTGCAATTTTTTGCCATTTTGAGGCGAAATTGTTCCTTTGGGGGGTATTGCAACTTCTCGGCATTTTGAGGCGAAATTGTTCCTTTGGGGGGGTATTGCAATTTTTTGCCATTTTGAGGTGAAATTGTTCCTTTGGGGGGGTATTGCAACTTTTGGCCATTTTGAAGCGAAATTGTTCTTTTGGGGGGTATTGCATTTTTTTGCCATTTTGAGGTGAAATTGTTCCTTTGGGGGGGTATTGCAACTTTTGGCCATTTGAAGCGAAATTGTTCCTTTGGGGGTATTGCAATTTTTTGCCATTTTGAGGCGAAATTGTTCCTTTGGGGGGGTATTGCAACTTTTGGCCTTTTTGAGGCGAAATTGTTCCTTTCGGGGGGTATTGCAACTTTCGCATTTTGAGGCGAAATTGTTCCTTTGGGGGGTATTGCAACTTTTAGCCATATTGAAGCGAAATTGTTCCTTTCGGGGGGTATTGCAACTTTTCGGCATTTTGAAGCGAAATTGTTCCTTGGGGGGGGGTATTGCAATTTTTTGCCATTTTGAGACGAAATTGTTCCATTGGGGGGGTATTGCAATTTTTTGCCATTTTGAGGCGAAATTGATCCTTTGGGGGGTATTGCAATTTTTGCCATTTTGAGGCGAAATTGTTCCTTTGGGGGGGTATTGCAACTTTTGGCCATATTGAAGCGAAATTGTTCCTTTGGGGGGTTTTTACAATTTTTGGCCATTTTGAGGCGAAATTGTTCCTTCCGGGGGGTATTGCAATTTTTTGCCATTTTGAGGCGAAATTGTTCCTTTGGGGGGGTATTGCAACTTTTGGCCATTTTGAAGCGAAATTGTTCCTTTCGGGGGTATTGCAAACTTTCGGCATTTTAAGGCGAAATTGTTCCTTTGGGGGGGTATTGCAACTTTTGGCCATATTGAAGCGAAATTGTTCCTTTCGGGGGTATTGCAACTTTTCAGCACTTTAAAGCGAAATTGTTCCTTTGGGGGGGTATTGCAATTTTTGCCATTTTGAGGCGAAATTGTTCCTTGGGGGGTATTACAATTTTTTGCCATTTTGAGGCGAAATTGTTCCTTTGGGGGTATTGCAACTTTTGGCCATTTTGAAGCGAAATTGTTCCTTTCGGGGGGTATTGCAATTTTTTGCCATTTTGAAGCGAAATTGTTCCTTTGGGGGGGTATTGCAATTTTTTGCCATTTTGAGGCAAAATTGTTCCTTTGGGGGGGTATTGCAACTTTTGGCCATTTTGAAGCGAAATTGTTCCTTTCGGGGGGTATTGCAATTTTTTGCCATTTTGAGGCGAAATTGTTCCTTTGGGGGGGTATTGCAACTTTTGGCCATATTGAAGCGAAATTGTTCCTTTCCGGGGGTATTGCAACTTTTCAGCACTTTGAGGCGAATTGTTCCTTTGGGGGGGGTATTGCAATTTTTTGCCATTTTGAGGCGAAATTGTTCCTTTGGGGGGGTATTGCAACTTTTCGGCATTTTGAGGCGAAATTGTTCCTTTGGGGGGTATTGCAATTTTTTTTCCATTTTGAGGCGAAATTGTTCCTTTGGGGGGGTATTGCAACTTTTGGCCATTTTGAAGCGAAATTGTTCCTTTCGGGGGGTATTGCAACTTTTCGGCATTTTGAGGCAAAATTGTTCCTTTGGGGGGGTATTGCAACTTTTGGCCATATTGAAGCGAAATTGTTCCTTTCGGGGGGTATTGCAACTTTTCAGCACTTTGAGGCGAAATTGTTCCTTTCGGGGGTATTGCAACTTTTCAGCATTTTGAAGCGAAATTGTTCCTTTGGGGGGGTATTGCAATTTTTTGCCATTTTGAGGCGAAATTGTTCCTTTGGGGGGGTATTGCAATTTTTTGCCATTTTGAGGCGAAATTGTTCCTTTGGGGGGGTATTGCAACTTTTGGCCATTTTGAAGCGAAATTGTTCCTTTGGGGGGGTATTGCAATTTTTTGCCATTTTGAGGCGAAATGTTCCTTTGGGGGGGGTATTGCAACTTTTCAGCACTTTGAGGCGAAATTGTTCCTTTGGGGGGGTATTGCAACTTTTTGGCCATATTGAAGCGAAATTGTTCCTTTCGGGGGGTATTGCAACTTTTCAGCACTTTGAGGCGAAATTGTTCCTTTTGGGGGGTATTGCAACTTTCGGCATTTTGAGGCGAAATTGTTCCTTTGGGGGGGTATTGCAACTTTTGGCCATTTTGAAGCGAAATTGTTCCTTTGGGGGGGTATTGCAATTTTTTGCCATTTTGAGGCGAAATTGTTCCTTTGGGGGGGTATTGCAACTTTTGGCCATTTTGAAGCGAAATTGTTCCATTCGGGGGGGTATTGCAACTTTTCAGCATTTTAAGCCGAAATTGTTCCTTTGGGGGGGTATTGCAACTTTTGGCCATCTTGAAGCGAATTGTTCCTTTCGGGGGGTATTGCAACTTTTCAGCACTTTGAGGCGAAATTGTTCCTTTGGGGGGGTATTGCAATTTTTTGCCATTTTGAGGCGAAATTGTTCCTTTTGGGGGGTATTGCAACTTTGGCCATTTTGAAGCGAAATTGTTCCTTTGGGGGGGTATTGCAATTTGTTTTTCATTTTGAGGCGAAATTGTTCCTTTGGGGGGGTATTGCAAATTTTGGCCATTTGGAAGCGAAATTGTTCCTTTGGGGGGATATTGCAATTTTTTGCCATTTCGAGGTGAAATTGTTCCTTTGGGGGGGTATTGCAACTTTTCAGCACTTTGAGGCGAAATTGTTCCTTTGGGGGGGTATTGCAACTTTTGGCCATATTGAAGCGAAATTGTTCCTTTCGGGGGGTATTGCAACTTTTCAGCACTTTGAGGCGAAATTGTTCCTTTTGGGGGGTATTGCAACTTTTGGACATTTTGAAGTGAAATTGTTCCTTTCGGGGGTTATTGCAATTTTGCCATTTTGAGGCGAAATTGTTCCTTTGGGGGGGTATTGCAACTTTTGGCCATTTTGAAGTGAAATTGTTCCTTTGGGGGGTATTGCAATTTTTGCATTTTGAGGCGAAATTGTTCCTTTGGGGGGGTATTGCAATTTTTTGCCATTTTGAGGCGAAATTGTTCCTTTGGGGGGGTATTGCAACTTTTGGTCATATTGAAGCGAAATTGTTCCTTTGGGGGGTTTTTACAATTTTTTTGCCATTTTGAGGCGAAATTGTTCCTTTGGGGGGGTATTGCAACTTTTGGCCATTTGAAGCGAAATTGTTCCTTTCGGGGGGTATTGCAACTTTCGGCATTTTGAGGCGAAAATTGTTCCTTTGGGGGGGTATTGCACCTTTTGGCCATTTTGAAGTGAAATTGTTCCTTTGGGGGGGTATTGCAACTTTTCGGCATTTTGAGACGAAATTGTTCCTCTGGGGGGGTATTGCAATTTTTTGCCATTTTGAGGCGAAATTGTTCCTTTGGGGGGGGTATTGCAACTTTTGGCCATATTGAAGCGAAATTGTTCCTTTGGGGGGGTATTGCAATTTTTAACCATTTTGAAGCGAAATTGTTCCTTTCGGGGGATATTGCAACTTTTCAGCATTTTGAGGTGAAATTGTTCCTTTGGGGGGGTGATTGCAATTTTTTGCCATTTTGAGGCGAAATTGTTCCTTTGGGGGGGGTATTGCAACTTTTCGGCATTTTGAGGCGAAATTGTTCCTTTGGGGGGTATTGCAATTTTTTTCCATTTTGAGGCGAAATTGTTCCTTTGGGGGGGTATTGCAACTTTTGGCCATTTTGAAGCGAAATTGTTCCTTTCGGGGGGTATTGCAACTTTTCGGCATTTTAAAGTGAAATTGTTCCTTTTGGGGGGTATTGCAATTTTTTGCCATTTTGAGGCGAAATTGTTCCTTTGGGGGGGGTATTGCAACTTTTGGCCATTTTGAAGCGAAATTGTTCCTTTGGGGGGGTATTGCAATTTTTTGCCATTTTGAGGTGAAATTGCACCTTTGGGGGGGTATTGCAACTTTTGGCCTTTTTGAAGCGAAATTGTTCCTTGGGGGGTATTGCATTTTTTTGCCATTTTGAGGTGAAATTGTTCCTTGGGGGGGGTATTGCAACTTTTGGCCATTTTGAAGCGAAATTGTTCCTTTGGGGGGGTATTGCAATTTTTAACCATTTTGAGGCGAAATTGTTCCTTTGGGGGGTATTGCAACTTTTGGCCATTTTGAAGCGAAATTGTTCCTTTGGGGGGGGGGGGTATTGCAATTTTTAACCATTTTGAGGCGAAATTGTTCCTTTGGGGGGGTATTGCAATTTTTTGCCATTTTGAGGCGAAATTGTTCCTTTGGGGGTATTGCAATTTTTTACCATTTTGAGGCGAAATTGTTCCTTTGGGGGGGTATTGCAACTTTTGGCCATTTTGAAGCGAAATTGTTCCTTTGGGGGGGGTATTGCAACTTTTGGCCATTTTGAAGCGAAAATGTTCCTTTGGGGGGGTATTGCAATTTTTAACCATTTTGAGGCGAAATTGTTCCTTTGGGGGGGTATTGCAACTTTTGGCCATTTTGAAGCGAAATTGTTCCTTTGGGGGGGTATTGCAACTTTTGGCCATTTTGAAGCGAAATTGTTCCTTTGGGGGGTATTGCATTTTTTTGCCATTTTGAGGCGAAATTGTTCCTTTGGGGGGGTATTGCAACTTTGGCCATTTTGAAGCGAAATTGTTCCTTTGGGGGGGTATTGCAATTTTTTGCCATTTGAGGCGAAATTGTTCCTTTGGGGGGGTATTGCAACTTTTCAGCATTTTGAGGCGAAATTGTACCTTTGGGGGGGTATTGCAACTTTTCAGCATTTTGAAG